>NC_043001.1:19495145-19840145 GCF_006345805.1 Octopus sinensis
GGATTATTTCACATAGGTTTTTTACAGCAAAACCTTATGTGGACCCTGGCTGAGATCCACTGTCGTAGACAATATATAAGTTTCAGAGACATATGTACTTGTCTCTGTAGGTTGAAACTAAAACAATTACTGCACAGAAAACGTTAATAGCCACACAAAGACTGCTAACTTCACTTAAATATTTTGCTATTTGTAACCAAGTCACTGACACAGTTCCACTGAAACTATGTCAATGAGCAAGTAACAATTAATGTAATCAAAATTTTGACACTTCATGACAAATGACGAACACATACCTTCCTCACAGTAATATATTATAAAGACTACATTGTCCAAAATGACCTTCACTGTTTTGTTCTATTTTTTAGGCATTATGTTGTAATATGCAGATGAGTGGGCTACTATTTCTAGCAAGTTTGGTGTCCATGTAGAGTCTTCTTCATTGGCAGTAGGTGTTAATAGTGTAAACAGAATATAAATTTCATTAATTTTTCTCATTCATTATATAACCCTGACTGGAATTAATTAGGTATTAGACAGTGGCATGAAATGATCTTAGTGAGAAGTTTACTTATCAGGTATAAATTATTTGTGTGCAAGCCCAGACAGAATCTGTAAGAAGTTCAGAAAACAGCATAATGTTGTTCCACTTTGGTACCATCTTGTTTTCCTTTTTATCTCTTTTACCTTTCGTTCTCTCTTTCACTAGTTTCATGGAATGAGATGTTTATGGGTAGCTGTTTGTATGCTGATGATTTGGCTCAGTTTACTGGACATCCAGCCCCTTCTGGTGACAGCCCTTTTTGGTGCTGAAGGCAAACGCATGCACAAATGCGTTTGTGCAGAAATATACACACAGCTACATAAAAGAGAGAGAGAGAGAGAGAGAGAGAAAGAGAGAGAGAGAGAGACATTACCTGTACAAATATCATCAGATGGAAATTGTAGTTGTGATACCTGTGCCGGTGGCACCTAAAAAGCACCATCCGTACATGGCCGATGCCAGCGCCAACTTGACTGGCTTCCGTGTCAGTGGTACGTAAAAAGCAGCAACTGATAGTGGCCATTTCCAGCCTCCCCTGGCACCATGCTGATGGCACGTAAAAAGCACCCACTACACTCACGGAGTGGTTGGCGTTAGGAAGGGCATCCAGCTGTAGAAACACTGCCAGATCAGACTGGAGCCTGGTGCAGCTTCCTGGCTTCCTAGACCCCGGCCGAACCGTCCAACCCATGCTAGCATGGAAAACGGATGTTAAACGATGATGATGATGATAATGATTATAATAGTGCTGCACATATGTATATACATTTTGTAGGTATGGGCATGGTTGTGTGGTTAGGAAGCTTGTTTCATAGCCACATGATTTCAGGTTCAATCTCACTGCAAGGCACCTTTGGCAACAGTCTTCGGCTGACCGAAGCCTTGTAATTGAATTTGGAAGACAGATGTTATCTTCGTGTGTGTACATGTGTGTGTGTAAGTGCTTGTGCCTGCAAACAGACCCTGGTCAAACCGTCCAACCCATGCTAGCATGGAAAACGGACCTTAAACGATGATGATGATGATGATGATGAATTCACACAGATACTTTCGCTCTCCTCAAACACAGAGAGAGAAATATGTTCACACACACAAACAGGGAGAGAGTGAGGATGAGGGGAACATCCTTCAAAACTTCCATGCTTCCTGAGATTCGCCAACACTACACTTGATTTTCTCCCCTCCATACACACACAGGCATGTATCTGACTCATACATTGTTCGCTTTACAGACATTTCTACATTACTGCATGTACTTTATATGCACTTTCTGACAAGTTGTGGTGCACCTGAGCACTGTATACAATAATTTCATTATTATTATTTTATTATTAAAACGTTTGTTAAATAAGTCAGCATCAAATTAACAACACTAGAACAACTGCATCAAAATGCCTCATACCATTTCTTCCAAACAATTTATTCTGCACTCTCTGTAAATATTTCATCTTTCTCAAAAGGTCCAGTGCAGAATGTTGAGTTCCTTTTTCTTCCTCATGGCAAAATAAAATACTCTCACTCTATGAAATTTTGCCAAAACAGGTTATAACTAACAGGTTTCCTCAGAATACTATTGTTTCATAAGATTGAATATATTTTTTCTCCTCAGAAGCTTATTATATATATGGTAAAGTAGACAGATTTTGACTGCTATTTTCAGACAAACAAATTAATTATATATCATGACTGCCTGTATAAGAACTTGAATAATTTATTGGTGTGCCATCTTTTCATGGCTATATTTTAACCCTTTAGTGTTTAAACTGGCCATATCTGGCCCAGATATTCCACATGTTTTATATTCAAACTGGCCATATCCAGCCTCTCACACCTAACCTACATTGACATTCTAAAAATAAACAATCACATTATTGAAACCTCAAAGCTATAAAATAATTCATGATTAATTCAAAACAATTTGAATGAAAAACTATTACATTTAACAGAGTAATCTGAACACCAAAGGGTTAAACAAATAAGACTGCTATGTATTTCAGTTAATTTTCAACAGAATCAAGATTTTGTTGGGTGTTAAATAAAATATCAGCACCGTTATATATTGGTATATGTTGCAGCTGAGCAACTGAAGTATCACTAATATCATCATCATCATCATCATCATCGTTTAATGTCCGTTTTCTGCGCTAGCACGGGTTGGACGGTTCGACCAGGGTCTGGGAAGCCAGGGGCTGCACCAGGCTCCAGTCTGATCTGGCAGTGTTTCTACAGCTGGATGCCCTTCCTAACGCCAACCACTCCGCGAGTGTAGTGGGTGCTTTTTACGTGCCACCTGCACAGGTGCCAGGGGGGTCTGGCATCGGCCACGATCGGATGGTGCTTTTAACATGCCACTGGCACGGAAGCCAGCCAAGGCGGCGCTCCATGTATTAATTAGGTTTTAATTAAGATTTTAATTACAAAATGAACAACCCTGCAGTAAGGATAAGTTGGTATCAAAAAGGTTAATATAACTATCGATCAAATCAGCTCTAGGCTGGGTTTGTGGCAAGGTACAGGTGTGGTTGTGTAATTGAGAAATTTGCTTCCAAACAAATTTTGGTTTGGGGGTCAGTCCCACTGTGTAGCACTTTGGGTGTCTTTTGCTAAAGACCCGCAAAAAACAAAGCCTTGTGAATGGATATGGTAGATGGAAACTGAAAGAAGTCTGTCACATGTGTGTGTGTGACTTTTGTGTCACCTTGTTATGACATCATGTGGTTGTTGTAAATGGACATCATTCTTTCCCAGTATTGTGAAAACAGGGAAGTATTACTTTGCTAGGAAACAGAAAAGGGCTGACAACAGGGGCATCCAACTGTAGAAAATCTACCTTAATGAATTTCATTTGACTCATACAAGCATGAAAAAGTAGACATCAAAGCAATGATGATGATTTATCACTTCTATATGAGGTGGTCAAGCATGACCTTCGAACATTGGGTCTCACAGAGGCAATGATGAAAGACCGAGACCTCTAGAGATATGCTGTGACTGCGAAGACCTGACAAATAACGTGAGTTCATGGCTGTTTCTTGCATAGAAGCCCCAGCCCATCCTAAGTGCCTTGGATCGCAGGGCGGCCTGCTGTGCTTACCTTGGATCGTAGGGTGACCTGCTGTGCTTGAAGAGACCTATTGAGTCAAATACATCAACATTAAATAAAAATCAAATGGCAATTGTAGTTGCGATACCTGTGCACCATCCAAACGTAGCCGATGCCAGTGCCACCTTGATTGGCTTCCGTGTCGGTGGCACATAAAAAGCACCAAACCGATTGTGGCTGTTGCCAGCCTCCCCTGGCACCTGTGCCAGTAGCACGTAAAAAGCACCCACTACACTCACGGAGTGGTTGACGTTAGTAAGGGCATCCAGCTATAGAAACACTGCCAGATCAGACTGGAGCCTGGTGCAGCCTCCTGGCTTCCCAGACCCCAGTCAAACCGTCCAACCCATGCCAGCATGGAAAACGGACGCTAAACGATGATGATGTCAGTGGTTTAGAGTACAAGAACCTAAATTTAAAAGCAGAAGTTCCTAGTTTGCATCCATTCAGGAATTATGCACACATCCAGCCAAATTGCACACTGTACAAAACTGATTGAAATGTAGTGAAGATCAACACTTCATCATTTAACATCTACTTATCCAAGCTAACACTGATCAGATTTTCTACAACAGGAGGCTCTTCTTGTCACCAGCCCTCATCAGTTTCCAAGGTAACGTTTCCCCATCACCAGACATATTTTCACAGCATACTGGAAATGAATGAGTTTGCAAGACAGCAACTTTTGCTCTCATTATTTCATGACAAGGAAACACACACACACACACACATACATACATACATACATTTTATATATATATATATTATATATATATATATATATATATATATATATATATATATATATATATATATAATATATATATATATATATATATATATATATATATATAATATATATATATATATATATATAGGCACAATGGCCCAGTGGTTAGGGCAGCAGACTCACGGTCATAGGACCGCGGTTTCGATTCCCAGACCAGGCATTGTGAGTGTTTATTGAGCGAAAACTCCTAAAGCTCCACGAGGCTCCAGCAGGGGGGTGGTGGTGATCCCTGCTGTACTCTTTCGCCACAACTCTCTCTTACCCTTTCTCCTGTTGGCCTGCTCACTTAGCCAGCGGGGTGGCATCACTTAAAGGCTAAAACAATGCGAATTGCATTGTGACCAGTGGTGTGTAGCAACATCTAATAGCCTGGTCGGTCACAGTGATATATATAGGCTTCTTTCAGTTTCTGTCAAAATCTACTAATAATAATTTTTATTTTTTTATTTAAAGGGAAAATATTTGACAAAACAATCTGTCACCCGCTGACACTCATTGATGCTACACCGAAGTGGCCAGGGAACAGAAGAAAGAAGACATGCACCCAACAGCAGAGCTGAAGGCACCTCTGGTTGACCTGTGGCTATAGTAGACACTTACCCAAGGTTCCACACAGTGGGACTGAACCCAGAACCATGTGGTTGGAAGCAAACTTCTTACCACACCTGCACTTATAGATGTAGATATCAGAAATTTTTCATCTCAAAAAAATGTAGTTAAAGTAAAAAAAATTGTAATCCTATAATAAATTATGAACTTTTTTAATTAAAAATAAGAACAATGATTGAATAACATGTATAGATCTAATAATAATTTATTTTCATATTGTGTTATAGAGAAATACATTGCAATTTGTGGACAATAGTATTGTTGGGTACAGGCATCCAACTGCCTGAATTTCTGTGTTTGTTGGTGCAGAACAAGTATCAGCAGATTATGAAGCTATTTACATCCTTCACCAACATATATATATATATATATATACACATACAATTACATATACACGAGGGAGTGCTGAAAAGTTGCTGGCTTTGGATATATGAAAATACAGAAGGATCAGTTAATTATGATTTTATTCAACATATTCCCCTCTCAGATTCACACATTTGTCGCAGCAGTCCTTCAGTTTTTCTAAGCCCTGTAAAAGAACTCAGAAGGTTGGGCCTCCAACTAGGCCTTTTGTGATACCCTTAAAGCCAGGAACTTTTCAGCACCTCCTTGTATGTGTATGTATATATATATAAAATATTATATATATATATATGAAATTAATCAGTTTTCGTTGTGAAATTGCACCTGATAACCAATACCTATGGACAAGCTTTATAAAGCAAATTACAAATTTCATGCCCAAATTGAATTGACATATATGTATATATAGGGAAGATAAGTTTCCACATGGTTTCGACCTACAAGATTCCATTCTTGAAGTATTGCTAAAAGTGAGGTTTACCAATGTGGTTTATCAAGTGGTAAGAGACACTTGCCCAAGGTGCCATGTAGTAGATCAAACCCAGAACTATGATTCTGAAAAGTATTTCTTAATCACATAGTCATACCTCCTACCCTGATACTTACTGCTTTGGGGTTGTATCAATCAATTTTACCAAAGTATAGAACAAGTGTAGGTTTTTAAACATTTTATGACATAATTTGATGAAAATCTAATAGATGTTTCTATTATTAATCAGTATGTAGCAGAGAGAATAAAAATAGGAAGAAATATTTGAAAATATTAACATCAAAAAATCAAATGGAAATTGTAGTTGTGATACCTGCTGCGCCAGTGGCACGTAAAAAGTACCATCCGAACGTGGCCATTGCCAGCTTCCTCTGGCCCCTGTGCCAGTGGCATGTAAAAAGCACCCACTACACTCACGGAGTGGTTGGCGTTAGGAAGGGCATCCAGCCGTAGAAACACTGCCAGATCTGACTGGAGCCTGGTGCAGCCTCCTGGCTTCCCAGACCCCGGTCGAACTGTCCAACCCATGCTAGCATGGAAAACGGACATTAAACAATGATGATGATGATCAATATCATCATCATCATTTACTAAATATGATAGAAAAATAACATGTATTCTCCAAAGAGTTAAATCTAAAACCAAGAATTAGGGTCCCATCATTAGGACGAGAACATCCAAGCAGTAACGACTATTTAGTCTTAACATAGTAGACATATGTAGTCTTCACAAACAAACCTGGTTCAGAAAAACAATGAATTATGCCATTTTCTTTCACATGAAAAAAACATTTGAGTGAGGTTATTGCCAGTGCCACTGGACTGGCTCCTGTCCAGGTGGCACGTAAAAAAACAGCATTTGAGTGTGGCCATTGCCAGTACTACCTGACTGGCCCTTGTGCCAGTGGCATGTAAAAGCACCCACTATACTCTCAGAGTGGTTGGCATTAGGAAGGGCATCCAGCTGTAGAAACTCTGCCAGATCAAGATTGGAGCCTGGTGCAGCCATCCGGTTTGCCAGACCTCAGTCAAATCATCCAACCAATGCTAGCATGGTAAGTGAACGTGAAACAATGATGATGATGATGATGACATTTGTTTATAGAACAGTTCCTGTTTATCTGAATCTGTAAAAACTTTAATCTTCCTTAATTTTCCTTCTTTTCTTTTGTCACTTCTTTGGTGTTTCACATTTGGACCCATATCTGAACCACAGTCCAATATCCACTCCCTAAAAACTCCCTTCATACTTTACATCTAGCTACAAACAAACAGCAATTTAAGCACATCAACCTCGTTCAACAAGTTACCATAAGCATTTGCCAATACAAGTCTTGGATGGACAACATTCTTCAGCAACCAAACAATATTTTGTCCCAAAATAAGACACAAAAAGAAAAAGATAGAAAGTAGTTTCTAAAGAAATTTAATTACAAAAGTGTTACAAAGATTTTAAAAACAAATTTATTCAAAAAATGCTATGCAAACAATTTTCATGAATAAGATAATAATGTCTGTAAATGTGAGTTATCATACAAAATAATTTTGATATTCATTAAATATAATTCCATCCAGATTTTCTTTTTATTTCCAGGATTTCCTAAAATTATGCTAAGCCAACAAATTGGAATGTGAAGTGATAACAAAAAAAATTGAAAACAGTGGAGAAGAGCTACAAAAAAGCTATTGAAGAGTGTTAATAGTACTTGCAATTAAATTTCAAAAGAAATTGGTGACGGTAAAGCTAAAGTTTAAAAAAAAAAAAAAAAAAAAAGAAGAAAGATATATTAAATAAATACAGCACCATGCAAAGTTTATTAGCTTTTTGTTTGGTTCTTGCTCTCTCTTTCTCTCTCTCACCTTTCATAAATTAAAGCTCAGGAATATTAAGGCTATTAACACTGATATTTAACTTTGCAATTTTAAACTTGGAATAATTTCATGCCGGTTTGAACCATTTCCAAGATGTTACATGAAAAGTGGCTTCAAACACAATGTTGGCAAAAACAGTTTTAGCAAGTATTTTGCCAAAATATTTTTCATTATTAACAATGTTAACAAGTCTGGTGTAATTATATATATATATATATTACATATATATTATATATAATATATTATATATATATATATATAATATATATATATATTATAAATATATATTATATATTATAAATATATATATATATTATATATATTATATATATTATATATATATATATATACACACATATATATGTATGTATGGTGTATGGAATGCTACATATAAGCCAAATTGGAAATTATGACACAAAAGATATTTTTATATGTTCTTATACTTTTCTAAGTGATAATACTGTTTTATAAATGCTAAAAAAATAATAATCAATAAAAGATATAATTTTTGTTTTTAGTTTTGCAACTAAGGTTTTTTTTATTTAAAAAAAATCTTCGGTCCTAGCATAAGTGGAGAGGAAAAAATAAAAACATAAAAAATCTGCATCTAATTATAGTTTTTGCCATATGTATTGTCCAACAAAGGCAGTTGTCATGAGAACAAAGGGTACATTCCAGGAATTTGCAGAATTACAACCATCCATATTGTTACAATGACAGTATCTCATTTTTATTCCATTTGTACCAATTCTATCTTTGCACTCACGTCCTTCTCGGGCACCAATTTCGCCGTCCTTAGCGCATTGCCTGATATAACGGGCCTGCCACTTATCATCAATTTTGACTGAAAAAAAAAATAATAATTTTATCAAAATTACAATACAAAAATCAGTATAAAACCAAAAATTAATTTTTTCCATCAAGATTACTTTTATAGAAATCAGTAAATACAGACAATGATAAATCTCAGAGCAAGTTATAAATAGTAGCGGTAACACATCGTGATGCATATATGCCATTTGAATACTGGGGCTACAAACTACAGTAGCATCCACCCTTATGGGTTAGCCATATTCAAATGGCATATATGCATCACAGTAAATACAGAAATTACAATTAAAAATTTTGATATTTTAAACATGTTTAGATCTTGATCTAGTTACAATAAAAACCTTTCATAAAAATTAACTGTATTTTCACAACTTCTTGTATCAGATTAATAATTTTTCAACATCTTGTAACCATATAAAATTAAGTGTAAACCTATTATAGTAAAAAATACATAATTTTAGTTGTTATCAAAAGCACTGGTAAATTAAGCAATCTAAGAATAATAACGAAAATAGAGTTTTGCTAAAATGTGTGTACTTGAAACACTAAGCAACAAATTGTTTTTTTTATTTCCCACAAGGGGACAACACAGAAGGGGTATTAAGAAACAAATGAAGAGCAAAAAGCTAAGAGGCAGCTGGCATGAAAAAGGTAGAGAAATTATAGATAAATAGTGTAGAAGTTGGCGTATAGACTAAAGCACACAAAATTTATTACAATTTCTCTTAAATAGAGAAAAAGAACAAAAACCTAACAATAATTGTTAGGGATTTTCAAAAAAAAGCAGAGAAAATTTCTAAAAATATTCTCATATAATTTTGAAAATTTACACTTTTTGAGGATAAAAATTGACCTCAGATTTTCCTCTACACATGGAAATTAACTCTAAAAGACGAATTCATATTTCCGACAAATTATCTCCCTTTTTCTTTTGAGAATAACTATTATTAAGTTCTTTTTTTTTCTTTATCTAACGGTGACAGAAATTTCAGTTTATTGGGAAACTTGTGTTCTTCGCTCTATATCTGGTCCCTTTATCTAAATTTTTTATAATTAGTCCACTCAAGTTGTTTCCTGTAGCTTATTTTAGTTATTAATTTTTTTTCAATTAGAGACATTATAATCAAAAAAGGAAATGAGTGGATGGAAAAATTGTAACATTAGGATTATTATAGCTACTCTTGTGTAGTAACATTATTTATTAGAATACTGTTAACCATTCCATTGTTTCAAAGCTAGAATCAAAAATATGTTAGTGACATATAATAAAGATTCTCAAAAGGTTTGGTTAACTTCATACATTTTCTAGCATAATTTGATAAAATATATATATAAACAATCAATAGGTGAAGATCTTGTTTCAAAACCAAGTTTGGCCTCAAGAACATCCAGCTTTAGAAAACTAAGAAAAATCTCACCCTATATGTTTTAGCACACACACACACACACACACGTATTTGAATAATGCTAAACCTTGTTTACAAGAAAGGTCTTGACACACTGATCATCATCATCATCATTTAACATCCGTTTTCCATGCTAGCATGGGTTGGACAGTTCAACCGGGATCTGGGAAGCAGGAGGCTGCACCAGGCTCCAGTCTGATCTAGCAGTGTTTCTACAGTTGGATGCTTTTCCATATTATTATATTTATGTGGGATGTAAACAAATGTCACCACAGCCCAATCAGGACCAATATGAACACACACAAGCACACACACACACAATGGGTCCTCATTAGTAAACTGCTAACTCAAAGCTAGCGTAGAAAAAACTTGCCCCAGATTCCTTGCAAAGGGACCAAACTTGATATCATGCAGTTGCAAAGCAAACTTCTTAACCACACCGTCTGATAAATAAAACATCTTATTCAAAGAAACAAGATTTTTTAATAACATTTAATTCTGCCTATTCCTTAAGCTTTTCTTTTAAATTATCCTTAACAGTATATATCATTATCAATGATTACCATTATCATCATTGTACTAATTCAGATATTAAACTGAAGTGAATTAATCCAATAATGAAAATAAAAATTTTTAAATAAACTTTATTTGTTAATGAATATTCTTTCAAAGCTAAAATTTCATTTTAATTAGAGACAAGCAGATTTTTGTGCAATGGCCAAAACCTAAGTTATGTAAGATTAACTAAGGAAAAGTTTCATGTTTTAATCCCTAAATCTTAGAATAGCAGATCTTATGATTCAAGGCAAAGAATTTCAATCTAATGAATCTGTGATCAGCTTCTTTTCTATCATAGTAGTACAAACAAAGCTAGTGGGACTATTCAATAAAAATGTCAACGTTAGGGTTGTTTTATGACATTGAAAAAATTCCTTTGTAAGGATTTTAACAGAATCGATAAATTTTAAGTTACTGAAATAAAAGCAAAACATAAACATAACTAGCTTTATATTCTGAGTGACATAAAGAAAAGCCTCTTCTTCACAAATTAACGTTCAAAATTAATTAGTGTATGTATGCATATATATGTGTGTGTGTGTTAAACTAATACAGCATTTAACCCTTTCGTTACCAACCCGGCTGAAACTGCCTGTGACTCTGTAGTATAAATGTCTTGTTTTCTTAAGTTTTGAATTAAAATCCTCCACCAAACCTTAGTCACAATTTATGTTCCTAACACTAGCTTAATGATAACTAAGTTATTTTACTAAATTCTTTGTTATATTTAAAGTAATTCAAAGAAACACAGAGCATCTCAAAATAAATACAGTAATGAAAGGGTTAAAACTTGTCCTTCCCATGATGTTGTGTTCATTTTCATTATGATGCCTTCATAGTGTGTGTGTAATATAACTAATGTATATTTTTGAAACTAATATCTTGGGATCGTAATTTTATTTTCAAAACATTTGTTGCAGTTTTCTAATATTTTTTAACTGTGCAAGAGTTGGATAGATTTTTAGGAAATGGAGCATTATAATATTTATATCACTCCCAAGAATATTAGCAGCAGAATAAGTGAAATGGCATCACATATGATTTCATGTGATGCAGGTTTAACTTGTCATCTTACTTCTACTTTCTATGCATGCATGTTTTAATATCAACCAAGAAGTATTGTCGATTCTCTTAACCCTCTCGTTACTGTATTTATTTTGGATGCTCTGAGTTTCTTTCAATTACTTTAAATACAACAAAAAATTTAGTAAAATAACTTAGTTATCATTCAGCTAGTGTTAGGAACATAAATTGTGACTAATGTTTGGTGGAAAATTTTAATTCGATACTTATGAAAACAAAACATTTGTACTCAGAGTCAAAGCCGGTTTCAGCCGGGTTGGTAATGAAAGGGTTAATGTTACATGGTATAATTATGAAGCTAGTATTCAACTACAAATCAGATGTTTTGCCAACAAAGTCAATAATGTAAAAGCAGTAAGATATTGTGGTTTACAGAAGACACATGCCTTCCCAATTTAATACAGATATATACCAAAAGTATATACAAATGCGTATAGAGGCATCATGTGGCTAAGAATTCATTTCATAATCATATGGTCAGTCTGACCAATAATGTGTTAATAAATGCAACTTAGCAATTCAATAAACAGAGATTAATAATATAAGTACCAAACTAAAATAACTGCTGAGTTTGATATAACCACCTAAAAAAACTTTCAAGACAGTGACTCATTATGGTTGCAGTCAAATTAGTAAAACCAGTAAAAGAACAGACACAACTATTTACAACCAATTTGTAATTTATTTAGCAACTCTGTTGGTCTTACATCTTTTAATTCATAATTTAATTATATTTCGTTTGGAGTCAGTTTTCATCTGTATATTGATACCTTATTCCTTGCTGTAACTTGCCACAACTAAGTTGTTAAGTAGACTTTAAATGAATCATATGATTAAATGTCTAAATATCTGAGATGAGTAATTTATAATAAGATTATAATTTTTCAGACAAAAGACTCCATCTTTAATTAGGTCAGTGGTGTACCTTGTTATGAGCTTTTATTACTCTTAGTTCTAGAATAAGAGTTTCTAGTTCAAATCCAACTAACTACATACATGAATACGATATCTGCTGATTACAGATCTAATTATTTGAAACAGTGTAAATGTATATATAAAAATTATCTCTGAGGATGAAGTTAATAGCCTAAAGACTTTTAATTTTATGATTTGTACAATATGTTAATGGAGAGATATATTTAAAGTGTCTACAAAATATATAATTCATCTTCATTGTTGCAATTTTACTCAAGTGTATTGTTTACAAATATACACTGATTAACAAATAGTTTATAAAAAGAAAACCCAATTATTTATACAGTAGTCCCTCGACAGCTCTGATCAAGCAGCACACTGACCAGACACCCTAACAACATTATACAATGTTTGTCCCTTTTTTATAATAATAGAATGTGAATTGGCTGCTATTTTTGCAGATTAAATGACCACGTAGAGTTGATTTGCTTAGCTATTAACTTATTTTGTTTTCCAGCTAGGACGAACATACTGACTGTTCTGGCAATCTTTTTTTCTTTATTACAAGAAAAATAATTTAGTTATTGCAGATTATTTTCATTCATTTATTTAGTTATATTAATCTGCAATAATACATTTAAAGGATCAACTGTTGTCCTCAGGGATGAAGAATTAAAAGATTTAAACAATTCTTCCAACCCATTAACTGATATTCTCACTTATACTTTCAGATGCTGTACTAAGCTTTCAAGTTCCCACTCATTAGCAGAAATGGGACATAGACAAAATTATTTTGCAAACCCCAACTTTTGAAAAATATATCTACCTGTCTGTACAATTTTTCGGCATAGATCACCCTCACAAGTCACCAAGCGAAAGGTTGTATTTTGAAAATGATCTCCACAATCTTGCTGGTGGAAAGAGTTGCATTCATAACATTTGATTCCGAAACCTGAAACACAAAATAAAATTCCATATTAGAAACACAACGTATGTGACCTAAGGATTATTAAATAAACTGAGTTCAAATAATTGAAATTTTAATCAGAACAAATTTATTTTTCATTCAAATCTAGACACATAAATAATTAATGAAAAGTTAGCTGTCCCATTATCATGGATATGATGAAATATAGAAAAATTCTAAGAACCAAAATTTTTAACTTGAAAGTTGAGATTTTAATGCAATTCAAAACGAAGATTTAAATGTAATAATTTTTAATCTTTACTTTTAGTTTAATGTTTGAAATCAATTTTTACTGGTACATAAAAGTTTATTTACAATATTCTAATCAAAATGGAAAGCAAATTAAAAGAATCAAGACAAAACAAAAATAAGAGAAGCTGATTAGAATTATCAACATTTGCTATAAGCTTATCATAATTACTTGTAACTGCTTGGCCTGAAGATAAATTTGACAATAATCCATTATTATATAACAAGTATGCAACCATATGTGCAAGATGTTATAAGAATAATGCAACGAAATGAAAGTGAAGCAAGCAAAATATCAATAGTGATATCTTTGGATGTTGTAGATTAAAAAACTTTCCATCATTTTAAAGTACAGCATAACAAGACTTCCATTGAAATGAATCGAGTTGTTTGTCAAAGGAGAAAAGGTCAGAGTAAAAATGTTGTCATTCCTTATTAGAATTAAAACACTGGTGAAAAACGAACATCAAGTCAGTAGATCTAGGAACAGAGGATGCAGTAATGTTTTACTTATGGAAATTAAAAGACTACTAAAAAATCTAGGGAAAATGATTAAATAATACAAACATAAAATAGCAAATTCAATAAACTGCCCTTTATAAAAAAAATAGTTGTCCTTGGCCCAGGTGATTATCTACTCTCTCTCTTTTTTTTTTTTTACCTTCAGTGCATTACATTATTTGATGCTTCCTATCTTTATATTAAGATGGAAAAGTGTAAATTGGCAGCTTATCTGCTATTTCTAGCAGATCACATAACAGTTCCTTGGTTGGTCAATGAAAGAATAGTGTGTATAGGTAGGTTTCATTATTAGTTTATTGTACAGATAGGATGCACGGTGTTTGAAGTAAATAACTTTTCCAGGTCTAGCAGAAATATTCCCTGTCACTTCAAACAGGCTGCTTCCTCAGAAACACACCCTGTTAATAATTGAGGTAATTTTAGAAAGTCTGAACTCCCCATTATAATTTTAGCTATGTCGAGAAAATGGGTTTTCTTGGTCAGGGGAATATCTATTGTTTAAATAAAGGAAAATGAAGATTGATAGCAATGCACAATGTATGTTTGAAACAAAATCAAGTAAATCAGGGGGGGGGGGGAAGAGAGATTGATAAAGCTGGTAGATCTGTTTGGAACACCGGGGCTTATGTTAGGTCATCACAAGGACAGTTTGTTAACCTGCACATTAGCTCTCAATAAGAGACTCACAAAGATGTTCTAGCCACGACCGGTTCATCTTTTTATATATCTAGGACTACATTATCTAATGTGTCCTTATTTTCTTTAGATGACAGGCTGTGTTCTAAGAGAGCTGCAAAGAGGCTTTCTATTTATCCTAGTTTGTTACACTTTCTTATCAGCCTATAAGTGTGAGCCTTGCCAATAGCTTCACCCTAAAAAATTTAAATATTATCCCCTTGTGGTTACTTTTGAATCTAGCAGTAATCCTATTACTTTATACGTTTCAGTCATTGGACTATAAGCATGCAACAGTACCATAAAATGTTGCATAAAAATTTGCAATGTGACTAAAATACAGTTTATTAGTTTCAGAAAATACTTCTCGGGCTCTACAACGCTTGCATGGATTGTCAGCAAGGACTAAGGAGTAGTAGATAGGTTCTGGACGCGGTAGAAATTAACGTAGTCTGCAGAGGAGGGGAATCGTTGGATATAAGTTGGGTGAGGATATCAAAAAATAAATGTACATTCAGTAAGTTAAAATCGATCCAGAGGAAGGAGGCTGAGAGGAGATTATTGATGGGGAAATAATTAATTCTGTACATGCACTAGGTCAGTGGTTGGAGTAAGGCATCTGAATTTTGTTGAACGATCGTAATGCATGATGGTGTAGCGATATATTCCGGGAGTTGGTAGTAAATTAAACAAATTAGATGAGTGGTAGGGAAACATATTAATTTAAAAAGTGGGATAAATGAGAAAAAGTATATAGGGATTAGGGGAATAAACTGCTAGCAAACAGCAGATTAAGACCGGGTCAGAAAAGCTACATAGAGGTCACCTCTACTAATTACTAGATGCATCACAGGCCAACGAAAGTAGTTGCTTGGCATTCTAGAAAAAACAGCTAAATCTCCCTCAAATCAAAAACCCTATAATATAAAGGAAATTCACGCTGAATAATAATAATGGTAAAATAATACAGTAAAAAAAAAGACGAGATGGTTACAGTTTACAAAGCTTTGATCATGTTTTATCAGTCAGGTCTATGACCTGGTTATCATACAACAATAACAACCAAAAGATAAGAAGCGGTCAGAGAAGAGGATGATTAAAATAAGAAAGAAAGGGAAACATCATAATTATGAAAATTAATATGGACCGTAAAGATGTACTTTTTATGCTGTGTTAGAGCTATCAGATACGATTTAAACAAGCAAACATATTGATAATATTGATTTCCTCATCTCTCTAGAGGAGAAATGGGACTCTGCGACACTCGTCTCTTTCAAGGGCATTAACGACACGAGTGAAGTGGAATTGCTTTAATTGGGAATCGAAACAGCCACTAACCAAGCTTACTAGAAGCCTACTTGTCCTTTAATTATTATCATTATCATCATTATACGATGCAAATTTGTGTTCTTAAGATTAGACATGAATATGAAAAGGCTCAGTAAGCTCAATGTTTTATTTTTTAAATTTATGTTAAAATATAATTAAAAATTGGCTTCACTTTTTTTTTTTAAACCGCATAAATAATTACATATTCAAGACGTTCAATCGTGATTTATAATGATAACTGTCAGCTTTGAAGCAGTGCCAAAGTGTTCAACAGTGTATAATATCGATTTCCATCAAAAAAATTTCGTGTTGCATCGAATATCGTTTTATGATACAAATATAGTTGCATTTGTCCTCGTTATCTTCACCCGATGCTCCGACATATATGTGAAGAACAGGTGATCTGAACGGCTATGTTAGGTATTTATTTAAATTTGGGCCATCATTCGTTTTTACAGCTTCAGCAGCCGGACTCAAGGTGAATATAGAAATTCCACAAGGTCAATATACCTTGGCTATCTTATTTGGGTCAAGGGAGACATTTCAAAGGAAGAATTAACATAATCAAACAGGTATTTAAATGGAATTTTCATTTAAAACTTTAAAGGAAAATGAAAACCAGAAATATCACTTCTGTTCAATCGAATTTGGTTTAACAGAAAATGCTTGTTAAATTCGGCTGAGATAGTGATCATCGATTGTTAAATTATTTTTCCGTAAACAATAACCGAAGGGAAAATTATTTAAATTACAAAACATAGTCGCTATTATACGATTCGTTAATTAGATCAAAATAATGATGATAAATGTAGCGATGATCAATAAATATAATGATTATTACAGGTAGGGTACGATGAAATTGAGTTTATAGAGTAAATAATTATTTTTATTAGCAACAGATATTGTACTGAAGACTTGAATGTTTAGATTCGAATGTGTGACATTCGAGATTTCGTCTTAATTGTTGGCCAGTCCTTCTTTCAGTTAGGTCAGTAGGTAAGAAAGAAAAATTTAAAAAAACAGAATTATAGGAAAGATATTACAAATTACCCAACATGACTTTAAACCAAATCAATAATAATACTTCCCACCTTAATTAGAAACCGCTTTTAAGGCGTTTAACAATGAGAAAATAACGAAAGGTAATTAATTAACGATGCGTTGGTCGCCCTCCACATATTTACATATTTAATAAAGAGGAAGTATGATCAAGTGGTGTGTGTGTGTGAGAAAGATTAAAATTGTGACACAGAGGGATAAGAATAGGACCGACTTACCAGACTGTATACAGATAACTGCAACCAAGAAAATTACGGAGATGATATGAGATAACTTCATGATGATAATGATTGATATATTGGACTGCTAGGCTTTAGCGTCAACAGAGTAGAACGCCTGAGAAGCTCAAGTGATGTAAAGACACTGGCTATGAATGTATGTGTGAGAAACGTAATCGACGACGTCATTGTTAAACAGCCAATCAATAGCTACCATTTGCAGTCCCCCCACCCCTTCCACCACCACCCACCTACGTACCCGTTATCGAACCGATATGAAAGCTCCTAAGTGCTTCTGGTTTCTGCTAAGATATAAATAAAAATTCAGTACGGGATAAGGTGAATTGTACTTGATGGTATGGTGAATATAGCAGACTTATGATGTAAACCATTCCAGGCGTTATCACCTCGTCTTTTTTACTAGTCAGGGATTACATTGTCCAATTGCTGGTAGTGAAGAGGCGTGATTTGAAGATTTATCTGCTGTTTCTAGCAGGTCGATCGCCCCGAGGGATGCTCTGTCTTTGGGTCGTATATATATATATATATATATATATATATATATATATATATATTATATATATATATATATATGCTATTGTTGTTTACTTAAGGTTAGGGCTCATATCAGAGAAGAGAAGAGCGTAGAGTTAGTCGTCTCGGTTACAGGTGTGAAGAGGCGCAAAATTTTCTCGGATCTATAATTAAGGTAAAACTACCAGGTACTATTTACGCCAGAACACTTGATGCATCACTGATGCTACCTTATGAGTGAAGACATTAAAGCAGTGATCATCCGATCATCCCGTTGTTTCCAGACATAGTGTAATCAGGACTTCATTATATCAACGTATCCCTCCACCTTTCTGAAGACAGTATTGTGTGAAATTTAGTGGGAAATTTACCTGCTATTTACAAACAGTATCGGTCAAGCGACCATATAGAGGCTCTATCGTTAGTTGGTAGTACTGGGTATTATTCAGCGCAGTATGACTAAAACAACAATTTAAATGTGCTTTTTATTGTCTTTAAGTTTAAGTGATTTGAATTAATGAGTATAATGGAAATAGTGAGCACAAAAGTTTTATATGCGACAGATTTCTATAAAAATAAAAAATATTGTTTATTCCGATATCTTTATTTTCTTACACCGACACACACATTAAATTTTGCGGAAAGAAACAGTCGATTATATATCGTCCCCACTACTTGTTCATTAGCTTATATCATCAACGCCGGGCTGGAGGCGCGTGGCTTAGTGGTTAGGGTGTTGAACTCATGATCGTAAGGTTGTGGTTTCGATTCCTCGACTGGGCGATGCGTTGTGTTCTTGAGCAATACACTCCATTTCACATTGCTTCAATCCACTCAGGTGGCAAAAATGAGTAATCCTGCGACGGACCGGCGTCCCGTCTAGGTGGGGAATTTCTACGCCACTGAAACCGGGAAACCGGCCCCTATGAGCCCGGTATGGCTCGAGAAGGAACATTTATTATTTTTTTTTTTTATCAACTCCGGAAGGAGGAACAAGCAAAGTAGACATCGACGGGATTTGAACTCAGAATGTAATTTTATTAAATGTATTTCTGTCTGCCTCAACGATGAATGTTCCGACTGTTCGATCAGCGGGTCGGTCGGCTTATTGAAATAACGTGTGGAAAGACTGGCCCTTAGAATTACAAGTACAAAGCATCCGAAACAAATTCCAGCTGCTGAATTTCAGTCGCGAAATTTGGATGATGAAATACTTGCCCACGCGTATCTTGGGTGGTAAATCTTAATCTATCACCAAGTTTAACATCCTTTACTCCCGCTTTTACTTGTTTCAGTCATTTGATTGTGGCCATGCTGGAGCACCGCCTTTAGTCGAGCAACTCGACCCCAGGACTTATTCTTTGTAAGCCTAGTACTTATTCTATCGGTGTCTTTTGCCGAACCGCTAAGTTACGGGGACGTAAATACACCAGCATTGGTTGTCAAGCGATGTTCGAGGAACAAACACAGACACACAAACATGAACACACACGTACATATATATATATATATATATATATATATATATATATACGACGGGCTTCTTACAGTTTCCCTCTACCAGATCCACTCACAAGGCTTTGGTCGGCCCGAAGCTAGAGTAGAAGACATTTGCCCAAGGTGCCACGCAGTGGGATTGAACCCGGAACGATGTGGTTGGTAAGCAAGCTACTTACCACACAGCCACTCCTACGCCTGCAATCCCTTCTTGACATTTTGGGTATCTTTCGTGGAGTCCATTCTGTTGCAAACACTTGGGCCAGATCACCAGTTTGGGGATAGTTCCCTCTTTTCAACCAGTCTTCGAATAAGGAGCAGTAAGGGGTCATGGAGACACTGCCTTTCTTATTTCTTTACTGCCTGTTGTTGTTATATATATATAGCATTGAGTATTAAAGGAAGTAGTGAGTATTTAGTATGAAAGATTAAGAAAATGAGAGAGACTGAAACAACGTGTTAACGATACAAGATACTTTATTCGACTGCCGTTGTTGTACAAGTTAATTGTTTTGGCGGGAAACAAAGTGAAAGTCCTTTTATCAAGGGAGACATGGGCGACGTTGATTGTTCATGTTTGTTGTGATGATTATATAACATCTTCCTTTTTTTTTTTTTTTTAAATTTTTTTTATATCATCTGTATCTACAGGGAATATTATTCGTCGTCCACTTTTTGTGGTTTTATTATTTTGTAGTGTTGAATTCTGTAGTTGTGCTGTTTTTGTTTTTTCATGCGTGTTTGTTGACTTTGGAAATATATTTTCATAATCTAATTCTTCTGTTATGCGAACGTATTCGTTTGTTTTAAGAATATGTTGTCTATTTCGTTTGACTGTATTTCCTTCCTCTGTTATTACTAAGTATGAATGAGGTTGCTCTAGTTTTTTAATTATTTTGCCCCTTCTAAACCAATTGTTGTTAAACTTAATTCTAACCGTGTCGTGTGGTTTTAACTCTGGGAGTTCTGTTGTAATGTTTGATTTCTTCTTTTCGTGAGGCCTGATACCAATTTTGTCGTGTAGTATGTTTGGGAGATTTGTTCGCAATGTTCTATTCATTATTTGATTTGCAGGGGATGGTGCACCATTTTGTAATTTAGTCGTGCGTAATGCTAAGAGCGCTAACTGAGGTTCTTCGTCACTTTTGAATGCCTTTTTTAGCGTCTTTTTTATTGTCTGTATATTTCTCTCAACCATGCCATTCGCTTGATGATAATGCGGGCTTGTCTTCGTGTGATGAAAATGCCAATTTTTTGCAAATTTTTTGAATTCAGCCGAATTGAATTCTGGACCGTTGTCACTTACAACTGTTTGCGGAATTCCGAATTTAGCAAAAGTTTCTTTTAATTTTTTGATTACGGTTTTTGACTGGCAATCATTTCTTTTAGCTTTTTTATTGCTTCGATTTGTGGTTTGTCGAATGACCATAACGTGTCACTCTGTAGAAGCTGGCGCAATGGTGCTGTGACTTCGGAGTAGTTAGATAAAAATTTACATAGGTAATTTGTCATACCTAGGAATCTTTGTAATTCTTTTTTACTTGTTGGCAGTGGCATGTGAATGATTGCTTGTACCTTGGTTGGATCTTGTTTTATCCCTTCGCTGGTTAATATATGCCCAAGGTACTTGATTTGTGATTCATAGAAGATACACTTTGATTTATTTAACTTTAATCCGTGCTTTCGGATTCGATCGAAAACTTGTTGTAGTCTATTTGTGTGTTCTTCTAAAGTGTTGGACCAGATTATGATGTCATCCTGTGAATTTCTTGCTCCTTCTATGCCTTCTATTATTTTTGAAATTTCTTTTTGGAAAACTTCACTGGCGCTGTGAATTCCAAAGGGTAGTCGTGTGAAGCGATACCTTCCAAAAGGTGTGTTGAACGTTAAAAGATGGGAGCTTTCTTCGTCAACTGGAATTTGCCAGTATCCATTAGATGCATCGAGTTTTGAAAAATATTTAGGGTTATGCACTTGTGCAAAAATGTCCTCCGCTGTAGGGAGTTTGAAATGTTGCCTTTTTATGGCTTTGTTTAGATTCTTGGGGTCTAAACAGAGTCGGAGTTTTCCGTTGGCTTTTTCAACGATGACTAGGGAATTTACCCAGTCTGTAGGTTCACTAACAGGTTTTATGATATCTAATTCTGTCATTCTTTTTAATTCTTTGTTGAGTTTTTCTTTTATAGAAAAAGGAACCGATCTTGGTGGATGAATTACAGGAGTTATTTGTGGATCCACTGTGATATGATGTGTTATTGACAAAGTGCCGATTTCTCCGAAACAGTCTTCATATTTTTCTAATATGTCGTTTGTGTTCGACGAATTTATTTTTGAAATTCTCTGAATCAGGTTCAGATCTTTAGCTGTGTTTGCATCTATAACTGCGTGCGAATTTGTTTTTGCAACAATGAATTTTATTTGCTTTGATAATTCTTTGTATTTAATGACTGCTGTGCATTTTCCTAGCACTTTTATAGCTGTGTTATTATAAGCTGATAATCGAGTTGAAGTTTTTTGCAGTTGTGGTTTTGGAATTATATTTCTATATTCTCTGAATGGCAGTACGGTTACGTCTGCTCCTGTATCTATTTTGAATGTTACATTCGAGTTGTTCACTTTTAGTTCGACCGTCCAAATGTCTTTTGGAGTCTTGAACTTTTCGATTTTGTGCACGCGGGAATTATTTGCAGTGATCATTTCGAGTACATGTGTATCGTCATCTGATTCATCGTCGGTATGTATCTCTACTTTATGTACAAATTTTCTTGATTTGCACATTTTTGCATAGTGTCCTTGTTTCTTGCATTTTTCACATGTCTTGTGAAATGCTGGGCATTTATTTCTTTTGTGATTATAACCACAATAGTGACAGTTAGTGACGTAGTGTTGACTTGGCGCTTGAAACTTCGCGGGCTTTCTGTCACTTCCGCCTTGTTCGTTTTGATGTCTGGATTGCATATGGCGGGTCATTTGAGTTTTGGCGCCTTTTCTGTCGTGTTGACTATATACCCTCGAGATTTCGTTATCTCTTGTTTCGGATGTGGCATTTAGCATCCTTGATTGGAGTCGTGTTTGCTCTGCACTCTGACCTGCATGAATTGTTTTTTGTAGGTCTAAATTTGGTTCTCTCAATAATCTTTCTCTTAATCTCATGTCTCTGATTCCACATATCAGAATATCTTTGGTGAGACTGTCTGTGAGGTTGCCGAATTCGCACTGTTGTGCCTTTTGGCGCAACTCTACTACGTACTCATCGAATTTTTGATGTTCCGCTTGTCCACATGTGAAGAATTTGTGTCTTAGGAAAGTTATGTTTTTCCTGGGTTCACAATATGCATCGAATTTTTCGATTACTGTCTGAAGGTTCATTTCTTCGTCGGGTGAATCGAAATCCAGTGTGGAATGGATATCTCGGCCTTTAGAACCGATGCAAGTTAAAAACATTGAAGTTTTTACTTTGTCTGGCTTCATGTCACTTTCTGTTGCTATCAAAAAGAGATTGAATTCTTTTTTCCACTTTTTCCATGCTGCGGCTAGATTTTCCTGATTAAAGTCTAGGTCTTTTGGATGCGGTAAATTTTCCATTTCGTCTTTGAAGTATGATTTCAACTTCTTTTTTCCTTTGGTTTCTGTATTTTGGGTTCTTTTAGTATTCTGACACCATGTTGTTGTTATATATATATAGTATTGAGTATTAAAGGAAGTAGTGAGTATTTAGTATGAAAGATTAAGAAAATGAGAGAGACTGAAACAACGTGTTAACGATACAAGATACTTTATTCGACTGCCGTTGTTGTACAAGTTAATTGTTTTGGCGGGAAACAAAGTGAAAGTCCTTTTATCAAGGGAGACAATGGGCGACGTTGATTGTTCATGTTTGTTGTGATGATTATATAACACTGCCCACAAGGGGCTATACACGGGGGGGGGACAAACAAGGACAGATAAAGGGATTAAGTCGATTACATCGACCCCAGTGCGTAACTGGTACCCCGAAAGGATGAAAGGCAAAGTCAGAATTTGAACTCAGAACGTAACGACAGACGAAATACCGCTAAGCATTTCGTCCGGCGTGCTAATGCTTCTGCCAGCTCGCCGCCTTCTTTCTTCCCAACTAAAAGTTATATATGTATATATATATATATGTAACGGTTGTGTTAAGGTGTTGGTTACCAGTATGCAAGATGGAAGAAGAACAGTGATTGAAGTTACTTTGTATATATCCAAAACCACGACGATTTGGTATGTATAATTAGTAAATGGAAAAGCATGCAAGGTAAAAAATGTTAAATTTCGGCCGGTATGTGTGTACACGTTCTCATAGTAGTATATATAGAGAGATATGGTAATGTTACAGAGAAAAGAAAGTTAGTGAAAGTGAGAGAGTCAAGGGAAGTTGTCTCGCATAGTCGCTGATTGTAACTTTCTTTTTTCTCATACGCTACAATATAGAGCAGGTGGGAAAAATTTAAGCAGAGTTATGGCCTGAAATTATTAATGTTATCCCCTTGCTCGGGTCTCTCTTGATCAGTGTTACTACTCTCCGGCACACAGATTTGGGAATTCTCCCGTTCTGCTGCCAGTTTGCGTATACACCAGCCAGTATGTTCCCGAACAAGTCTGGCATACTCTTATAAAATTCGTAAGGAAGACCATCCAGTTCCGGCGACTTATCCCCGGGACACTAGGAAAGTACCTCTATGACCTCCGCAGCTGTGATCGGTCCCTCATAGTGCTACGCCTCACGTGCCGAGAGACACGGGCCGCCGGCCAGGAAATCCCGAAGGGCATTCCCGAAGGGCATTCCCGAAGGGCATTCCCGAAGGGCATTCCCGAAGGGCATTCCCGAAGGGCATTCCCGAAGGGCATTCCCGAAGGGCATTCCCGAAGGGCGTTTGCTCCTCCTGAACAACGCAAGCCAATAAGGTCTTGTTCAACTTCTAGTAGCCAGATCCCTGTCTATGGACTTTATCTATATGTACCCTACATGTCACTAATTTGTGATCCGTGTAGAGTATATAAGTAAAATATGGACAGCTAAAGGAGGATATATCTCTTGTATTCACTACTATCCTGTATATATAAAACCTGAGATATCTGTCGTTATTACTCCAAGTCCACTTTGGAACTCTCGGATTCGCAAATCTGTATCGCTCTTCCAGCCTAAATCGCTTCAGCAAATCGATGAGGCGTGAGTTACTTTTCCTATCGGTCGAATCAATGCTATCTAGGCGTGCATCAAGAATAGCGTTAAAGTCTCTTAGCATCACTATTGTCTTTGACATCACGAGAAAGTCCTCCAGGCGTCGATAGAACTCATTCCGTTTGCCTGTTGAACGAGGCGCGTAAATGCCAATCAACCTGAAGGCCTCACCTCTGAATGTTAGATCCAGAACGACCGAATCACCTTCTGGGTCTACAAAGATTGCATGTGTCTGCAGAGCCAAGCTTTTTCGGAGAAAAACCACAATGCCCCTCCTCCTGTCCGACTAGGAGACATGATTTTCTCATAGTCATTCAGGAGGTTTGAGAAGACCTGCAGCTTGTCCAACTTGGTCTCTGTAGCAACCATAATATCAATTTTATGTGACCTGAGGTCGTCGAGGAAACAAGCTTGCTTCCACTTCGAGCTCAGGCCACACACATTTAGACAGCCTATACGTAGCGTAGCCATGTCATCAACGAGAAAAGAAGGAAATCTACTCTAGTCTAGGGAGATCATTCTCAGCACTGACGAGGCCGGAATTTCCCTCTTCATTTCTTCAATGGTCAGTTCTGTCGGCGGGTCGAACACTTTGTGTAGTTCTTTTAATTCTATAATTTCTTTTGCAAATCTACTTTTGAAGTCCTTGTAGAGTTCTTTTGGGATTTTAGCAATGCTGTTAGGATTTTTACTATTACTCGTTCGATATATACTGCTTTGTAAATGGGGTTTTATAACACCCATCATTGAATTGTTTGTGTTTTTGACTATCACTGTGGTCATTTCCTTTTGGACGTGGGTATGTGAATTTTTACCAAATTTAATGTTTTTTTTTTTCGTCGGGGTTACTCTTTTTTTTTCTTTCTTTAGTTCTCGGAGCCGCCTCTTTGGTAGGCGACTCCACTGCTTTCTTTTGCTTCCACAGTTGCAAATCTTGCACCTCGAGTTAGGTATTTCATCTGGCCTAACACTGGCCCGGGGCACTTTTCTATTGTGCTTTCATCAAAATGTTCGAATTTCTTCTTTTCAGTCAAAAGTTTTGTAAACAATTGTACTCTCCTTTATTCGATTCAAAATCTCGCTGGGGTGGGGGGTGTAGTGCGGCTTTCGCCGTTTCTTTCGTGTATCATACTTACACAGTTCTTGCCTTTATTACCATCCAAAACCAGCCAGAAGGATAGACATATTGTTGAGAACAATAGATTCTTGCTCACCGCATTTGGTCTGTCTTTACGTTCTGAATTCAAATTCCACCGAGGTCGACTTTACCTTTCATCCTTTCAGGGCCGATAAAATAAGTACCAGCAAAACACTGGGGGCTGATGTAATCAACTTACCTCCCCTACCCCCGAAATTGCTGGCCTTGTGTAAAAATGTGATACCAGTGCATAAATACTACATAGGCATGTACATAGACACATGAATGTTATACATCTCTCTCTATATATATAAACGGCAAAAGGTCTGTCTGTGTGTGTGTGTGTCCTTTATACAAATCCACAATTTTTCAGTTAGAGGGTTAGCACTTTCTATGGTCCTTCAAAATCGTCCAGGGGTGGTCATGCACATCTTTACATTTCCCCAGTCACCCAGCCAAACCATTAAAAAGTCAATAGAAGTGACTTTTTTGTGAATTTTATATCCAAATCCCAATCAAAATGTCCAAAAACTTGATACGCCAATTGAATGCCAGCTAGCTGTATGTGACTGGTCGGAGATTTGGACAGTACTCGCGTGTATGTGCACACGCACGCAGCTGTATATGCATGCACTAGCACCATGACCCGGCGTTGGAAGCTTAACCCAAAGCGTATCACATCAAGAAGACCGCATTAGATACTAAAAGTAAAAATAAACTTGTGTCGAGTTCTAAAACACTATTTTTGTGTGAACAGTAATTTTATCTTGCCAAACAGGTTGTTTTAGACGGGTTCTACATACTGCAGTTGTCGTGTGCTACTAGTCCTTTATGTAAAAGCATTTTGTGTCTGTGCGTGTGTGTATTTTACTTTAATATTAATTAGAATATCAATTAGATATTCTCATCAACAACAGAAGACAAGTTAATTTAAGCAGATTAATCCTTAAATAGTATAGTTGATGATAACAGAATACGGCCTCATACTTTTGTTGAGAAATGTAACAAAGCCTTTTTCGGTGTCCTTTTATTTCTTTATTTTCCTTGAGCCCTAGGACTCGGAAAACCGGTTACCCAGCTTCCACGGCATACAGGTAACCGAGGTCACAACATTAACCTTCAACGAGAGGCCAGCAATCACGCCCGTCGCTTAGGGAGGGCACTGGATGGCACTGTCCCTTCACTGTTCAATGGTGCTCCCTCAGATTTACTCCACTTTAGTGAATCCACTAATTATTACAAATTAGTACCCTTCTAGAATATTCTGAAGCACCCCAAGGCACTAGAGTCAGGCGACGGGTCTGCCAGCGATTTTGAAGTATCCCAGTGGTACTTTTTATCAACCCCAGAGGGATGAAAACAAAGCTGACCTTGACGGGATTTGAACTCATAACGCAAAGAGCCCGAAGAACTGTCACTAAGTATTTTGTCCGGCATGCTAACGATTCTACCAGCTTGCACCAGTACTCTCTTTTACTCTTTTATTTGTTTCAGTCATTTGACTGCGGCCATGCTGGAGCACCGCCTTTAATCGAGCAACTCGACCCCGGGACTTATTCTTTTGTAAGCCCAGTACTTATTCTATCGGTCTCTTTTGCCGAACCGCTAAGTAACGGGGACATAAACACACCAGCATCGGTTGTCAAGCAATGCTAGGGGGACAAACACAGACACACAAACACACACACGTATATATATATATATATATATACATATATACGACGGGCTTCTAGCAGTTTCCGTCTACCAAATCCACTCACAAGGCTTCGGTCGGCCCGAGGCTATAGTAGAAGACACTTGCCCATGTGGTTGGTAAACAAGCTACTTACCACACAACCACTTGCTTCCTGTGATATTAATTCTTTCCATTTCTTATTGTTCAGTAGTTTTTATTGCAAGTAAAATAACGTCCTGTGAGTACCACTTTTTGAGGCCAAACTTCGAATTAACAAAGATTTCTAGCGATAAAAATTGCTGAAACAATTACTTTGGAACATAAACATAATTGACAAAGTAGTGGCTGTGTGGTAAGTAGTTTGCTTACGAACCGCACTGATCCGGGTTCAGTCCCACCACGTGACACCTTGGGCAAGTGTCTTCTACTTTAGCCTCGGGCCGACCAAAGCCTTATGAGTGGATTTGGTAGACGGAAACTGAAAGAAGCCCATCGCATATATGTATGTATATATATGTGTGTGTGTGTGTGTGTGTGTGTGTGTGTGTGTGTATGCGTGTGTATGTATGTATGTATGTATGTATGTATGTATGTATGTATGTATGTGTGTGCGTATATGTTTGTGTCTGTGTTTGTCCCCCCAACATCGCTTGACAACCGATGCTGGTGTGTTTATGTCCTCGTAACTTAGCGGTTCGGCAAAAGTGGCCGATAGAATAAGTACTAGGGTTACAAAGAATAAGTCCCGGGGTCGATTTGCTCGACTAAAGGCGGTGCTCCAGCATGGCCACAGTCAAATGACTGAAACAAGTAAAAAAAAAAAAATTCTTTTGAAGAACCTGTAGCAGAAGTGATTTACATTGTCATTATGTATGAGATGTTTTCGTTATGAGTTATCTAGACTTAAATACTCGGATGTAGGCTCCACAAGCCTTTTCGTTCCAGCAAGTCACATGACCTTGTGATTAGCTTTTAGCTGAAAGTATTATCTTTAATGTTGACGCAACAGTTTAATTTTCCTAACGCGGGAAATTAATCACCAGCTCTAGGAGCCTATTTGATCTTTATAAGAACGACAGTTCTCCACTGCCCTAAATCTTTGGCACACGCCACTGACCACATGCAACTCGTATCCGCAACGATGTACCTGACACCAGTCAGTCACCGCTCTCATCCTCTCCACCAGACGCCTGCCTACATCGTTGCTGTTTGAACACTACACGACCAATAGACCAACGGCTGCCTCTACACACCACCAAACAGTACGTCTGCTATATCTACAAGATCAACAGTCCAGCCTAACCATGAAGTCTCTCACACATCTTTGCAGTAATCTCTTATAGTTATTTTGGATCTTTACCTTTTCACCGACAGATTTAAAAAATAATTTTTTGTAACTAAACTCTTTCAAACTTCGGACACTGGTAGAATGTGTCATATAAAACATCTTTTACTCTTAGCATTTTTGGGAAAAACTTATATTTACGAAGATATTTCACGTTAAAGTTCTCATATTTCGGTAATTTCAACCAATCAATGATTATCAACAAGAACTTCTGGCGGTGTTTATTTCGTTTGTCACTGTTATTTATGACAACCCTAACCCTAAAACCCAAACCCTAAAACTTTAAAACCAGTACAGACACACAAACGATGTCATAAATAACAGTGACAAGCGAAAAATACACCGCCGATAGTTGTTGTTGACAAACAACGGCAGTAATTTTATTCAGCTGAATACACGTCAGTGATTGGTTGAAATTACCGAAATAGGACAACTTTAACGTGAAATAACTTCGTAAACATAAATTTTTCTCAAAAATGCTAAGAGTAAAAGATGTTTTATATGACACATTCTTCCAGTGTCCGAAGTTTGAAAGTGTTTAGTTACAAAAAATTATTTTTTAAATCTGTCGGTCAAAAGGTAAAGATCCGTTATTTTATTTCATGTATGGCAATCATTGTATTTTATAACGGAGACTAAGTCGTTGCTTACCAGTTCATTTTCATCTCAAGCCGTATATGACTTTTCCATTTTCTTATTATCCATCATCGTTATAAGCCCTTATCTGTGTTCTCCAGTTAGGTCCTTTCTTCAACAGTTGAAAGGTATCAGAGAAAACTCTCGCTCCTACCGTCAGCATGTGCAAATGTGTGTGTGTGCACGCATGCGTCAGAAAGAAAGAAAAGAAAAAAGAAAGAAAAAGAAGGGAAAAGAGAGGAAAATGAAGAAGGAAGATGAAAATGTTTATAAACTTTCTGCAGCAAGCGATAAGAAATGCATTATAATACTTCACTGGGATCTTTACCTTTTGACCGACAGATTTAAAAAATAATTTTTTGTAACTAAACACTTTCAAACTTCGGACACTGGTAGAATGTGTCATATAAAACATCTTTTACTCTTAGCATTTTTTAGAAAAATTTGTATTTACGAAGATATTTCACCTTAAAGTTCTCGTATTTCTGTAATTTCAACCAATCAATGGATTCCGGCGAAATTTGAACTCAGAACGTAACGGCAGACGAAATACCTATTTCTTTACTACCCACAAGGGGCTAAACAAGCATTTTGCCCGGACTGCTAAGGATTCTGTCAGCTTGCCGCCCTAATTTCTGTTCTAATATTTAATTCTTCATTCCCCACAGAGGGCTAAACGTAGAGGGGACAAACAACGACAGACAAAGAGATTAAGTCGATTACGTCGACCCCAGAGCGTAACTGGTACTTATTTAATTGACCCCGAGATGATGAACGGCTAAGTTGACTTCGGTGGAATTTGAACTCACAACGTAAAAGCAGACGAAATACCTATTTCTATTTCTTTACTACTCACAAGGGGCTAAACACAGAGGGGGACAAACAAGGACAGATATAGGTATTAAGTCGATTACATCGACCCCAGTGCGTAACTGGTACTTAATTTATCGACCCCGAAAGGATGAAAGGCAAAGTCGACCTCGGCGGAATTTGAACTCAGAACGTAACGGCAGACGAAATACCTATTTATTTACTACCCACAAGGGGCTAAACACAGAGGGGGACAAACAAGGACAGACAAACGGATTAAGTTGATTACATCGACCCCAGTGCGTAACTGGTACTTAATTTATCGACCCCGAAAGGATGAAAGGCAAAGTCGACCTCGGCGGAATTTGAACTCAGAACGTAGCGGCAGACGAAATACCGCTAAGCATTTCGCCCGGCGTGCTAACGTTTCTGCGAGGTTGGGGAAAAAATAATTCTCCTTATTTCTCAAATTTATCGAGATTATCACTGTTACAGAGCTTTGATAAGAAAAGATTACTTCATTTACGTTCGGATTGAGATCGATAAATCCATAAGAAATTATTTGGCTGCAGATGTTTTATAATAATTGCTAGAATAGCCGACTGATAAAAATGTATAGATTTCCATTTTGGTTTCTCCGACAAATCTTTTTTACAAATGTCTGTTTTTTCTTCCCCCCCCCCCTCCTATCTCTCTCTCTTTCTCTCTCTATCTCTTCATCCCTCTTTCTTTTCCTCCGTCTCTCTCTTCAATCTCTCTCAATTCTAACGAATTGGAGCTGTTAAACCTTAATTTGCTCGATACTTTCAATTAGTATTAAGCTCAGTTAGCTTTGTACATAGAAAGAAAGAAAGAAAGAAAGAAAGAAAGAAAGAAAGAAAGAAAGAAAGAAAGAAAGAAAGAAAGAAAGAAAGAAAGAAAGAAGAAGAAGAAGAAGAAGAAGAAGCTATTGCTGCTGCTGATTATGATGATCATTATCATCACCATCATGATCAAGAGGAGGAGGAGGAGGAGCAGGAGGAGGAATAGAGAAAGTAGCAGGAAAAAAAACCCTTCTTCCATAATGGAAGAGTAATTTCATCTATGGAAACAATCTCAACATTAAAAAAAAACTACCGAATGCGTTGGACCGCTTGGAAGGTTCATGGGAAGATTCAATTACTGAAAGGGTTTAAACTTCACACACTGGTGCATGTGTGTGTGTGTGTGTGCGTGTGTATGTGAGTGTGCGTGCGTGACTCGGGTGTGTTTGTGCGCACATAAATGCATGTATACATATACATGTACGTGAGTCTGTGCGCGTATGGATGGAGAGAGGTGTTTGTGTCTGTGTGTTTGAAATAAGATTTTTTATCTGGAAACAAATCTAGAAATATCGACTGGACAATATCTTGATCCTTCAAAGCCCTCCTAGTGTAACAATATTGATGCTACTTAAAGGCGGCGAGCTGGCAGGATCGTTAGCACACCAGGCGAAATGCTTCGTCGGCCTGAGGCTATAGTAGAAGACACTTGTCTAAGGTGCCACGCAGTGGGATTGAACCCGGAACCATATGGCTGGTAAGCGAGCTACTTACCACACAGCCACTCCTGCACCTATAACATTTTCAATCAATGTTTCAATAAGTTGAATAAAAATACAAAATATTGTCCGTAGGCAAGTTAATGAACAAATTCCTATTCAAACAAATTCAATTACAGACCGGATAATTATACCACCTCCACATTCTCAGATAATTGGCTAAAAAAAAACCCAGTAATACCATAGAGTAATAACTATTATCAATACAGTACTGCACTGATCACTTCACCGCTACCGTCTCCCTCATAGTAGCACCCGAAGGAGGCGCAATGGCCCAGTGGTTAGGGCAGCGGACTCGCGGTCATAGGATCGCGGTTTCGATTCCCAGACCGGGCGTTGTGAGTGTTTATTGAGCGAAAACACTTAATAGCTCCACGGGGCTCCGGCAGGGGGTGGTGGCGGTCCCTGCTGTACTCTTTCACCACTTTTTCTCCCACTCTTACTTCCTGTTTCTGTTGTACCTGTATTTCAAAGGGCCGGCCTTGTCACTCTCTGTGTCACGCTGAATATCCCCGAGAACTACGTTAAGGGTACACGTGTCTGTGGAGTGCTCAGCCATTTACACGTTAATTTCAAGAGCAGGCTGTTCCGTTGATTCGGATCAACCGGAACCCTCGTCGTCGTAACCGACGGAGTGCTTCCATCCAGTAGCACCCGAATCCTTTGGGAGACGGATGAAATGTACCCTGTATCTCTTCATTGGTTTTATTATTACACTTCATATTTTGAATCCTTATGGAAAACCTGGCGTACCTACCACAAGGTGATCTTAAGACTCCTTCTAAATAGTCCAGATTTCGGCTTCATCGAGATTAACCTTGATGTTTAAAAACCAATACCAGCTAACAAGTTTACCTGCTCGTGTTCGCTCTATCTACTAGAAATAGTAGCCTAGATCTCTCTCAAATCACACCATGCAATCTTAAAGCAAGAAAATTGCATTGAAGAATCCAGCTCGTAGTTTGGATAAAGAGAATAGAATACAAACGGTTTGAACAGCTGTGACCATAGATCTGCTTGATCAGAAGTAACTTGCTGCTTAACAATAACAATGCTAAAATAACTTCTCGCGAAACGCTTGAGGACTCTTGCGATCTTTACAAATTGAACAAATATTAATTTGATCTATACGTATAAAGACAGACAACTATATGGAATGTGTGTGTGTGATGCGTATGTATATGTATATAAAATATATGTTGTATATGTATATTTGTGTTTGTGTATGTATATATAAGTAATTCAATGCCTTGATAGTTTACGACGAAACAAAGGGCGCCATTTGTGTGTCTAACACTCAGAATGCAGCGTGTCTTCTGCAACAGAGTTTTATTTACCGAAGGCAAAGTCGTTCCTAGCTCATAGGTTAACATATTAACAATATATTTCATTGATGTTTGGCTGATATATTTCTGCGATGTGAATGCACACACTTTTCAGCTACACTAAGAAATATACTGATGGGAAGAGGAACACTCTATGTAAATCCAGGCATAATGTTAATGTGTGTGTATGTGTGTGTGTGTGTGTGAGTGTATGTGTGTGTGTGTGTGTGTATGAGTGAGTGCGTGCGTGCGTGCATGTGTGCGTGCGTGCGTGTGTATGTGTATGTGTGTGCGTGCGTGCGTGCGTGCGTGCGTGCGTGTGTGTGTGCGTTGCGTGTGAGTGTGTATGTGTGTGTGTGTGTGCGCGTGTATGTGTGTGTGTGTGTTACGTGCGTGCGTGCGTGTATGTATGCGTATGTGTATGTGTGCGTGCGTGCGTGTGTGTGTGTTGCGTGCGAGTGTGTATGTGTCTGTATGAGCATATGTGTGTTTGAATGTGAGTGTGTGTGAAAGAGACGAGAGAGAGACAGACAGACAGACAGACAGAAAGATATAGCGAGCATGTAAAGATTAAGGATTAAGATTATGTGTTAGGGTTTACGCTTAGAGTTTGTATCGGGGCTAGTGTTAGTGTTAAGTTCAATATTATGTTACGTTGAAGATTGATGTTAGCAACCCGGTGTGATAATCACAATTTTAAATAAGGAAGGCAAAAAAATGCTTTAAATATGGAGGAATCTTCTTGTTGAGCCCATCAGATAAAGTCTACCCTGGGTGTCTAGAAAGGAGATGTAGGGAAATTGTCGAGCCCAAGCTCGCTGAAAAACATGTCCTTCAATTGTAGAGGTAACACAAGCAAATATTTACTTGTGTGGTCTTTGAGAAATTGTGCGGATCTGTAGGATCCTATGGAGGAGGTGTCTGAGGAAACTACCTCCAAAATGTGTTCGCTTGCTTCGTAGATCTCACGCACCGAGGAACCTGCTGGGAAGAGTTTTGGAAGAGTTTGGGATTAATGGGTAACTTCTGGTTGTCGTGATGTTTCTGTTCGAATGCCCAGATGTTTGTACTCGGGAAAATGGAGCTATGTCGAAACCTTTCAACATCAGTGTTGGACTTTGGCAAGGATACATATTGTCGCTTTTCTTTTTTATGAACTGGATTGATTTGCACAGAAGTTGTGGAAGTAGTATCACAATCAGTGGGCTGATATTTGCAGGCGACATTGTGCTACTTGGTTCATCAGAAGGTGATCTGCAGCATACACTGAATGTGTCCACTTAGGCAGGAATGAGATAATTGTTGATCATCTCAAGAAAGTCTTCCCAGAGCACCCTGCAGGTTATAGTGAAGCATCACTGAGGCAAGTGGAAAGATTTAAGTATTTCGGGGCTGTATTCACGAGTGACAGAATGCAGGAAATTAAATCGGATGTTACAGTAACGCACTAGCTTCCAGTCCTAAGAAGAGAAGAGGTTGGTTAAAACCCCAAATTTGCCGTCCTCAATTCGGCTTTCGTGCCTATCTTCACCGATGGTCATGATCGAAAATGTACGATCGCGAATACAACCGAACAAAATGAGATTCTTCCGAAGGATCTCTGGATTAACGTCATTCGCCTGCGTACGTAACTCGAAGATCGGGGTCTCTCCGCATTGAAAGGTCACGGCTCCGATACTATGGACATGGGATTAGAATGTCATAGAAAAGGATCGCAAAACAGATTCTTCAAGCTGAGCCAACCGGCAAAAGACTTCGCAGTAGACCGCGTGCGAGATGGATGGATGAATAACTGTAGTCTCAGTTAGTCACGCTTGGGAATCCAGCCAAAAAGGGTAGTGACGGTTGCTTCTGTAGGATCCTATGGAAGAGATGTCTGAGGAAACTACCTCCACGACTCTCTCAGGAGTAGTTGCTGGAGAAAATGGATGGATGGATGGATGGATGGATGGATGGATGGATGGGTCGATGGATGAATGGATGGGTTGATGGATGAATGGATGGATGGATGGATGGATGGATGGATGGATAAGTGTATTGGGAGCAATTGGTTAGGATTTGTTTGCCTTCATCAGAATGTCAATGTTAGTAATATTCCAATAAAGTCAGCGGGCAAAACAAATGAAATAACTTGACAGTTGAATCTCTAAGATATATCCTGCAAATCTCTCTCTATATAAAGCTGAAGTTATCCCTGTATAGCAGGTTTGGTAGCCTTCAACTAACACTATCTCCTTCGAGACCCTGCGGAGCAAGTTGACCAAAATTGTGAGTACGATAGTAGAAGGCTTGCTCTTCCTTCCGTAGAAAAAAAATTCAAATCGGACCATGTTAACACCAAAAATTATTTACATCAAAAAGGTGCTTTTTTTCTAAGAAAATCCCTATTTTTTTACGATTTTTTGACTGCTGTGTCGCCATTTTTCGGTGTATTTCAATCAGAAAAATGTTCACTTAAAGAGAATAACAAGCTACATAATGCAAAATTTTTACTTTTCAAAAATTCCAATTCTAAAGGGTCGAAAAGAAAACAAGCCCGAGCAACGCCGGGCGATACTGCTAGTACAATTTAAATTCGATTTATGGATGGACGGATCAAGATAAAGAAACAGTGCAATCTCTAGCGTCAACTCCGGTAGCTTCCTCATGTTGACGTTATTTAATATATTACAGTGTATCAAAGTGGCGAATCGTTACTGTGCCGGAAAAAATACTCATCGACATTTCTTCCAACTGTACATTTTGAGTTCAAATCTACCAGGATTGACTTTACCTTTCATCTTTCGATAAAATAAATACTAGTTGAGCACTGGGGTCGATATAATCGACTCGCGCATTTCTCCAAAATTGTTAGCCTTGTGCCAAAATTTGAAATTAATGTATTATAGTGTATCAGAAAAACACAATTACATTCCATTTTCATCATTATATCCAAGCAGCAAAGCTGTCACTCGCAACTGTGTGACAGCTGGTAGCATGAGCAATGCTTTTCATTAACTGTTTTAGGCTCCTATGAAATCGCGAGCAGACGTAGAAGCCCTCTTGGATCGTCCCACTCTTGACTCAGCGAAACCTTTGTGAATATGAGTGAGAGAACTGCACCAGCACTAAGGAATACTCATTTTCAGTGGAGTAAAAAGGAGCAACGTGAAACGTAACAACGTAGCTAGGAGGGAGGAGCGGTCCACTGCAGGTGATACCATTATAGGGGCGACACTTTAAGGTCTGCGGTACTGCGGCGAGCTGGCAGAAACGTTAGCACGCGGGGCGCAATGCTGAGCGGTATTTCGTCTGCCGCTACGTTCTGAGTTCAAATTCCGCCGAGGTCGACTTTGCCTTTTATCCTTTCGAGGTCGATTGAATAAGTACCAGTTACGCACTGGGGTCGGTATAATCGACTTAATCCGTGTGTCTGTCCTTGTTCGTCCCCTCTGTGTTTAGCCCCTTGTGGGTAGTAAAGAAATAGTTACTGCTGTACAATCATGCATAGGCAAGAGGTCCGGAGGGGACGGCCAACTCAAAGGTGGTCCCAGGTGGCACACACTCTAGCTATGCCACTGGGGAACCGGTATGACAACACAACGTGTTACCTGGTCTAAGAATCAAACTCTTGGTTTTTTATCATTAACCAACATTCTAACCACTAAGCCACGCATCTTCACATGATCAATATGTACAAAGCATTTCTACACAAACCTGTGGTGTAGCGTAGGTTTTGGCTGCCTTGTGCTGTTGTCAAATTGCCCGCCATCTTTCTTAAATGCAACAGTTTCGACTACAACCACATAAATACATAAATTGGTCGCTCTGTGCGGGCCGCACATCCGCACATCCACAAACCCATACACCACGGTATGTCACTGCTGCAAACTTGTTAGCATCGAACAGCGTAAAGGCACTGACAACTTAAGCAGTCGTCCGGGGCATCATGTGTTTAGTAGTGTCACCTGATGTGTTTAGACTGGAACCAAAGACGAGAAATCGTGAATGCTGGGGCCTTTTTATAACCTGCTAAAGGCTCCAGTAAGAACCCAAAAAGACCGTGTCATGGGACCTTATCCGAAGGCCGTGATTGGTTGGCTTACACATTGGCGCGAAATAAGGCGAGAGAAAAACTGCGCCAATGCCAACCAATCAGAGCAGTGGACACAACAGGGTTCAAATAGCCGAAGATGGTTGTTATCTAACACGAGATCATTTCTAATATATCTCTCAAACAGTGAGGATATCAGCTACGCTACATGTAAAGGCACTGACAACTGAAGCAGTCGTCCGGGGTATCATGTGTTTAGTGGTGTCGCATCATGCGTTTAGAGTAAACACAGATAAGCAAATGGAAAACACGAAAATAAAAAATGAAATAAAGTATCCTATTGGTATATTTAGTAGATTATAAAAACACTTTACTTCTACATTCGCAGTTTTCTCTTTGTAACAAATTAAATTAAACAAGTCAAGGAGCCGAAAGCTGCTTTATCCAGGACGCCTATAACCCATGGGTTAGTTATGCTTAGTGATAAATTCAATTGCATGACGGATAAAGTTACCAAATGTTTGTTTGTTCCTTCTCGAGCCACGCCTGGCTCATAAGGGCCAGTTTCCTGGTTTCCTTGGCGTATAGGTTCCCCACCTGGACGGGACGCCGGTCCGTCGCAGGTGAGCTGCAAGATGCAGGAGGAAAGAGTGAGAGAAAGTTGTGGCGAAAGAGTCAGCAGAAGTTCACTATTACCTTCTGTCGGAGCCGCGTGGAGCTTAGGTGTTTCGCTCATAAACACACATATCACCCGGTCTGAGATTCGAACCCGCGATCCCTCGACCGTGAGTTCGCTGCTCTAGCTACTAGGCCATGTGCCTCCACAAAGTTACCATATAACAGGGTTAAAATTTAAGTGAAATTTAATCCAGCCAATACTAACAGTGGGTTTCTGTGTGTATACTAAATACTATAACGATTGCGATGAGGAAGAGTATTTTAAACAGTTTCATCTAAACGAAGGTTCTTTTTTACTATTCAAGTGCTAGCTGGGCTTTCAGAACTCACAAGGCTCATAAACGTGTTTTTCATGTACCATATAGACGAAGTGGAGGCGCAATGGCCCAGTGGTTAGGGCAGCGGACTCGCGGTCATGGGATCGCGGTTTCGATTCCCAGACCGGACGTTGTGAGTGTTTATTGAGCGAAAACACCTAAAAAGCTCCACGAGGCTCCGGCAGGGGATGGTGGTGATCCCTGCTGTACTCTTTCACCACAACTTTCTCTCACTCTTACTTCCTGTTTCTGTTGTACCTGTATTTTCAAATGGCCGGCCTTGTCACTCTCTGGGTCACGCTGAATATCCCCGAGAACTACGTTAAGGGTACACGAGTCTGTGGAGTGTTCAGCCACTTACACGTTAATTTCACGAGCAGGCTGTTCCGTTGATTCGGATCAACCGGAACCCTCATCGTCGTAACTGACGGAGTGCTTCCACCAGACGAAGTCACATTAGTAGTTAAAAGCCACAAGTAAAGAGTATATGGAGTCAGTATAATACAGGCTAAAATGGTATTTTGTCAGTTAGTTGTTACGTGATAGGTTAGAGACAAACATATTTAAGCAAAATGAGTGCATGTGAGAAACAGGTATGGGTACTATTTAAGAAGAGTGGTCCCGGTGCGTGTACTCGCGTACTCACGCATCCGCGCTAGCTAGTCGTGACTAGTCGATCCTACAACGACTACCTAGCGCGAGTGCGCGTATGCAAATTAATAGATGTTCTTTTTAAAAAAAACAAATAGGGTTTTTTAAAACAAAATAATCTTTTTTTTAAACAAAGTAAATAAATTATTTTTTCTAAACAGCTTTGCGTAAAAAAATAGTTATTTTGTGTTTTATTTACTTTGTTTTTTAAAAAATTATTACTTTGTGTAAAAAAATTATTTATTTTGTTTTTAAAAAGAAAACATCTATTAATTTGCATACGCGCACTCACGCTAGGTATTTCACTCAAACACACATATCGCCCGGTCTGAGATTCGAACCCGCGATCCCTCGACCGTGAGTCCGCTGCTCTAACCACTAGGCCATGTGCCTCCGCAAATTTACCATATAACAGGGTTAAAATTTAAGTGAAATTTAATCCAGCCAGGATCGACTAGTCACGACTAGCTAGCGCGGATGCGCGCACCGGGACCACTCTTCTTAAATAGTACCCAGGTATGAATGGTAAAATAAAATTTGATTGAATTTGATAGTGAGGCCCAAATGAAGTATTTTATGGAAATCTACCGTTAATGTAATCCAATTACTTTGAGCGGTACGTTATAGATACACAACAATGAATAATGTTAGTGGAAAAATCAATGAAGCCTTAGGGATGGCAGTGGGGAATGATTCACCCGCATACACGAAATTGGCGTTACTCTAGCATGCCCCTTCGTTAGATTACTAAAACGATTTTTAAAAAAACTATGGTTACACGTGTTATGGGGGAGAACGGTCGCGTTGAGGTTCGAACCTTGATCTGTCATCAGAGTTGTTGGATCTTTTCGGTTTGAACGGCAGCTTTTTCTAGCGGTGTCATATGAAATTGTCACCCATAATTATGACCCTAGTATCGATCTATTGCATTTCAATCGGCTTTAGGGTTAGGGTTAGGGTTAGGGTTAGGGAGGAAGGATATCTTTTTTCTTCACAAATGTAAATAAACCCAATCTGTTTCTTAAACGAGAGACATATTCATACGGCACAGAATGTTTTCACCTCAATAGACGTCATTGATTGGTTGAAATTGCAGAAATTGAAGAAAAAAAACGACAAATATCTTACAAACTATAGAATTTTCTCAATAAAGCCAAGAGAAAAAAGATGTTTCATAAACACATTCTACCAGTATACGAAGTTTAAAAGTGTTTAGTTACGTGGAAATTATTTTTAAAAACTGCCGTTCAAACCGAAAGGATCCGAGTTGTTTGTTTAGTGCTAAATCAACACTCACTTTTCAAATCTATTTGTACTCAACTCAATATTTTTAGATATCTAGGACTACATTATTTTATGTATACGACCTATTAAGGTAGTAGGGTGTGATGAGAGAGAGAGAAGAGAGAGAGAGAGAGAGAGAGAGAGAGAGAGAGAGAGAGAGAGAGAGAGAGAGAGAGAGAGAGAGATTTGGCTGATATTTCTAGCACCGCAATCAACCACAGCTCCTCTGTCTAGGGGAAGTAATTCATTCATAATTTTTCAGCGGCGTCATTTTCTGATAATATTTGAAATGTTAAAAAGAGACAACGTATCAGGTGTGATTAATACATGTATCTAACTTATAATCAACAGATATAGTAATTAATAATCCATATTTTTTTCTATCAATAAAATATAAACAATAAATAAATTACTCCATTATTACTATTTATGAAATAAAAATGTTATATATGTTTTAAAAAAATATATTTTATTTTTTATTTATGATTTGCTTTATGTCTATCGTTGTTTGAATTGCATAATAGTGGTTTTTCTCTAATTTATATAGTGACCATTCTCTTATATTTATTTATATATATATATATATATATATATATATATATATATATATATATATATATATTATTTAAGAAATGGAGTTAAACTCAGGTGTTATTCAAATCTTTAAAGATTTGAATAACACCTGAGTTTAACTCCCTTCCTTTATTTATCTGTTATATAAAAACATTTCACCAAACCCTGAAATGTCTACCTTTGTAAGCAGGGTGTAACATCCTTGGTACTTATGTCAATTGTTTGCTACCCCCGTAACTATTTATTTATTTTTCCGTGTTACTTGTACACATTGAAAAAATACACATACATTTAAATATATATATATATGTGTGTGTGTGTGTGTGTATCTATGTATGTATATATATATACATACATACATACATACATACATACATACATATATATATAAATGTATTATGTATGTATATATGTATGTATATATATATATATATATATATATATATATATATATATATATATATATATATATATTATATATATATATATATATGTAAGCGATGAAGTTTTATTTTTGTAGCGATGCCTGTTATGGTGCAACGTCGAGATCACCAATTGTAACGGGTAAGATTGATTAGCAAGCAATAATATGAAATGTCGGAGTCAACAGTTGTGACGATAAAAGTTTGTTCTTATAATTGCATGTTGTAGGATGTGAAAGATGAACAATGCGTGAAGTTTTAAGGAAATATTTACGTTACAATACCTTGCCTCAACCGGTAAGTTATAGCATCCGAGAACATGCGAAAGAAAGTTAGATGCGGTAGAATGTTTCTTTGCATAATTTGGCGTATACGAATTGTTTGTAGTAATCTGCAGATAGCGATAGAATGATGTTGTAAGAGAACAGAATTAGAGCTAGTGAGATTTGTAGGGTGTTGTTTCACAGCTACTGACAGCAAGCTTCATTTCTTCCTCTGACCAAGGTTCTAGCTGGTCAGCCAGACTTCGTCGTCACCGTAGTGACTAACTGGTTGCGTCATCACTATGTGATTGAATTCGTTGAGTCGTCACCGACTGATTTTTGCTTGGGGTGTTCTTGCATTTATAACTATCCAGCAGGATAGATATATCATTGAGAACAATAGATTTAGTTGGTGGTTTTGTTATCTCTATTCTAGGTTTTGGTGAAGTAGAAGAGGTTAGAAAGGGTCAAGTGATGAAGACATTATTTCGGCCTAGCTAAAAGCATCTGGAAAATGTAAAACTCCTGTCAGAGAAAAACCATTGTTCCACCGTGGGAAAAGTTCTGTTGCAGTGTTAATTTAAATTTTACTGTGGTGGATTGAATCCACTTCATGCATGCAAGATCCACTACATATATATATATATATATATATATATATATATATATATATATATCTATATATATATATATATATATATATATATATATATATATATATATCATACAATGGAATAAGTAATATTAGAACGAATTCTTACAAATGAATTCCGCAGCACCAACAACCAATATTACAGAAATCAGGGATCAGTTTAATGAGTATTACCTTCACGGACAGTGAATCAGCAAGGGGTTCGAGACATGGTATCCTGTAGCTGCGAGTTTTTGGGTTCAGGAAGGAAAACTCAAGAAAACGCAGATATTAATCCTGTTTCCTAATTTCTCATAACTTCAGCTAACGTCACATTATATGAGGTTATCAAAAGCTTCTCTTTTTTTTTTGTGGGGTTTTCTCTTTTTCGGTCATTTAGCAATATCTATCATTTCTAGTGCATTCCTGTCACTGTTAGAAATATCCTAACAAGCTTGTATCTCTATACTGTGCTATGTTACTTCGAATAGCGCTGTTTCGCTCAGAGCTGCATTTTTAGGTATGTATCTAAAGCGCTAAGTGAGGTACTGCTGTAAGGCGGCGAGCTGGCAGAAACGTTAGCACGCCGGCGAAATGCTTAGCAGTATTTCGTCTGAGTTCAAATTCCGCCTTTCATCCTTTCGGGGTCGATTAAATAAGTACCAGTTACGCACCGGGGTCGATATAATCGACTTAATCCGTTTGTCTGTCCTTGTTTGTCTCTTCTGTGTTTAACCCCTTGTGGGTAGTAAAGAAAGAGGTACTGCTGTATATCCCGTTTTGTGAAATATAACCTAATCTATTTTAAGTGTAAGGACCGTGCGATGTGAGGTGCGAGAATGGCTTTTTAGTACCACATCACACAGCTCTTACAATAAAGAAAATATTGATATAACCGTTTACTTGCCAGATGGAAAAGGAGACAACCGCGTAGAATGATTAAGAGAAGATTTATTGATATCTTAACGTGTGTGTCTGTGTGTGCGTCATGTATACAGAATAATAGACAAGCCGTCATGAGAACAAAATGTATGTATGTGTGTGTGTGTGTAAGTATAGATGTATGCGCGTGTTAAGAACATTTAAGGATAGTAATGAAGAAGGAGACACTGAAAGAGTCTGTAGACATCGAAGTGAGAAGTAAATTCGTAGATACAAGAAAGATAATACCAGTTCGTAGTCAATAGTTCACGGTAGTTGAAATACTCTATCAAGAAATCGCGGTCACGATGCTGAGCCGGTTACGAGTACATGTCGTACGTGAAGTCGTGGCTGTGATACTGCTGCCTGGGTCACTGGTACAGGAGTTCATATAGGTTGTATAGTCGACCTCGGCAGAATTTGAACTCAGAACGTAACGACAGACGAAATACCTATTTCTTTATTACCCACAAGAGGCTAAACATAGAGGGGACAAACAAGGATAGACATAGGTATTAAGTCGATTACATCGACCTCAGTGCGCAACTGGTACTTAATTAATCGACCCCGAAAGGATGAAAGGCAAAGTCGACCTCGGCAGAATTTGAACTCAGAACGTAAAGACAGACGAAATACCGCTAAGCATTTCGCCCGGCGCGCTAACGTTTCTGCCAGCTGGCCGCCTCACAATGTGTTACGCTTAGTGCACCGAGGTTTCCCAAGCGGTCACCTATCTAAGTACTAACTAGGCTCGATGTTGCTTAACTTCGATGATTGGACGAGAACCGGTGCTTTCAACGTGAAGTATAATAAACGAATATTTTTGAGTATTAGTTTCTTTTATTTTAGAGCACAGAATAAATGCTAATATTTGTTGTGCAAAAATGTTGACATCTAAATTAATATTTCGAAACAAGATTGCATTTCAAACAAAAACGAGAAAAGATGTTCACATATTTAAGCAAAAAAAATATTTAAAAAGCATACAAGAAAAGAAAGAAAACATTTGACCACATTTGAGCATAACTTAAATAATATAACCTGAAATGAAACTTTGTAAGAAATATAATTTGAATTAATTACAAAATTAAATTTACTAGTATGTCTCTGCAGTTTTAAATGGAAAAAGTTTTGTTCAAATTTGAGCAACAAAATATCTAAGAATTTGTGGCCTTTGGGGTAACATGGGTAGATCAAATATGAAATTCCAGTGTGTAAATGTTTGGAATGCGTAATTATGAATAAAATTTTTTTCAGACAATTATATGGTAGGATTCTAGTCATGATGAAATATGAATCCATATTTCAGGGTTGACCTGTAACTAAATAACGGCACCACTGATATTTGAACCCTGTTACAGATAATATGACCATCTCATCGTCCTATTATATTTTCATATAGGGTCCTTCGAATCATTCGCGGAAAAAGTGATGGTATCTAGTAGAAAGGATAGCATTCAGCATCGGTGAAAAGTACAGAGTTTTTCGATAGTTCAGAATCAACATACAAAATATCCCACAACGTACGAACTTCTAAATTTCTTCACAATATTCTAGTCATGATGAAATATGGTAAAGAATTTTCATCTAAATTCCTTTTCGATTAGTTTTATCGTTGATTGTCAACCGGTGTTTTATCCTCTAGCCATGGTCTCTGATGGGATTCTGACTAAGAACCTCTTTTATTAAACTGAAGAAACAAAGAACCCTTGTTCGAATGCAATCTGATTAATAGTCCCAAAAATTATAATCCTACCATATTTTTATTTATTTATTTATGCGCCCTTTTCAAGCCTAGCCAGTTTTATGGGCCCGGTTTCCCGTTTTCTGTGGCTCTGTGGCGTATGTGTTCCCCCCAGCTGGACGGGACACCAGTCCATCGCAGCGTTACTCAAGAAACAGGAAGAGAGAGTGAGAGAAAGTTGCGGCGAAAGAATACAACAGGGGTCGCTACTACCCCCTGCCAGAGCCTCGTGGAGCTTTTAGATCTTTTCGTTCAATAAACACACACAACGCACGGTCTGGGAATCGAAACCGCGATCCTCCGTCCGCGAGTCCGCTGCCATAAACACTGGGCCATTGCGCCTCCACAAATCCTACCATATACTATGTGTTTACAGTTTTATTGATGTTTTAAAGTATATTTTCATATAGGGTCCTTCGAATCATTCGCGGAAAAAGTGATGGTATCTAGTAGAAAGGATGGCCTTCAGCGTCGGTGAAAAGTAAAGAGTTTTTCGATAGTTCAGAATCAACATACAAAATATCCCACAACGTACGAACTTCTAAATTTCTTCACAAGTTTATATAATAGGACGATGAGATGGTCATATTATCTGTAACAGGGTTCAAATATCAGTGGTGCCGTTATTTAGTTACAGGTCAACCCTGATTGAGTAGTCGTGATGAAAGGCATTCCAGGATTGATCATCCCATCGATTTAGGCGCATCTTGGACTTCTTTAGGTGTGTATAATGTGTTTTTGTTTTTGTTTTTTGTTTTTCCTTTTTGTTTCTCTTTTTCCTTTTCTACTTTTAAGTTGTTAGTGTGAGAATTTCATTGAGATTTGGGTGTTTTTTCCATTTGTCCAGGGATCACGTAAGGGCGTCCTTGTTTGATCGCATCAGAAGCTGAATTTGTACTCGGTTGACATCTCCTTCTCACTAATTTTTTCAATTCTTCTCTGAACAACCGACCGCTCAACATGTACAAAACAAAATGAAATGCATTGTCGAAATTTGAAAGTATCGCCATCATGTTTTTGACTGTCAAATCTTTGGCTACTTCCGTTTCAAATAAAGGAAATACGACAGAAGGTGGAAGTGAACAAATCAGATACATTATATTTATGGCCAACACCAAGAAAATATTGTTGTTATTTTTCAGGGTTGACCATGATTTTGGACGGCGGCACAGAGTAATAATTATAGCAACAGTAGATGTAATCAAAATAAGAGATGGTAAATAGCTGTAAAAAACACTGTTCACTACAATAAATAATATTCCGGCATCGTAAATACATGATCCATGTCTGAAGTGAAAATATCTACTATTAATGATGTTGACAATTAAGAGAATAATAGCAATTGAAATAAGAGTAACAACTTGCGATTTCCAACCAAACTTTTTCATTCGGGCTGAGAACGGTCGTGATATAGCAAACATTCTGTGGGCGGAAATTGCAACGGTAATCCAAGAGCTGAACTGACGTGTGAAGTAAATTAAAAATTGACCATATTTGCACATTATTTCTCTTAATAGTGATCCATCCAGAAACATTTTAGACAGCATTTGGTGCGAAAATAATCCCACAATAATCAAGTCGTTTAAGCAGAACACAATCAGAAAGATTCCGATATTTATGCTTCTTAGTCTTCTTCTGCAAAGCACTACCAACGATACCGTGTTGCCAAAAATGCCAATAACAAGCATAACTATGGCACTGATAACCATCACAGGGTGTTTTGATACCTTCTTATCTAGTGAAGAAACGTCAGAAGCATTGAAATTATCCATCTTTCACTGTTCGTGTCCGGGTCTGTCACTAAATATTACTTTGTCGATATTTATATACCAAGAAACCGAAATTACTGAATTAAGAGCATCAGTCCATCTCGTGTGTGTGTGTGCATTTATATGTAAATATGTATACACACAAACGCACACGCACGTATATACATGTATATAAAATTATATATATGTACAAAGATATGATATATATAAGTATACGTATGTCTATGTATGTGTGTATATATATATATATATATATATATATATATATATACCCACCCACACATTTACAGATATATATATATGACCATATAGTCACACATACATACATGAATATATATATATAATATATATATATATATATATATATATAATATATATATATATATATATATATAATATATATATATATATATATATATATATATATATATATATATATATAAACATAATAAACGTGTGTGTGTTGTAAACAAATACGTATTTGAATGACTTACGTGTATACAGATAGATAGATAGATAGATAGATAGATAGATAGATAGATAGATAGATAGATAGATAGATAGATAGATAGATAGATAGATAGATAGATAGATAGATAGATGCATACACGTATGTGTGTGGGTGGAGTGTTTAAATACACAAAACTTCAAAAGGTGAAATGTTAGATTACTTCAACCCTATGGTCTGTAAAATATTATCGGATTATCTATTCCTGTTTAATAATGATGTTGAAGAAACATCAAGACTGTTTCTCAGTAAGACATAAGTAGCATTAATGGTTTCCTTGGTGCCGCTAAATCCTTCCTTTCTTCGAACGAACATTCTATTATTTAGATCTTGAATACGACTAATTATCAAATACATCTACGTTTGCATTTGTGCAATAGACATTATTCTACATTTAAATAAGAGTGGGTGTGTGGTAAGTAGCTTGCTTACCAACCACATGGTTCCGGGTTCAGTCCCACTACATGGCACTTTGGGCAAGTGTCTTCTACTATAGCCTCAGGTCGACCAAAGCCTTGTGAGTGGATTTGGTAGGCGGAAACTGAAAGAAGCCTGTCGTATATATGTATATATATATATATAATATATATATATATATATATATATATATATTATATATATATATATATGTATTTGTGTTGCATATGTTTGTGTGTCTGTGTTTGTCCCCCCAACATCACTTGACAACCGATGCTGGTGTGTTTATGTCCCCGTAACTTAGCGGTTCGGCAAAAGAGACCGATAGATTAAGTACTAGGCTTACAAAGAATAAGTCCTGGGGTCGATGTGCTCGACTAAAGGCGGTGCTCCAGCATGGCCACAGTCAAAGGACTGAAACAAGTAAAAGAGTATCCGATGATGCTTTAATAATAATAACAATAATACTAATAATAATGATGATAGTAATAATAATAATAATAATAATAATAATAATAATAAATAATAATAATAATAATAATAATAATAATAATGATGATAATGATGATGATGATGATGATGATGATAATAATAATAATAATATAATAATAATAATAATAATAATAATAATAATAATAATAATAATAATAATGAGATTGAAACTATAGACTACCTAATCTCAGGGTGTAGAGTCTTAGCACTTGAGCAAGACATGACAGGGTCGGCCAGTATTTACACTGGACAATATGTCGGCATTATAAAATCAAAACCGCTGACAAATGGTATAAACACCATCCTGAAGCTGTGACTGAGGGAGAAAATGTGTCGATTTACTGGGACTTCCCCGTACATACCGACAAAACTATAAAAGCTAATAAACCGGATATTATTATAAAAGATCAAACAAAACCGGTGTGTTTATTAATTGACTTGAGTATTCCTTGCGATCACAATATAGCAGCGAAAGAATTTGACAAGATTAGTAAATATAAAGACTTGCTAATAGAAATTGAAAAAATGTGGCATCTCAAGGCGACTACAGTACCAATGATTGTAGGAATGATAAAAAAAGATACCGAAACCTATTTGAAAATGATACCAGGCTTACCATCCCAACAGGAAGTGCAAAAATCGTATTAACTGGAACTGCTCATGTACTGAGAAGAGCATTATCGCTGTGAAAACAACATCCATTCATGAATTTAGTTGTTTATTAATTTTTTTTAAATACATATTTTACCTGTAAATTTGCGTGTGTAATCTGGGAATGCATACAATGAGCTTCTCTGCCCAAGGTGTACGGAAAACACTCGGTGAGAAACGGAAGAAAATTTGAAGAAAGAAGGAAAAACAAAAAATAAATAATAATAATAATAATAATAATAATAATAATAATAATAATAATAATAATATAATAATAATAATAATAATAATAATAACAGAACGATCCAGGCTAATCGACTAGACATAATTATCAAAGACAGGGAAGAAAATACTTGTAGACTAATAGATGTAAGTGTTCCCACTGATAAAAATATATCTGTTAAGGAATTTGACAAATTAAGTAAATATGAGGACCGGGAAATTGAAACACAAAAGATATGGCATTTTAAAGCGAGAAGTGTTCTTGTTATTGTGGATGCCCTAGGTATGATGTCAGAAACGTCTGGATAAGATCCCAGGAGAACCATGTCTCAGAGAAATCCAAAGGATTGTGCTAACAAGTACTGCCCTTATCCTTTGAAAAACCCTATCCATTTAAATGTCTGTGTTGTATTACATGAAGATATTTCGCTGCTACCCCCTACCACTCCTCTTCCCCAAGCCTTCTAACATACTGTAACATCTCTTATCCTTCACTCACCTCAGGATGCTGGGTGTGTCTCGGCAAGTGATTGTAACAAACACGCAGATTAAAAGTAAATAATAATGATAATAATAATAATAATAATAATAATAAATAATAATAATAATAATAATAATAATAATAATAATAATAATAATCTTACTATAATGGGCATTATGTCCGTCTGTCCGTCTGTCCGTCTGTCCATCTGTTTGTCCTCTTTTCATGGTCAAACGGCTGGGCCAATAGTCACGATGTTTTTCGGGATTTCGGGGGAGGTAATCGGGAAGGCTTTTACCGAAAAATATGTATAAAAAAAAAAGTATGATTATTTAGTGGATATTGAGTTTTGTATTAATAAATCACCTTTGATTTTTTTTTTTTTTTTTGTTAAAATTCAAGCGACGAGGATTAACTCTGGAATTCCACACCCGTATTATAGTTCGTGAATTTAGAGGGTTCAGATTTGTAATACCATCCCTTTATTTCCCATTGTGGATGAGCAGATTTGCTATCTTTACTGTAATGGGCGTTATGTCCGTCTGTCTGTTCGTCTGTCCATCTCTTCATCTGTTTCCTGTCCACGGCCAGATGATTGGACCAATGGTTACGATATTTTTCGGGATTACAAAGACGGTCGTCAGGAAAGTTTTTAGCTTTAAAAAATCAGAAAGTATGATTATTTCGTGGGTATCGATTTTTAAATTGATAAACCACCTTCGCATTTTTATAAAAAAACTAGCAGTATCGCCCGGCGTTGCTCGGGTTTGTAAGGGAAATAACTATATAAGCATTTTTAGAGATGTAAAGTATAATAGCCATCTCAATATGGCTAACCACAAAGGGGGGGGGGGTTACTGTAGCTTTTTACGTTCTGAGATTAAATAATAAATTTTTAGAGAGCTTTTCCCTTATATAAACCGAGCGAAAATGCATTAAAAATACGGAAAAATTATGGTAAATTTTTTTTTAAATCGTAGACTCATCGTAGACGCGCGTTAATACCCAGAAGGGCTCGATATGAATCACGACTATAAGATACCCGGTTTTGGTTAAACTGCACCGCAAAATGTGGGAGTAGTTAGGAATCTAAATCGTAGGAGACAGACACACAACCTTACTTTTATATATAAAGATTTACCGACCATCGTATAGTTCGTGACACCATCATAAATACGAAGGGGGTCACGGGGACGTTTAATAGTGAAAATAAAATGGAAAAAGTGTGTGTCAGTATATAGTGTGTGTGATTATTTAGTGGTTATTGAAATGTGTCAGTCTCGAGCAGGATTCGGAACGGCTAATCGAAGCGGCTGTTGTTTACATCTCAGTTTTGCCAATCAAAATAACCCATGGTACCAGAACATCCAGACATTATTCGCATAGACCAGTGAGAGGGAAGCCTAAGTCTGATTTTTTGCAACCCTTAAAATTCCGGTCGCGCATTCACGGCAAACAAGGCATAGAGCCAGACTTCAGACCGTGTAGGTGTATTTTTACCCACTCCGATGTTTACACACGGTCAGCTATACATCGCTGTGAGTGGCGCAACCGACTTCAGTAATTTGAAAATTAGTGTCGACCAAACAGAAAATATCGTCTACAAAGAAGTTTTGTAATCATATTGATGTTATCGAAAGGAATATGATTCATAATTTAAATAAGGAAATTTGTGGACTTTGAATGTATAAGAGTATAAACAAGCGTAAAATAATGTAAACAACTAAAATAAAAGTATATCTAAATAACATTGTTTTCTTAATACTTCTTATGTAGAGGCCGAAGGAAACTCTGGCTTTCATTAGGAGTGGTCCACATAACCCATTCATGATAGAGAGGCTGGGAGCCTATTTCAGTTTGGGAGTGAATCGGCATCACATGTCACACCCCGGCTGTTGTTTTCAAGAGAAGGACTTCCCCGACAGTGAAGTTTCCGAAGGGCAAGTTGGTGTACGTTCATGAGAAAGAGCGGGTGGATGAAACCGTATTGACGAACTGGCTCAAGTGCCCAGGGGCTTTGCTTAATTCAAAGTCGCTTTTTGTATGGGATATGTTCAGGGCTCATCTGATCGACAGAATAAAAAATAGATTAAAAGAGGGTCGTACCTACCAAGATGTGATTCCAGGTGGATGTACATCTGTGCTTCAGCCATTCGACGTGTCGGTGAACAAACCCTTTAAGGTGAACATAGGTGCCAAGTGGAATGAATGGATGATTAATGGTGACAAGGAAATGACAACGGCTGGAAACTTAAAACGCCCTGACCTCAAGATTGTTTGCCAGCGGGCGATAGATTCATGGGCTGAAATACCGAGTGAACTTGTAGTGAAATCATTTTTGAAGTGCGGGATCTCAAATTCCATGGATGGTACGTAAGACGATAGACTGTATAATGACTTCGTCTGTGCCAGAAATTTTAGCCCCAGTGCTTCATCAGTTAATGAAGATTAGACAAGTGAAGGTGCAGATCTGGGTGCATCCGACGAGACCATCACAACCGAGAAGTTTTACCAGTTATTTGGTGAAAGTGGTGACGAAAATGTTGATTAGTATAACTCGATTTTTCCTTTATTTAATCTTCCGATTTTTGTCACAATATTTTATACACTTCCTTACAATTTAAAACAGTTTATTGTATTTTTTTTTCCAACCATAGCACGGAAAAGTCGCTGTGACTTATAGTCGGGTCAATGATAAAATTCCCGATTTGAACCTTGTAATTCGGGGGAGCGTCTTATAGACGAGGGCGTTTTATAGACGAGTATATACGGCACTCTCGCATAAGATGCCCTCTTATTTTACAAGTATATTTGACGGGGGATAGATCAAATTTCGTATGTTTCATCACACGCCTATTGAAAGATATTTTAAAGTAGTTTTGTAGGGAAAATGCAATATTTTGTGAACATATACAAAATACTGTAACAGTATTCTGGAATATAGTAGGAAACCGTGAATGCATCACGAGTATCGTAGTTCAATCTTATCTTTATTCAGATCATTTGTGTAATTGTTTATATTTTGGCCAAAAAACTGCCATACAAAATCTAAAACACGTTTATTATTATCATTATTATTATCATTATTATTATTATTATTATTATTATTATTATTATTATTATATTATTATTATTATTATTATTATATTATTATTATTATTATTATTATTATCATTATTATTATTATTATTATATTATTATTATTATTATTATTATTATTATTATTATTATTATTATTATTCTATGTTTGACTTTTGCTTTACATTTGTACAAGTTGGCTCCAAGTCTCACCCAGAGACCTCAAGAGACAACAGGTTGGAAGTTCATGTTGTTGTTATGCCTTGTGTGCCATATATTTGGTTTTGTATTTAGTGTTGTACTAGTGAATGTCTAAAAAAAAAACCATACGAAAATTATGTTTGTTTTAAAACTTGAGATTACATAGAAAGTATTTTGCGTATGATATGAGCAGTTCCCATGAGCACTATCTTTTGAATTTCTCCCATTTTGGGGTTTCCTGGTATCTGAGTTAGGTAGCAATCAGCCCCTTTCGCTATCATTCTCAGGGCATCTATTACAACAGGTATTGTTTTAGTCTTCAGGTTCCACATTTCCTATTATTATCATTATTATTATTATAATTATTATTATTATTATTATTATATTATTATTATATTATTATTATTATTATGCTTTGAGTTACTGCGATTGGCCTCCATGGTAGCAGACCATCACTATGGTTTTATTGTCATCCAGTGAACGCAAATAGCTTTCTTGGAGAATTTTTTTTTTATTTACATAGTTAAAAAATGTTTTCTTAAAGGTAAAGCAGCCATTAAATAATGTAATAAGGTCTAAGATATGTATAATGAGATAATGCAACTTCTTCACATAACTGCCAACGTTCTGTGCCAACGTTCTGTGCCAACGTTCTGTGCCAACGTACTGTTGGCGATTAGTCTTAAATTTGTGTTAACAGTTTGTGGAATTTGGGTTTGTTTTCCATATTGTATTATCAGTAATAATAATTAAGTCTGGCGAATTTGTGTACATCCTGCTCCCTACAAAACTCGCTTTCCGTGCCTAAAAAGGCCGCATTATACGCAGAGCAATTTTTTGATACATTCAAAATTTAAAGGGCGCATATAAACCGGCGAATACAGTAGGTGTGTATATAAGTATGTAGACAGACAGACAGACAGACAGATAGATAGATAGATAGATAGATAGATAGATAGATAGATAGACAGACAGACAGACAGACAGACAGACAGACAGACAGACAGACAGATAGATAGATAGATAGATAGATAGATAGATAGATAGATAGATAGATAGATAGATAGATAGATCGGGATGTTAATATAATTTCAATTGCTGAAATATCGTTATAAACTAAGCGTGTACGAAACGATAGCATCATATCGTTCTCTCGTTACACAAATGTGTATAGAAAGGTAAGTGTTCAGAAATGATGGCAATATTGTTCATGTCCAAGTGTTCCGTATTATCAATTTACGTGAGAAGTGAATAAAATCCGCTCTTTGTCCTTTAAGAGAGAAAAACAAACAGTTTTGTTGTTGTTTATGGTTTGTTTTTTTTACCGTATCGTATCGTTGTACTTATGTTGCTTCTTTGTGTTTTTGAGTTCGAATCCTGCTAAAATTGGCTTTGCTTTTCATCCTTCCGTGGTCGATAATTCAGTTCAGTATTCAAATTGATATAATCGATTGTTCTCTTCTCCAAAGATGTCTGGTGCTTATGTAAGAAATCGATATTTCTTTTGACAATTCTTCCAAAATATTGTGTTTGGGGGGGTTGGGGGGTTGTTGTTGTTTTTTTTTTTTGGGGGGGGGGTATGTGTTTTTTTTTTGCTTCATTTATTTCTGGTTGTCTCAACGATTTCAAAATATATTAGAAAGGTTAAATATTTTCAACTGCTAAGTCTCACAATTTGGTGAATTCATATTTTTATTTCAAAATCATGAACACAAAAATGTTTTTACATAAACTTTTTAATAAACCTATTAAGAAATTTTTTCCAGATAAAATTAATTAAAATATGTAACTGATTTTTCAAACTTATTAAATGTAATTTTATCTCCTTGCAGTAAGTGATCCAAAAAGATAAAAGTTAAATTAGTTGTCTTGGAATTGAAATAAATTTCATGCGTTGATATTAACTGCAAAAATATTTATTTTATCTTTTCTTTTTAGTAAAAGTTTCATTTCTTCTCTGAATAAACGACCGCCCACCATGTACAGAACGAAATTAAATGCGTTGTTAAAGCCAGATATTACAATATAAATATTTTGTGAATTTTCATTCTTTATTTCACTGGCGAAGGAAAAAATGATTGAAGGCGGAAGAGTACAAATTAGAAACATTATATTAATTGCCAACACCAAATAAACCGTGTTATATTGGGGTGAAGTGTCTCTAGAAATGGGACGGTGGTACATAGTGTTGATGATGATAATGTTACATATGACCAATATTATGGCTGGTAAAAAACTATAGATCATACTATTAAGTAAGAGGTTTATCACATTGTTCGAATTAATATATATCTCGCTTTTCATGAAGATAACGATGTTATAAACAATGCTAATGATTATTAGAACACCAGCCATTATAACGAGACTGATGATTTGAGGTTTATAACCCTGAGGAAGCATCCTGAGAACTGAAAATGGTCGGGACAAAGCAAACATCCTGTGGACTGTAATCAAAACTGTAATCCATGAAGAGAACGCCCGGGAAAAGTTAGCAATGATCCAAATGATTATGTTTAAGTTTTTGCTTAAACTTTCTCTTCTTAGGTTGAATATTCCAAGAATTATGTCGAGGAGTGTGGTATGAAGTACGATTAAATCACTGAAGCAGAGTACAATTAAATAGAGTCCAATATTCATACTTCTTAGTTTTTTTCTACAAAGCACTACCAGAGAAAAAACGTTGCCAAGTGTACCGACGACAATCATAATTACTGCAATAACGATTGAAACTTGATTTAGCCGAGAACTATCCATAACTATCAGATGTAATGAACAGAGTTGCTCTTTTCTGCTCAGTTTTTGTGGTAACGCTTTCAATTTATCCGTTTGATTGCAGAAATTTTACTTCGTTTGTTGGTATTTATACGGAAGTGCAATGAAAATATGAAAACAATTATAGTCTGGAAAAATTAATTAAAACTCGTTATGATACTATTAGCAATCATATATTATACAGCACAAAATACATCCTAATACATAAGTAGTTTCAGGAAAACTTTTTGTAAGAGATCAGAAGATATACATGGAGAGGTATCTTCATTTACTGGTTCTTTACTAGGTCTTCATTTTTACCTCGTTTTTTTCCTTCTTAAGGATAATTAGAATTATGCGTATACCAATTCATTAATATCTTCAAAGGAACAGGCAGTATTTTTTCTTTCTAATTTCTTTTTAATACTCTCAGTTTTTTTCCTTATTGAATGGGACATCTGCTCGTCTAATCGATGACAATTCGTATTAAAAATCTTTTTCTTTCCATGATACAATCATAAAGAACTGTTGCAGCATATATTTGGTGACTTTATGGCATGGTCTTTGTTCCCTTTATAATGACTAAGTTATTAATTTCCCCTGCGTTATTAAGAGTCATTTTTTTTTTATCAATGTGTTCAAGGTACTAACATGCTATCTTAAAAATATCGTTTTGTCAGTGGCATGAGATTTGCTATATAGATATTATTTAGAGAGTATTTATGCATCTATGAGTGGAATTAAAAAGTTAAATGGCGAAATACATGAAACTGAGAAAGTCCAATGACTGTTAAAAATAAAAGATAAAAAAAAACAAAAGACAGTGTCATCATCTGTAACGGATGAAAAAATGGAGTCACGTCCTTTCTCCAAGAATCTAAATTTAGCCAACTTCCATGCATAACCTATTGCCACAATAATAATAATAATGGGTATTTTTTTTTTTTTTACTTGTTTCAGTCATTTGACTGCGGCCATGCTGGAGCACCGCCTTTAATCGAGCAAATCGACCCCGGGACTTATTCTTTGTAAGCCCAGTACTTATTCTATCGGTCTCTTTTGCCGAACCACTAAGTGACGGGGACGTAAGCATACCAGCATCGGTTGTCAAGCAATGCTAGGGGGACAAACACAGACACACAGACACACACACACATATATATATACATATATACGACAGGCTTCTTTCGGTTTCCGTCTACCAAATCCACTCACAAGGCATTGATCGGCCCGGGGCTATAGCAGAAGACACTTGCCCAAGATGCCACGCAGTGGGACTGAACCCGGAACCATGTGGTTGGTTAGCAAGCTACTTACCACACAGCCACTCCTGCGCCTATAGGCCCTTATTTAAAGATCCATAAATGCTTTCCTCCCCTGTGCTTTCTTTAACACATTCTTGGTCAAGTGGACAGTTGACTTACACAACTAAGCAAGTTTTTCCTTTTGTATTCCTTTTATTTGGCTGTTTTATCTTCGTGCATGTATATGTCTATCTGTATATATGTATGCAAGCAGCTATGCATGTGTGTGTATATGTATATTCCTAGCATTTTGTAGACATAACAATAACGTTTTCTACCCAATGGAAGTTTCAAAATATTAGAATGAAATATTTAGACAGCCAAAGCTCATCGTTACAATGTAGAAAGTTAGCTAAGAATTAATTTAAAGTTGTGAATGGAACCAAATTTGCCAAATGCCAAAAATGTGTCGCCGTCAATTCCCGTTGCTTATTTATAACTTTATTTGCTTGAGTTACACCGTTCCAGCATATATATGTATATATATATATATATTATATATATATATATATATATATATATATATATATATTATATATATATATATAGGGAGAGTTTACGAAAAAAACAAAAGACGAAAACAGGTGGTGTACAAAACAAACAGATGTATTAGTATAACGCTCAGGAATAGAAAAAGTCTTTAACGTTTCGAACCTACGCTCTTCTACAGAAAGGGACACAGAAAAAACAAGGAGAGAAAAAAATGTGTGTAGTGGCTAACGATCTATTATGGCGACAAGCTCGGACAGAAGGGTCACACACGAGATGGAAAGTAGGGGAGATAACAAAGTAAAGATGACCCCCCCCAACACGAAGGTGCGTGTGTTTATAAGAGAGTATGTATGTGCGTATGTGTGTGTATATATAAAAACTTACTTGGAGAAAAGAAAAGAAACGAAACGACGCGAGGGCGCTCAGTCATACAATAATTTAATAAATAAAATATATGCATACATACATACATATGTGTACGTACCTACATCTACATGTATATATACATGCATATATATATATATATATATATATATTATATATATATATATATATATATATATATATATATATGAGTACAGGACACCACAAATAGACGTAGAACTCAACGAGAAACGAAAACATAAAAACATGGAAACGGACTTATTTTAACAACGAAAAAACAGAGCACAAGACAAACAACACAAGGAACATTCCCCTTCATCAGCTGTCACCGGTTCGACTCCATGCGTGTTTCGAAGGCAAGGACAGAACACGACCCGTCGAATCGATCCTTCCTGCAAAGGAATTAAATAAAAAAATCCTTTGCAGAGGGGTAAAAACAAAGAAAGAAAAAATGTGACAAGAACAGGACGTTATTTTGTATTTGTATTTTTATTTGTATTTTTATTTGTATTGCTTTTACGTTTTCTTTACATCTCATTTGTTAAACTCTTTCTTCGAATATAACACTTTTTATGCATATAGTTTCCCTGGGTAATTTTCTCAATGCTTTATATATTTTAAACAATGCTAATTTTTTACACCTATACGTGTACATTGTTACACATATACTTAAAGATCTTCTCAACACTAATTTGGATAGTACATGGGAGTTTGTGCTTTGTTGAAGTCTAATAATAACTAAACACGTCCAGAATTATCTCCTGTATTTGAAGAAATGGAAACACTATTAGCCGTTGAACAGATGCTGTATTTTCTTTCTCGCAGATGAAGAAATAATTCATGTTCACTTCTAAACATGCGTGATATTCTTTCCAAACACACCTTCCGACTGGTATAACATGGCAGACAGACGAAACATACACTGCATCGAGAACTTTTAGAATTTGAACATAGTCCTAAAGAAACTCATATTCGTAAAACAAATAACGTCGTTTACTGACCTTTTGACATGTCCAAATCAACATAAATTTTTTTTTTATCAACAGAAGATAAATATTCCATATTGAAATGCGTTTCTCCACCGGAGATACTTGTCTTTTAGGAGATCTTAATGGTGTATGTCTGAAAGAGTTCTGACGTATTCGGAACCAGTCTGCCAATGTAGACCTTTCTGAGAACTTCTTGCTCATTGGCGCTCGCTTCAGAAAGTTATATTGCGGCGTATTTTAGTTTTTTTGCATGTTGCTGATTTTTTCTTTTGTTTTGTTTTCTTTTTTTCTTTGCTGGCTTGGATAAGATGATGAAATGACCATTTTATGGGCAATAGAACTGTAGTAAGACTTGCCGGGGGATTATTTCTTAAATAAAATTATTATAAAAATATACGATGGTGAAATATTTCATTTGACCCTTAGACGATTATTCAAACGCAAAATAATTTGAAAATAAATTTCAGAACATTCTAAATTGTATTCGTATTATATTTTTATTTTAATTCCTTCCATAAAAGAATAATTTACTACACCTGATGATAATAAACAGATATTTCACATTATCCAATGATTTGTTCAAAAACGAATGCATTAATAAAGGGTAATAACGAAATCATAGAATTCTCAATTAACTGCTCATAATTGTAAAAGTGCTTGGGCGTCGTTTTCTTTTCAGCATTGATTTCATTTCGTCCCTAAATAGACGCCCTGCCAAAATGTACAAGAGGAAATTGAACACATTATTGACGCTACATAGTAAGATTAAAAAGGACTTCGCTGAGTTTGATATTTTTGATCCTTGAGATAAAGCTAATGCGACTGAAGAAGGAAGAGTGCAAATCAAAAATAATATGTTTATTGCCATGACCATATAAACTGTGTGGTTATTTACTTGTGAAGTTGACTGTGATGCGTTTCCAGCGATAGAACGGCGACAGAGGGTGAATACGATTATAACGTTACATGAAATCAAAATTGTAGCCGGAAAAAAACTGTACATGACGCTTGCGAAAAACACAGTCACCGTTTTGCTGGGAGTAACACAGCGTCCATTCTCGAAGTAAAAATATCTGCTGTAAACAATGTTTACGCTTCCTAGAATAGCAATCATTATAACGATAATTATAATCTGAGGTTTATAACCAGTCAAAATTCTCGCCCTGGTTGACAACGGTCGAAACACCGCAAACATCCTGTGGACTGTAATGATGACGGTAATCCAAGAGGAAATCTCCCTGAAAAAATGAATGAAAAAACGGCTAAAACTACAGTTATTTTCAAAGATATACACTAAGCTTATATCCACTGGCATAACATGATTATTAAATAAGGATGTGTAGAGGACGAGTAAATCGTTTAAACACAGTGCAATCATGTATAGTCCTATATTCATAGTTCTCAGTCTTTTCCTGCAAAGTACTACCAGAGATAATATGTTACCTACTGTACCGATAACCACCATTATTATTGCAATGTAGGTGGAAGTTAAATTGTGCAAAGTCGGCATCGTTGTTGTTGTTGTCAGAATCATTGTTTTATTCTTGTGTAACAGCTACGAAAAAATAAAATTCGAATTCAGAGTGAACTTATATTTATATGAATTTTAATAGCCAAAATCATTTTATAATTAGCTCGTTAATTCTTAATTAAAACGTAATACCCTGCTTTGGATTTCTTTGAATTTATTTTGTTCTTTATATACTTACAGGATATTTTTTCCTGTAACTTAAATAATAAAATCACGTACATATAATATATGAAGTAGATAACAATTTATCCCATTTCTAGAGAATGAATTCAATTTCAGCAATTCAAAACTATTTGGATTTTATCTTCAAAGAAGTATTGATAGATTAATATTTTTTCTAATTAGTTTCCATAACTAATCAATACATTTTATTGTGTGACTTTCCATGAACTATTCCTTGTAATCTTCAATTCAATTACCTTTTTAATTATTCCGTATTTTTTATTATTTATGTTGAAATGCTTTTCGATTGACTTAACGAGTATCATTCTGAGTCATTATAAAACTTGGATATTGACGAACAAAAAAGAACCACCGGAGCAAGGATGGGAAATCTCCTGACCCACGGGCAAAATATAATGACCCACGGGCATTCAAATATATTATATTTACATATCACTCGTTGTTTCTGAATCTAGACCATCAAGACGAAACACACCGGTTCCTATCCAGCATATAACATTATCATCAACATTATCCGAACTGACATCCTGTAGTTGAGGTAAAATCGTTACCGAAAGAGTACGTCAGTGAGAAGATAGAATAGAATGCCCCTTGCCATGTGTGATACCAGAATAAAATGCCTTCAACTGAATAATTCACTTCAGTGTTCGTAAAGACGTAACTTTTGGGGGATTTTGTATAAATCTTTATGTATAAAACTGAAGTTGTGTGAGAGTCTGTCTCCTCCGAATTAGATTCCTAACTACTCCCACATTTTGCGGTGCAGTTTAACCAAAAGCGGGTATCTTATAGTCGTGATTCATATCGAGTCCTTCTGGGTATTAGCGCGCGTCTACGATGAGTCTACGGTTTTAAAAAAAATTTATCATCATTTTTTCGGATTTTTGCTCGGTTTATATAAGGGAAGTAACTCTCTAAAAATGCTTATATAGTTATTTCCCTTACAAACCCGAGCAACGCCGGGCGATACTGCTAGTTGAATATAAATTCAAGAAGTCTTTGATGAGAAAAAAGCAGAATTTTTCTTTGTACGAAGCTAAAAGCTACAGACATGGTTTGTGTCCCTTGCCGTTATTAACCCTTTAGCATTCAGATTACTTATAAAGCTTATTTGTTCCCAGTCTGTTGAATTAATCAAGCACTAGCACTATGCCAGGCAACGCCGGGTCATAGTGCTAGTGCATGCATATACAGCTGCGTGCGTGCGCACATACATGCGAGTACAGTCCAAATCTCCGACCAATCACATACAGCTAGCTGGCATTCAATTGGCGTATCATGTTTCGGGCATTTTGATTGGGTTTGGGATAGAAATTTCACACAAAAAGTATCTTCTATTGATATTTTAATGGCTTTGCGGGGTGACTGGGGAAATGTAATGATGTGCACGACCACCCTTGGACGGTTTTGAATAACCATAGAAAGTGCGATCCCTCTAACTGAAAAATTGTGGATTTGTATAAAGGACACACACAGACAGACATTTTGCCGTTTATATATATAGAGATTATGGATCTTTTCTATTCTGAAGCCAGTTTTTTCAAATTTTTCCTACTGAACCAAACAATTTGAAACTTCGTATACTGGTAGAATGTGTCAAAAGTAAACTTAATTGTAAACCAGAATGAAAACGGAATTGTAACTTCTAAGTTTAACGTTGTTTAATAATTAGAATTTTAACCAATGATATTCCGTCATTCGGCTTTATTTTATTTACTCCGTCTCGACCACCAATTTCGTGACGTATTAAACATCTTAAATGTAAACAAAGCGCTTTCGTTTGCTATTAAGAAGTGGCATCTCCGCCGAGGTCGATTTTGCCTTTCATCACACACACACACACACACGCATATATATAATTATACATACATTACACGCACGCACACACACACACATATAAGGCTCACACATTTTAGATATTTAATACATCCGCACGAATATGTGTGTTTATTTATTTCATAAATATTTACATACATATATGAACATACATATATACAGATAGATAGATAGATAGATAGATAGATAGATAGAGAGAGAGAGAGAGAGAGAGGGAGAGAGAGAGAGAGAAAAGGACAGACAGACAGAAAAAAAGGAGGACGTTTTATTTCAATGAGTTCAAGCAAGATAAATGTAATATAGTAAGAGAGGGGGAGGCAGACAGACTTACAAAGAGAGAGCAGACTACGTCAAAACTGCTTTCAACGTCACACTAACAGATCGCAGTAACGTTTTACATATGAAAACAAGCAATCTCATTGGTTAAAATTCGCAGTTTTAATCTACGATTAAAGTCATAAAATAGATTTTTCTCAAATAAACTAGTTTCAACTGGCGAATAAACTAGTTCCACTCTATGAGTACACGAAGTTTCAAATTATTTAGTTAACTAGAAAGATCTGGGGTCCTGGCCACGATATTGAAAAGATCCGAGATTATCTCATAGCTTCGAGATTTCAATGATGCGCTTGTTTATTTTAAATTGACATTGTAGGATAGGTGTGAGAGGCCAGATCTAGCTCGTTTGAATACAAAACTGGCAGAATATTTGGCCGGATATGACCGGTTTAAATGCTTCACGATATTTAAATAATTAGAATCAGTAGCGCTTATCCCACTTCATAAACATAGCACTGGATGATTTTCCTGCAGTAAAATTCCTTTATATAAATTGTTCACTGGCATCAGTTGTCAACGTGACGCCTTTGTTCACATCAAAAATACTCACAACAGAATATTCACCAACAGTTCATTTCAAATTATAGAAACCCCTTCGCTAAACTTTGTCCGACAAAAATGAAGCATCTCCCTTGCACAAATCTGCAGATAGTTCAACCGTTTCAGAAGATTTTGGCAAAGATTATCCCAACTACAAGAATTCATTAGTCCTAAAACAAAAAGTGAGGAAGTGGTCTACAATTCTTTTTTTAGTAGATTGTGGAAAATCATTTAATATTTTCTGATCTAAACGTTGATCTTGGGAAACTCCGTACTTTGAAATAGAATATCTCAAAACTATATATTATTACTGTTAAAAATGTCTTCTTTTGGCCCTTATCTCCTAAGTGGAATCGTAAGGGTTCCGTCGTGATATAAGTCTGACAGGGCCCATCCCTATACAAATCTGACCATAGGTGATTTCTTTCAGAAGAGAAAGTCAAGCAGACAGAAGGAAACAGAAGTGTCAACCCCAGTGCAGGAGTGGTATTTTATTCATCAACCACGAAAAGATGAAAGGCAAACTTGATCTCAAAAGGATTTGATCGCAGAGACTAGAGGACCGGAATGATTACCTATTTCTTTACTGCCCACAAGGGGCTAAACACAGAGGGGACGAACAAGGACAGACACACGGATCAAGTCGATTACATTGACCCCAGTGCGTAACTGGTACTTATTTAATCGACTCCGAAAGGATGAAAGGCAAAGTCGACCTCGGCGGAATTTGAACTCAGAACGTAGCGGCAGACGAAATACCTATTTTTTTACTACCCACAAGGGGCTAAACACAGAGAGGACGAACAAGGACAGACAAACGGAATAAGCCGATTACATCGACCTCCAGTGCGTAACTGGTACTTAAGTTAACGATCCCGAAAGGATGAAAGGCAAAGTCGACCTCGGCGGAATTTGAACTCAGAACGTAGCGGCAGACGAAATACCTATTTTTTTACTACCCACAAGGGGCTAAACACAGAGAGGACGAACAAGGACAGACAAACGGATTAAGTCGATTATATCGACCCCAGTGCATAACTGGTACTTATTTAATCGACCCCGAAAGGATTAAAGTTGATCTCGGCGGAATTTGAACTCTGAACGTAGCGGCAGACGAAATACCGCTAAGCATTTCGCCCGGCGTGCTAACGTTTCTGCCAGATCGCCGCCTTAAATGATTACCGCAACCAATCCATTCGATGCGGTAACGACTCTGACACTCGGCCGCACTGATGTTAAAAATACTTATCTCTGATTTAACAGGCATGCTTGTGTCTCAACCAATCCAATTTAATCTTGATTTTCAGGTTCAATTCTTCCTCCATAGATGTATCTAGACACATCTTATTGAGTAGATTATTTTATTTTTTTATATTGTCTCTTGACGGTATTTTCTGTTGCATGCTGAACTTTCAGTTTATTATGCCATAAGGTATAACGATTTCTTTGACAATGTCATCTGAATTTAGTTGTACGCACTCCGAAGAACGAAGCTTACTCAAGAATTCCACCTCAAGAGTGGAAGAAGGATTCAATATTAGGGTTGGGATAAGGTAGCGAACTGGCAGAAACGTTAGCACGCCGGGCGAAATGCTTAGCAGTATTTCGTCTGCCGTTACGTTCTGAGTTCAAATTCCGCCGAGGTCGACTTTGCCTTTCATCCTTTCGGAGTCGATTAAATAAGTACCAGTTACTGGGGTCGATATAATCGACTCAATCCGTTTGTCTGTCCTTGTTTGTCCCCTCTGTGTTTAGCCCCCTATGGGTAGTAAAGAAATAGGTATTTTCTGTTGCATGTTGAACTTTCTGTTTATTATACCATAAGGCATTCATGTCTGTCTAAATAAGCGAATGAGGGTAAAACGATTTCTTTGACAATGTCATCTGAATTTAGTTGTACGCACTCCGAAGAGTGAAGCTTACTCAAGAATTCAACCTGAAGAGTGGAAGGTGGATTCAATATTAGGGTTGGGATAAGGTAACGAACTGGCAGAATCGTTAGCACGCCGGCCAAAATGCTTTGAATTTCGTTCGTCTTTATGTACTCAGTTTAAATTCCGCCGAGATAGACTTTGCTTTTCATCCTTTCAAGATCGACTAAATAAGTACCAGTAGAATACTGAGATCGATGTAATCGACTTACCCCTCCTCGCCCGAAATTGCTGGCCTTGTACCAAAATTTGAAACCAATATTAGTGGTTGGACAAGAATCCGAACAAATCTTGTGGTTAATGCTTATCTTGTGCACATTACAGGTGCGTAAATCTTCTGATTTTCGTACAACAGCAATAAGCATCGCCCACTTGACAGATCATGTCCTAATACCTATTTCTTTATTGCCCACAAGGGGCTAAACATAGAGGGGACAAACAAGGACAGACAAAGGGATTAAGTCGATTATATCGACTCCAGTGCGTGACTGGTACTTAATTTATCGACCCCGAAAGGATGAAAGGCAAAATCGACCTCGGCGGAATTTGAACTCAGAACGTAACGGCAAACGAAATACTGCTAAGCATTTCGCCCGACGTGCTAACGTTTCTGCCAGCTCGCCGCCTTTCATGTCCTAATACCTTCTAATCAACACTCTTTCGTAATGTCACAACTGTTAAGACACAACGGCTTTCATTCTTTTTCAAGCTACAATAGTGTTCCCTTCGCAAAAACTTTACCATCAGACTCCGTCTTACTGTACATAAAACACTGAGCAATTGAAATGAAGATTACTATTAACTGACCCCCGTGCCGTCAAAAATGACGGCTAATTGTAGTGTTTTTTATATAGATATGGATAGTGAATCAAATTAATACACTTGTCACTGTTATCCAGTGGTTCTCTGTTGAGATGTGACATCGATTATCGTTTGTTACTGAAAAAAATGCTGGTTCACGCTTACATTCACATACTTCCCTTGTACACATACACACATATACTCACGCAGAGTTGAAACGCTGTTTGATTTCTCTTTTTAGCGTTGAATGTTCACCATCCCATTTCCATTGCACACACACACACACACACACATACTCACGCAGTTGAAACGCTGTTTGATTTCTCTTTTTAGCGTTGAATGTTCACCATCCCATTTCCATTGCACACACACTCACAAACATTCACATACCTCCCTTTTACATACACAAACATATACTCACACACGGTTGAAACTACCAGTTTGCCATCACGCCTTCCTTCCTTGTTCATCTATCACCCCTTCCTTTCTCATTCATATGTTATCCTTTGGCAGCCAATCAGACATCAGTATTGACAGTGCCACTATATACTGTACACGCCAGAAAACAAGAATGTTTCTCTCTAAGACACCTCTCCATAAAGTCAGATATTCAAGTTATTTTAAGATCTCCGAATAGTAATCTGCGAAGTTTGCACCACCTAGAAAGGGCAGTATGTTGATACTTGAATTACTAAATGCCAATTTTATGTGGACTGTTCAAATGTTGAGAGCCCCACCCTGGCATCTCCCCCCGCCATAACTGACTCTTTTGATATAACGTAATATAGTTTATAGTGTATAACTCTGCTCACTGCAAACGTAATTGTATAACTGCATATATAATTGTATAACTACAGTTTATGAAATTGCCTTCTGTACTAAATTTATAGGACTAGCAAACTTACACGCCTACGACGGGTGATAAGAGCAGGGTACAGATTCATTATATTTGATAGTACCAAAGGCGGCGAGCTGGCAGAAACGTTAGCACGCCGGACGAAATGCGTAGCCGTATTTCGTCTGCCGTTGCGTTCTGAGTTCAAATTCCGCCGAGGTCGACTTTGCCTTTCATCCTTTTGGGGTCGATAAATTAAGTACCAGTTACGCACTGGGGTTGATGTAATCGACTTGATCCGTTTGTCTGTTCTTGTTTGTCCCCTCTGTGTTTAGCCCCTTGTGGGCAATAAAGAAATATATATTTGATAGTACCAAACTATATAGTGTACATTATTGAACAATATATATGCAAACATTTACATAACACATTCATGGTGCTGTCTTCACAAAATCTCTTTGTAAACAATATTCTCCGTTTGTCCACAACTAGTTTTCAAAATTAGCTGAATCCGTTGCCCTACTCATCGCGCGACACTCAGCTGGCCGTGCGTGAACATGGCAGAGGGCAGAAACACACCGGCGCGATCCAAAGTCTGGCCCTAAGACTTGTTGGCCGTAAAGGAGAAGGCTAATTTAATAGGAAACTGCTTGCGTCGTGTTTGAAATGGAAACTGATTATCTGAAGACATCAGATGAATCCAAGGTATAAACAGACGCTTGCCAGTGTGAGGACCAGTTGCTATCACTGCTTCGATGACGTGAGAGTTAAGTTCCGAAACAGTGTATCTTGATCCGTTGCAATGTCCATTAGGTGGGTCAAATTCCGTAGCAGCATAATCGGACAACCCTTCTTCAAAGTTATTCTGTGCACTGGTTGTCCCAATGGATTTAAGTTGTTCAGGAAATCTTGCGAATATTGATGGTAATTTTCATCGTCTACAGTGTCTGAACTTAGATATTCCCGACTTTCTCCTCGGAAGCTCCTGATCATATGTTCATTTACGCTGTTGGCGACATCATTGGTTGAGGTAATAACAGCTCGTGAACATAACTATGACGGATTCGTATGCTCTTCGCCTAAACCATCAAAGACAAATTTGCACATTTCAGAAATAGAAGTGTCTTGGACAAACTCAGGCCGGATTTGAATTGTGTTTTTATGAGGTTGAATATACGTACAATTTCCAGATCCGATGTCGCTTAGATAGGAAGCGAACGTCGCATCAGTGGAATTGCGAACTCTCATGTTTATTGATAGTTTCAATTCTGTGGCAGACTTCCAGATGTATGATGTCTTCAAGGTTGCGTTGACTAGCTGAGATCGACTTCTACGCTTGACAACTGGAAGAATTTGCTTCCAGTCGCCAACAAGCAGAACGCATATTCCTCCAAACAGATCTTTGCACCTCCTGATGTTACGAAAGGAACGATCCAAGCATTCAAATAGAAGTTTATGACCCTGACTAATTTCATCGGCTATCAACAGGTCAGTCATCCTGAAGGGTTTTGCGGTTGCATCCTGTTCGGATATTTGGTAAGTAGACTCTGGTGTAATGTTGATAGGAATTTTGCAGCTACAGTGGAGGGTTCGACCATTGTGTAGCAGGGTAGCTGCAATTCCTGAAAGAGCAGCAGCGAGTACGATTCTTTTTCTCCGATCGTAGAAAATCTACAATTGCATTCACGAGATATGTTTTCCCAGTTCCACCACTTGCACTCAGGGTAAAAATCTTGTTTTCAGTGTTTTTACTGATAACTGTATTTACTACCGTATCATACACATGTCTTTGCTCTATGTTCAACGTATCGTACACCTCGGCAGACGATCTTCTCAGACTATCAGTATCGAAGTCAACTTCTTCGGAAATAATTTTTGACATCGGATCGTGCGACACGCCATAATCAGGTTTTGGTAGCTGGAAATTTTCATCTCTCTGAAGATGCTCTTGCAGACGAATCAGTACTTCATTTTCAATGCGAGGCTTAAGTCGGTTGACATTATTCTGATGCATGAGATCACGTGCTAATTCAAGTTTCCACTCTTCCCAAAAGGATCGAGGATCGGCGGCCTGCAATATATCAACATGGCGGCAAAAAACTCTCTAAGTGAATCACCCAAACGAATACTTGCAGCTTCTTCCATTGCACGGTGTATTTTTCGATCATTGGATATGAGCCCACATCTTAGGTATGCTTCTTGAAATGTTGGACAAACATTTCCATCTACCAATTTCAAGTCATCAAAGCTAGTTGCACCTGTCTCATTGTGGAGTAATATTCGGAGATGAAAGAGTTCAGACTGGTGTGCACCCAGTGAAATGGTTGAGATTCGTCCAATGGTATCAGTTCTCACATCATCATCATCATCATCATTGTTTGACCGTGGTCGACACAATGGAATTTTCTATGTTACGCCAGACTTCGCGGTCCATCATGGCATTACGGAGGTCCTGTTGCTGGATGCCTGTATCCCTGGAGATTACATCAGGGTAGGAGAGTGTGCGCCCTCTGGTATCACGAGCAGATGGCTTCTAGAGGAGAAGAGTAGAAATTACCTCGTTTTCAGCCCTACAACAATGTCCAGCAAACTGGACCCTCCTACCTTTCACAAGAGATGACACAGGTGGTAGTTTCCCATATATTTGTACTTTGGTTGGATGACGCTTCCACGAGAGATTTTGAACTCTCATAAGGAGGCGAGTGTAGGTTCCATCCAACAGCCTCTCAAGCTTCTGCATCATCTCTCTTGCCTCGCTTTCTCCTTTACCAAGACTTGATGTTACTGTTCCATGTGTAGAATTTCGGAAAGTCTTGGGATAATATCTGTCAAGCCTTTTCATCTTGTCTATTGGTATCAAAGAAAGCCATCAGTTTTGTTGTCGGTGGTCTTTGCACAACCTGCTTCACAGAATCATCGTCAAATAGTACCAACTGCTCGCCAGGCGAATGACAGGGAAGCTTCTCAACTGTAGGATGCCGTTGGTGTATGAAGAAGCCACACAACTTCCAAAATGCCTCGCTTGCAGAGATGTATCGAGCATTCACGAAGTTTTCAATTTCATAAATGACTATGACTTGCTGACCACCATCAGTAGTAACGATGACTCTATCTTGACCTTTTTGTTATGTATTTGTATCAATACTTAACTACCTGGACAGAGTGCACGACTTCTACGTTGATGTGAGCGTCGTATTTCAACGTCAAGTACAGATTATATGGTACTATCCACGAATTATCAGCCTGAAAATGAAATGGAGATCTTAAGTAGATTCAACATATAAGTTGATTTCCTATCGTTATGTTATTGATATTTGCATACTGGTAGTGACAAAATCTGTGATAGAAAACGATACTCACCACAAAATCTGTGATAAAAAACGATACTCACCACAAAATCTGTGATAAAAAAACGATACTCACCACAAAATCTGTGATAAAAAACGATACTCACCACAAAATCTGTGATAAAAAACGATACTCACCACAAAATCTGTGATAAAAAACGATACTCACCACAAAATCTGTGATAAAAAACGATACTCACCACAAAATCTGTGATAAAAAACGATACTCACCACAAAATCTATCTGTTCACCCTGACGTGTGAGCAACTTCTGATGTGTCAGCCCGCCGTCTGATGGACTTCTTCGATACGTGGGGTAGCTGTCTTTCGGGATGATGGCTGGATGCTGGAACGGCTTCGAGAAATCCTTTGTACAATGTGCTCCATCCTTACCAACTTCCACACACAGGGACTTGATTTGTTAGTAGAACCACAGGGACCGTGTATATTGTGCGCCATTACGGCCTTGAATAACTGAGGACTCTTATTTTTATCAGGAATTTCTGCACTAGCTACTTTGTCGATGACTTCTGGCACGGCAGGCTTGTATTGAGGAGCCATTATAAGCAGTATATGCGCATGTGTTAGTCCACGTTTCTGCCATTCAGTGGTGGGTGTGTGGGTGATAACTTTCCCCAATACATGTTTTTTCAGAAGATCGTCAAGAAGGGCATCGAGCTTCATTTTAAACACTCTAGCTAAAATGTCGGAACGGTCCTCAGGAAATAACGTACTCTGAATCTCTGGCCACTTTGGATTTGTCGTGAAAGCAATAAAGTAGTTGGGCTTTCCCATGGCACTTTGAAAGGCTTCATTGTAAAATCTTGGACTCCCTTTGATGGTCGGTGGGAGAATGATTCTTCTCCCAGGTGTCACTGAATCATTTTGATGTATGTCATCAAGCAATCCTGAATACTCTTCTGCTTTTATCGTAGTTTGATTTCGTTCAACCCACTGAAGCCTGCTTCGTTCAACTTTCGCCCATTGATCTGCTGCATATTGCTGCAAGAGCCTTCTGCTTTGCATTACATGGTTATCCGAATTTATTCTCACTTGAAGCTGATAAGCATAGAAATCTATTGCTGTCAATGTCTGTCCATTTGATTTTCTTCAAATTCAGCTGCCAGCCACCAGTTCCTTCTGGAAACAACAGGACATACTGTAGCGGATCATAAGACCGATGAAGTGAGTTAATACATTTGTACGGTGTATTCTGACAGTGGAGGATGACATCCAAAGGATCTTTAATATCACCAGGAACCAACGCAGCAACTTCGGAATTCGTGGGTAGGTTATATTGTCTACAATGTTCATTGGACGGTTTTGATTTTTTTATCGTGATGTAAAATGATGTAGTTGAATTAGGTACTTAGACTGAGGCACCTTGCTAGTTCGGTATAATCTGCACACCCCAACAATATTATCTGACTATTGAATATCAAGATTCCGTATAGGGGTATTTGTACCCAATATTCCTGTCGTGTGTGTAGACAACGCAACCCAGCTAAGTAAAAAATATCCGATCTTGGTAATTCAGACATGTGCTTTTATAAAGGTACTTTCTATAGTATTTCCGAAGAGCAGATCTCAAGTTAGGTGAACAGAATATAAATAAGTAACAAAGATGTACATGTATCAATTTATTACGGCCGTTTCAAGTGGCTCCATTTAATTGATTAATGAAAACATTGCATCAATTTGAAAGAAACCGTTCTCGTCAGGTGAACGCATAGACTTCAAACACAAAGGATAAACCATTTTTTAACAAATTTACATCAATAATGGAAACCAAAATATTTACATTGTTTCCTTTTGCTATAACTGTGGCAGAATGAGTTTAGAAAATAATACATACCTTGTTAAGCCTACTATAATTTAGAGAGTAGCAGAGGGAATAGTGGGGAGGGGGAGGATCAAGATTAAAAAAGTGGTGACGTAGTTACTTGTATTTAGAAAACTTTATGTAGTACTAGCAGTATCGCCCGGCGTTGCTCGGGTTTGTAAGGGAAATAACTATAAAGCACTTTTAGAGAGTTATAGCCAAAAAATAGCAAAAAAATTATTAAAAATGGAAAAAAAATGATGGTAAATTTTTTTTTAAATCGTTGACTCATCGTAGACATTTTTAGAGAGTTACTTCCCTTATATAATAGCGAAAAAATGCATTAGAATGGGAAAAAATGATGGTAAATTATTTTTTAAATCGTAGACGCGCGCTAATACCCAGAAGGGCTCGATCACGACTATAAGATACCTGGTTTTGGTTAAACTGCACCGCAAAATGTGGGAGTAGTTAGGAATCTAAATCGTTGGAGACAGACACACAACCTCTCTTTTATATATAAAGATGTAGTCTTCAACCATTTAGAATTAAATCCATTGGGAGTTGTCAACGGTATTCTAGTTAATGGTGATAAATCAGTTAATGTCAGATAATCTACTTGATTCTCAATGTACTAGAACAATATATCTAGCTTTCTCTACATAAAAGGGTAGATTGCAAGGTTGGTAGCAAGAAAATTTCTGATGAGGAAGTGGTGGTAACTGGAAGAAAGAAGGATAGGGGTGGCCAATACTTATTTGGGTTATCAAATAAAGGGGAATATAATGAATAGCCAAAAGAGATAAGTAATATAAACTTTGTGGGGTAGGAATTAGAATTGAAGGATACGGGAGGGTGTAATTTGTAACTTAGCAAATTTATAATATTAAACTGAGAAAATTTAAATCAGTATATAGAATAAGGATAGAAATGAAACTTAAAACCTAATAATGGGATACCTTAACACATAAAAAAATTATTAATAATACTAGCCGAAAGACCGCCCTCCGGGTGGTTTTCAGCTAGCCCCTTGATAATATTTTCACATTTTATTCCCAGTTCTAATGATTTTTATATTTTACGTCTAATTATTTCTTTGTATAATAATTCTCACTTGCTTAGTAAGTATTGCTTTCACTGATGTGGCTTCAGACTATATAGGGATTTATGAGAAGGAATTTTTCCGAGGGGATGGATAGAGGAGTTTTGGATAATTCCCACGATTTGACTTTTTTCCCTCATAACTTCAGGAAAATGGGTATCTTTCAATGAAAATATATACAAATCCTTTTCAAACGGCATACATTATGATTATAAAGAAATTTGTGGGGACAATTTTTCCAGGGGATTTCCTAATTTTTTTTAACCACAGCCTTCGAAATGATGGTGGGGACATCTTTGTATGAAAAAAGTTTTGTAAACTCATTTTTTTCACCCCACTCTTTCATCATCCCACTCCGGACCCATAGTTTTATTTTCATTTATTTATTTATTCATTTGTAAAAATGTGAATAGTTTTTCCTTCAGTACTAATAAGGCTTCAGAGGAATTTAAAGAAGAATTTAAAAAAATTTTTTTCTTGAAGTTTTTTCTGATGAACTAGGTCTTTGCACCAAAAACAAAGGCGAAGTTTCAGGTAAAAGAAAATTCTATACCAGTATTTAAACCAAACAGGACTGTACCTTTCACAGCACTGAAACAAGTTAACGAAGACTTGAAAAGCTTCGAGAATTGAAACACTTGATTACACACTGAATGGGCAAATAGACTACACCCCATCTGACAGCTGTTTCTGCTTCCAATGCTGTATGGTATTGCCATTGATATGCTAAAAATATTTATCATATTTGGTAATAAGACCGACCTGAAGCATGGAGCTTCATCAGAGTGAAGAATAAATAAAAAAAAAAAGAAGAGGCAAGAGAAGAAAAAGGAAATGTTGAATATGGTTGTAATTATACCATTTTGCTTGTGCATCTCTTTGGGACGTTAAGTAAATGACTAAACTTAAAATAGTATTTGGTAGATTAATCCTTTGTCGATGGGGGATAGGGTGGATAAATACTAAAAAAAAATTTTAAATAATAGTAGGCACGCCAAGGGGATAGGATGGATAAATACTAAAAAAAATTTTTTTTAATAATATTAGTATACGCCAGGGGGATACGATGGATAAATACTAAAAAATTTTTTTAATAATAGTAGGATACGCCAGGGGGATACGATGGATAAATACTAAAAAAAAATTTTAATGATAGTAGGATACGCCAGGGGGATACGATGGATAAATACTAAAAAATTTTTTTAATAATAGTAGGATACGCCAGGGGGATACGATGGATAAATACTAAAAAAAAATTTTAATGATAGTAGGATACGCCAGGGGGATACGATGGATAAATACTAAAAAAAAATTTAAATGATAGTAGGATACGCCAGGGGGATACGATGGATAAATACTAAAAAAAATTTTAATTATAGTAGGATACGCCGGGGGATACGATGGATAAATACTAAAAAAAAATTTAAATGATAGTAGGATACGCCAGGGGGATACGATGGATAAATACTAAAAACAAAATTTTAATGATAGTAGGATACGCCAGGGGGATACGATGGATAAATACTAAAAAAAATTTTTTAATAATAGTAGGATACGCCAGGGGGATACGATGGATAAATACTAAAAAAAAAATTAAAATGATAGTAGGATACGCCAGGGGGATACGATGGATAAATACTAAAAAAATTTTTTTAATAATAGTAGGATACGCCAGGGGGATACGATGGATAAATACTAAAAAAAAATTTTAATGATAGTAGGATACGCCAGGGGGATACGATGGATAAATACTAAAAAAAAAATTTTAATGATAGTAGGATACGCCAGGGGGATACGATGGATAAATACTAAAAAAAAATGTTAATGATAGTAGGATACGCCAGGGGGATACGATGGATAAATACTAAAAAAAAAATTTTAATGATAGTAGGATACGCCAGGGGGATACGATGGATAAATACTAAAAAAAAAATTTAAATGATAGTAGGATACGCCAGGGGGATACGATGGATAAATACTAAAAAAAAATTTTAATGATAGTAGGATACGCCAGGGGGATACGATGGATAAATACTAAAAAAAAAATTTAATGATAGTAGGATACGCCAGGGGGATACGATGGATAAATACTAAAAAAAATTTTTTAATAATAGTAGGATACGCCAGGGGGATACGATGGATAAATACTAAAAAAAAATTTAAATGATAGTAGGATACGCCAGGGGGATACGATGGATAAATACTAAAACAATTTTTTTAATAATAGTAGGATACGCCAGGGGGATACGATGGATAAATACTAAAAAAAAAATTTAAATGATAGTAGGATACGCCAGGGGGATACGATGGATAAATACTAAAAAAAAATTTAAATGATAGTAGGATACGCCAGGGGGATACGATGGATAAATACTAAAAAAAAATTTTAATGATAGTAGGATACGCCAGGGGGATACGATGGATAAATACTAAAAAAAATTGTAATGATAGTAGGATACGCCAGGGGGATACGATGGATAAATACTAAAAAAAAAATTTAAATGATAGTAGGATACGCCAGGGGGATACGATGGATAAATACTAAAAAAAAATTTTAATTATAGTAGGATACGCCAGGGGGATACGATGGATAAAATAAAAAAAAAAATTTAAATAATAGTAGGATACGCCAGGGGATACGATGGATAAATACTAAAAAAATTTTTTAATAATAGTAGGATACGCCAGGGGGATACGATGGATAAATACTAAAAAAAATTTTAATGATAGTAGGATACGCCAGGGGGATACGATGGATAAATACTAAAAAAAAATTTAATGATAGTAGGATACGCCAGGGGGATACGATGGATAAATACTAAAAAAAAATTTTAATGATAGTAGGATACGCCAGGGGGATACGATGGATAAATACTAAAAAAAAATTTTAATGATAGTAGGATACGCCAGGGGATACGATGGATAAATACCAAAAAGAAAAATTTAAATGATAGTAGGATACGCCAGGGGGATACGATGGATAAATACTAAAAAAAAATTTTAATGATAGTAGGATACGCCAGGGGGATACGATGGATAAATACTAAAAAAAAAATTTAATGATAGTAGGATACGCCAGGGCGATACGATGGATAAATACTAAAAAAAAAATTTAAATGATAGTAGGATACGCCAGGGGGATACGATGGATAAATACTAAAAAAATATTTTAATGATAGTAGGATACGCCAGGGGGATACGATGGATAAATACTAAAAAAAAATTTTAATGATAGTAGGATACGCCAGGGGGATACGATGGATAAATACTAAAAAAAAATTTAATGATAGTAGGATACGCCAGGGGGATACGATGGATAAATACTAAAAAAAAATTTAAATGATAGTAGGATACGCCAATAGGTATTTAAAAATATTAAGCTTCCGAGGGAAGTAAATCTCTAAAAGGGAGATACGGTGTGGGGAAAAAAAGTATTCACTTCCAACGAAGAAGGGGTGAAGATACAATAAGGTTTTTAATTAATCATAATAATTTTAATAATTATGTTAATAGTATTAATTAATAGTATTTATCATAACAAAGTGCTAATCGATTAAATATAATTTTTTATTTACTAGTAGGTGGTTAAGCGCTTTTACTTGTGGTCCGAAGTGAGATAGGCCAAGGTCCAACGTTCGATATAATTGGTCAGCTGAAATTTAAAAACAAAAGAACAGCTATTGAGATCGTTATACGGGGTAAGATGAAGAAATAAATAAATGAATGGGAAAATGGTGTATGTTGTAAGGGGCCCGAAAACTCTTAGGACAGTATATACTAGATTTTAAAAACAAATGTTATGGAATCTCTATGGTCATTCAAAACCGTCCAAGGGTGGTCATGCACATCTTTACATTTCCCCAGTCACCCCGCAAAGCCATTAAAAAATCAATAGAATTGACTTTTTTGTGAATTTTCTATCCAAAACCCAATCAAAATGCCCGAAACTTGATACGCCAATTGAATGCCAGCTAGCTGTATGTGATTGGTCGGAGATTTGGACAGTACTCGCGTGCATGTGCGCACGCATGCAGCTGTATATGCATGCACTAGCACTATGGCCTGGCGTTGTCGGGTGATAGTGCTAGTAAATATTAAGAGAGGAACCTATTTGGAGATTTAGGAAATAAGACTGTGATGGGGTGAAAATGGTCCAAAAGATTTTTAAAATAGGAATGTGAAATTAGTAAAAAATAATGAAAAGAATTTATTCCGTTGGAAAATTAGGGAAATATTTATGGGTAAGTGGAGGTAATAACTAGGGTAAGTGGCCTAAATTGGAGACTGCTGCTCTACCATTCAGTGCACCTAATCAGTAAGCAGACTAGCCCATCAGACAGCTAATTTCACAGCTAATTGGCTAAACAGTCTATAAATCAGTCAGCCTAGTGGTCAATTAACTAAGTAAAAGTAAATGTCCATAATTAAATTAATGATTACACTTTAACGTTAAAAATTAAAAATCAAAATACTTGTGAATTATTTTTACAGATGCAAGCTCTTACTGCAATTTGCTTATGCATTCATACACAGAAAGAAAATTTAACATACATATACATGTATATGCGCAGGAGTGGCTGTGTGGTAAGTAGCTTGCTTACCAACCACATGGTTCCGGGTTCAGTCCCACTGCGTGGCACCTTGGGCAAGTGTCTTCTACTATAGCCTCTATATATGTGTGTGTGTGTGTATGTTTGTGTGTCTGTGTTTGACAACCGATGCTGGTGTGTTTATGTCCCCGTCACTTAGCGGTTCGGCAAAAGAGACCGATAGAATAAGTACTGGGCTTACAAAGAATAAGTCTTGGGGTCGAGTTGCTCGACTAAAGGCGGTGCTCCAGCATGGCCGCAGTCAACTGACTGAAACAAGTAAAAGTGTATGCGTATAGACACATATAAAAATATATATGTATACACATATACACCTTTGTATACCCACACACAACATCCATACATTCAAGTACGCATGCGCCTATATACCCAATCAATTTTAATATATATTATATTGTTTATGTTAACCCATACATGGGTACATACATATGTAGGGAGGTCATCGCTCCCATCTCTATCCTCACGTGATACACATAGACCCGAGTTTCTGGGTAGTTACCTGTCTCCAGTGAGTGTTAATCACTGGCTAGTGATGAAGAACTCATTCCACTCACAAAATACTATATCCTTTTTCTAGCAACACATTTTCGATGATTTCGTAAAAAGAGGGATAAGTTATATTAAATCTCTGAGCGAGAGATAAACAGTAACAGTACGGAATCATAAAATATATTTGCCAACTAAATGTGGCGGTCCTATAGAGGACGATGTCACTGTTGATTTTAGCCCCAGGAAGACATCTCCTCCAGCTGGCCAACGACACACAGTCTGTGTCAGATTAGTATTTGCGAGGGAGGTCATCGTTCCCATCTCTAGCCTTACGTGATACACACAGACCCGGGTTTCTGCTTAGTCTTTAGCGTCTGTTAATCGCCAGCTAGCGATGAAGAACTCATTCTACTCGCAAAATACTATATCCTTCTTCTAGCGACACACTGTCGCTGATCTCGTGTGTGACCAGCTGGAAGAGATGTCTTCCTGGGGCTAAAACCAACAGTAACATCGTCCTCTATAGGACCGCCACATTTAGTTGGCAAATATATTTTACGATTCCGTGACTGTTACTGTTTATCCCTCGCTCAGAGATTTAATATAATTTATCACTCTTTATATATATATGTATATATATATATATATATATTATATATATATATATATATATATATATATGTATATATATATATATATATATATATAGAGAGAGAGAGAGAGAGAGAGAGAGAGAGATAGATAGATAGATAGATAGATAGATAGATAGATAGATAGATAGATAGATGTATATATATACATATATATATATATATATATATATATAATATATATATATATATATATATATATATATATATATATACAGAGAGAGAGAGAGAGAGAGAGCAGTAAGCAATTTTTTCCACCTTGACTGTTACACTGTCTCTTACAGAGTTTGAACTATTTAACTGTAACATAACCTGTTGTGTGTGTGTGTGTTTGTGTCGTCAGTGTATCATATTATTCGAAAAAGAAGCACACCCTCAAACATAGAGCCGTAATGTATTTCAATGCAGTTAAGTATATGTCCAATCGATGAATGGGGGACTCCCATGCTTGCGGCAGGTAGCGTTTGAAATGGATGCAGGGGCTTTAGATTTCGTGCCGGGAAGATAAAAATAATTCTGGTTCCAGGGAGTCTTTGAGAATCCTTGCGTCCGCCCCCGTTTAATATAGGATCCCGGCCGTAATTTATAGCTCCTGCATACATTTCAAACGCTACATGCTACAAGTATGGGATTCGAAAAGGTCCTTACAAGCTACAAACAACCTTAAGAGCGAAGTTCACCCTTCGCCTTTTTTTTTTTTTGGCTCATGGATTGGTCTAAGGGAAGTAACCCATCCTCGCCGACCCCGAGTTGTATACTCTGTTTACTTTCTAACTGACCATAACGGATTTCTACCTCCGAAGTTTGAAGAACTATATGTCCTCCGCTATTACAGTCTGACGGGTCGCCCAAACCCTTTATGGATAAAGTCTATCGCGTGTGGTGAGTGGATCTTCAAGTTTCCACACGCATTCTTAGTAGCTTAGAGTAGGCTCGAATTAGAGATTATTCTTTGTGGCTAATGACGTGAGTCCTGAGAAGAAGAAGAAGAAGAAGATAACATCTCTCTCTCTCTCTCTCTCTCTCTCTCTCTCTCTCTCTCTCTCTCTCTCTTTCAGATGAAGTTCAAGGACCCGAGACATTGGCTTCTTCACTGTTGATGGCAATTAAACTTATACGTTAACACGCAAGGAGGCAAGCTGGCAGAAATGTTAGCACGCCGGGCGAAAAGCTTTGCGGTATTTCGTCTGCCGCTACGTTCTGAGTTCAAATTCCGCCGAGGTCAACTTTGCCTTTCATCCTTTCGGGGTCGATTAAATAAGTACCAGTTACGCACTGGGATCGATCTAATCGACTTAATCCGTTTGTCTGTCCTTGTTTGTCCCCTCTGTGTTTAGCCCCTTGTGGGTAGTAAAGAAATAGGCAATTAAACTTATCTAACACTTCTCACAACCATCCTATAGACTAACTGTTGCTTACACTAATTATCGTCAGTTTCCTCGGATTCGGGATGTTATCCAGTTAGTGCCATTGGATAGTGTTATCCAATATAGCGCCATTTAATGTGGAACTGTATTGTGCCCTCTACTTACTACTCCACCCCCTCGATCCTTAACGTCTATAAAATTAATTTATATCAATTATTCACAGGCCCAATTCTCACAAAGGGACACTGGATTTGGTCTGATAGGAAGACAAGACATGGTGCAGTAGTGAACCTAATCCTAAGTTTTGCCTATTCTTTCAACTTGCCACTCTATGAGTAACGAGGGAAAATTTCTATCCGGTCGTTCGATCTACTAGAAATGCTAGTCAAAAGACGGCGAGCTGGCAGAAACGATAACACGCCAGGCGAAATGCGCAGCCGTATTTCGTCTGCCACTCTGAGTTCAAATTCTGCCAAGGTCGACTTTGCCTTTCATCCTTTCGGGATCGATTAAATAAGTACCAGTTACGCACTGGGGTCGATCTAATCGACTTAATCCGTTTGTCTGTCCTTGCTTGTCCACTCTATGTTCAGCCCCTTGTGAGTAGTAAAGAAATAAGAAAAGGTAGTCAAAATCCTTCAAATCAAACCTTTAAGGAAGAATACCTCCGATAGTGTGGACCAGTTGTTCTCAACCCCGGTCCATCTGACTCCTGGGGGTCCACATAAGAATTTGTTGTTAAAATTGATTACACTTCTGCAACACACAAAATACTTAAACATTTTTTATACAATTTCTAATGATATTTAATTATAAAAATATAATAATTTTTAAACATCGAATGGTTATGAAAGTCTTAAGTAAAATAGAAATCAAAGGGTTCCATAGGAAAAAAAAATAGTTGAGAAAAAGTGGTGTAGATTATGTGAACCTAAGATGATGGGTTGGTCTCCGCTGGAATACTTTTGATCACAGATCTGATGCGCAACAACAGAAGCACAAGCAACAGTAGCGGCAAGGAAAAGAAGGAGAAGCAACAGCATTAGTACCAACATCAACTATATATTTCTTTACTACCCACAAGGGGCTAAACACAGAGGGGACAAACAAAGACAGACGAAGGGATCAAGTCGATTACATCGACCCCAGTGCGTAACTGGTACTTAATTTATCGACCTCGAAAGGATGAAAGGCAAAATCGACCTCGGCGGAATTTGAACTCGGAACGTAACGACAGACGAAATACGTCTACGCATTTCGCCCGGCGTGCTAACGATTCTGCCAGCTCGCCGCCTTCGCCAGCATCAACAATAGCGACAGCAACACCATAAACCGCAGCAGAGACTGTTGAAACAGCAACAGCAGTGGAGGCGCAATGGCCCAGTGGGTAGAGCAGCGGACTCGTGGTCGGAGGATCGCGGTTTCGATTCCCAGACTGGGCGTTGTGTGTGTTTATTGAGCGAAAACACCTAAAGCCCCACGAGGCTCCGGCAGGGGATGGTGGCGACCCCTCTTATACTCTTTCGCTCCAACTTTCTCTCACTCTTTCTTCCTGTTTCTTGTCCCCCGACTTCCTACGCAACCGCTGAGCCTGGATGCGCATTCATCCATCCGTCGATGTTCTCGGTGTCGGGGGTTGACCTGCTTTCTCTTCTGCGGGTCTTACGAATAGCAAAGGACCACGTTTCGGACTTCTCCCACTACAGAGGCGCGATCTTGCGAGCTCTGGGACGAAGACCGCTTCGCTCAACAGCAACAGCAACAGCAGGGGCACCGACAACATCTTTGATCAGGACTGATTTGAAATTAAACAACACCAAAGGATGGTATTGTATCTTGAATAAGTATCTGGAAGATTAGTTCATGGAGTCGATTCCTTTACAAAAGAATGATAATTCCAAAGTAATCCGAGTTAAGTCAGTATCAATGCAGTAATTAATATCCATATCCATGTAAGATACAAATAGAAAAAAAAAGTCAGTGGGGAACAAAAAGACACAAAATCAACGAACAGGAATACTAAGTCAATGTAATTGCGCTGTGTGGAATTGATGTATCAAAAGGAAAGAAAGGAGAAGGGAAAGCAAAATATGGGAAAATATGACGTTTCATCAAAATAGAACACGAACCAGTGGAGTAAAGGAGGTGGTTTTGAAATAAGAGTGTAGTGGGAGCACTAAATGGAATGAAGGGAAGTTAGTGTAAAGATGCGTGATGAATTAGCAGCGAAGTGTAGTAGGAGATTGTTGTTTGTTCCTTCTCAAGCCATGCCTGGCTCATAAGGACCGGTTTCCCGGTTTCCTTGGCGTATAGGTTCCCCACCTGGACAGGATGCCGGTCCGTCGCAGGCGAGCTGCTAGATGCAGAAGGAAAGAGTGAGAGAAAGTTGTGGCAAAAGAGTCAGCAGAAGTTTCGCCATTACCTTCTGCCGGAGCCGCGTGGAGCTTAGATGTTTCGCTCATAAACACACACATCGCCCGGTCTGAGATTCGAATCCGCCATCCCTCGACCGCGAGTCCGCTGCTCTAACCACTAGGCCATGTGCCTCCACGTAGTTGGAGATTAGAGGGTTATTAATACCGGTAAGGTTAGTTATGTTTAAAACTAATTGTTGCTCCTGAAAATTTAGCTGCAACTCTAAAAAGACTGCGTGGGTTTAACAACTGGTCACCCGAAGACACCCACGAACGCAGAAGTAAAAAGAGTTCTCCACCATGTATAGCAGGATATCCTTTGACGATACATATCAATTGAATTTCATGAATGCGCCAATGTGGTCGTGGACAAGCAGTACAGGGCCATGATCACATCTAGACAGTACTTACTTGTACTTGTGGCGACATTCACCCTGGGCGGGTTGAGTCGGCATAAGCGGAAAATGTAACCTCTCGAAAGAGCTGTTCTTCACTCCTGCTCCAGCGCGTCGGCTGCGGGGTCATTCTGAAAAGCTCTATCTGCGACGATTTCATCTCAATCGAAGGAGAGGGGTTTTCTCCGTCCGGGTTGCGGATCCGTGGAATAAGCTGCCGGACGAGATAGTGAAGATGCTGACGACCGCTCGGTTCAAAGTCTCCCTTGACCACAAGTGGCCTGAACTCTTTACATGAACACCCTCCCTGTACATAATTCCATGTCCCCCTACATGGCCTTGCTTTTTGCTTTTTGAGCCAAAAAATTAACTTAACTTAACTTAACTATCTTCTACTCATGGAAGATGTTTCGTGGGAATATGAATTTCACAAGCGGTCCCCAACAATCCCGCATGTAGAGACATCTTGTTTGCCGCAGATCGTCCGCAGACGCAGGGACAGAACGACCGAAGAGCCTTCAGTTGCCGAAGCAGACACTCCGAGGATTTTCACCAGAGCCCCGTCTGCCGGGTTGTGGCCCTAATACCACTCGGTGAAGCCAATCCGCCTTGGGTGGCCCTACCAGGAACCGAATTTCCCGACGGCATAACTCTGACACTACCCGTTGCCAGCGTCCCCACCACGGTGAGGAGGGTAATGGACTTTGGGGACGCTGGATCTAGACAGAGTATTCTTTAGATACGGATAGCGTAGGGTATCTACAATTCAAATTATTCGGCTGCACAGAGCATAAATTTGTAATTTACAAGGCCTGATCAATAAATATCTGGACTATTGCCATATAACAATGCTAAAGAATAGAGTAAAACCGCTTGGTAAAGATTGACCCTGAAATCTGTTGTGCATGCGCACTAACTCACTTCCGCTGTTTACAACAGTGCTTGGAAGGAAGGTGTGTAGCTGTGATCGTCTCATTGATCATGACGGAGAAAGTTCTCATAGCGATACTTGCTCATGCAAAGTTGCTGAAAGTATATGAAGAGGAGTGTATGAGCCTCACATAAGAGTACGAGTGGTTCAGACGTTTCCAAGATAGCCGAAAAATGTCGATATTGACGAACATTCTGGGAGACCCGCATCCAGCAGAACTGAGAAAAACATCGCAGATGTGCGTCAGGCTGAGAGGAGGAATCATCGAATCACCATCCGTGAGTTATCAGAAGATGTGCAGATTAATTACGGTTCAGTTCAGTCAATTATCACTGAAGATTTGGGTATGTGATGCATGTCTGCCAAGTTTGTGCCAAAACTGCTTTCAGCTGACCAAAAAGATACTCGGATTTCAGTTGCACAGGATCTCCTTGAATGTGTCGAGAACGATGAAAACTTTTCGAAAATTTTGTGTAGGCCTCTGAGCAAATATCACCAAGCTTTTTGGCAAAATTTGATGCAGATTCTCTGCTCAACTTTCTCCGTCATAGTCAATGCGACAATCACACGCTACAGACCTTCCTTCCAAGCACTGTTGTAAACAGCGAAAGTGGGGTAGAACGTCAAAATTTAGTGCGCATGCACTGCAGAGTTCAAAGTTAATTTGTGCCAAACAGCTTCACTCTGCGCGCTTTAACTTCGTTACTATGGCAATTGTCCTTGTACTTATTGATCAGATCACGTGTACGATCGATCTAGATAGGCTACAGAGGCAGGAACCCGATTACCGGAAACTGAACGCGTCTTCCACGGCGCACCAGGCTTACAGAGATCGAGTTAGAGAATTTGTTGAGTTGGAATTTATGGAGTCAATTGTCAACAATCGAAGATGGTTGGCCCTTGAAAAAGGCTATTAGATTAGAGCCGATAAGGTTTTATGAAGAAGTAGCGATAGAGAATTCTGGAGTAGAGGGAAAGCTAACTAGGAACCTAGAAGAGACACTTATGAAAGGCATTGCGACTGAGATACTGGTGCTAAGATTGGTCCTTCACTAATTCTTCAACATTAAGCATGAAAGCTGCGTTGTCAGAAATAGGGCACGTGCTCTAAGATAAGGAAACGAAAGCTGTCCTATGGGCTCAGGTGACAGAGGTGCATCGTTGCATCATAATAACAATTTATTTTTTGACTGGGGTCGGGAGGGGCGCATACTACTCGATTCCAAAAAGATATGAAAACAGTGACACTTTGCTCAACTGTTTGAGGCAGACGGCGGCCTTGAGATAGGGTTGGACTTTACCGCCTACATCGATGGCCAGCCGCAGCTCTCGACTATGGTTGCAGAATTCTGCAATAGTCCGATAACAGTTGACGAAATCAGGAAACGATAACTGACTGCATGAGGGAGGATTAGCTGGTGTTGGATGGTCTGTCTTATGGGCTTTATCTTCATATGCCTGACTTGTTGGGAGCTTCTTGGCAGATGTCAACTTCAACTGACAATGGAACGGGAGATTTTCCAGTCCTACGAAATGAGATGTGGTACAGCTGAGAAAGAACCCTAACAAGGGGAATAACTTTGACAACTACAGGCCCGTAAAGCTGCTAAATGCAGAATTGAAGATTTTAACTAAGGTGTTAGCGAAGAGACTGACAGTTGTCTGAAGGAGCGAGGCACAGACATGCGCCATACCGAACAGATTTATCCATGACAAACTCCACCTCACATGATGTGTCATAGAAAAGATGGGTAAAGAACCTGGCATCGATGAGGTTCTGGTCAATTTAGATCAGACGAAAGCTTTCGATAAGGTTGACCGTTAATCAGAGGTTGGATTACAATAATGTACAGCAACATCTGCTCGGTAGACAGAGTGAAGGGTCGTCTATCCAGACTGTTCAGTATCACGCATTTGGTCCGGCAAGGCCGCTTCCTTTCACTCTTATCTGTACAAGCTGGCACTCGGCCACTACTACGTAATTTAGTGGTTTTGAGAGGGCATCCCGTGCGAACTAGGATGCAGGGAGAGCTGCACCAGCGGATGCGGACGACATCATCTAAAAGTATCAGACTCTAAACACATTGACATGATCAATAATACTCACTGAGGATGTACGAAGCGTGAAAGGAGCGAAAATTAACCAGGAAATGCTGGAGGGTCCACCGCTCAGTACCTTGCGTGGTAGATCCGTGCCATCCGACAACGTCTTAGGGCAATGGATGGATAAAGCGGTTAAATTGCTCAGGGTTTGGTTTTGTTTAGTCCAGACCTCCAGGTAGACAAGAACTGATAAGAGAAGGCGAGCAGGATGGCTAGTCTCACCCAGAAATGGACTGAGAGGAAATTATCCTTAATGGGTTGGTCGGAGGTAGCTAGTTACGCCCAGAAATTATCCTTAAAGGGTTGGCCGGAGGTAGCTAGTTACGCCCAGAAATGTTCATGAATGGTCCGGCGGAGGCGATGAAAACCTACATCGCATCTGTCATTTACTACCACCTGACTGTCGCTTCATGGTTAACCAGACTGGGGCCGCTTGTGCTTCTACTCTCTGTGGAGGGGGATGGCTGTCAGCATCTGCTGTGTAGAGGACTGTGTAGGCTGTGGCTAATGATGTGCTGATATGCAGTGAGGCTACGGTATTTTAGGTGCGTTCTAGAGTGTGAGCAAGTGTGGTTACGGTTTGTCGGTAGTTCAGGTAGTTCAAGTTATATACAAGGTTGCAGCAAGCAAAGTGAGAGTTAGTAATGAGTTCAGAGATGAATTTAGCAGGAAGGTAAGAATCCATCAAGATTCAGACCACTCCTATTCATCATAGTCCCAAATGCCAACAAAATGGTTTGAGACTGGCTATCCATGGGGACTCCTGTATGCTGAGGAGCTAGTTCTCATAGCTGAATCCTTAGGCAAATTAGAAAAGAAATTCCAGGCATGGAAGCTAAACTTGGAATTAAGAGGCCTTAAAGTAAACTTGTAGAGACGTGTGGCTTAGTGGTTAGGGTGTCAGCATCATGATCATAAGATTGTGGTTTCGATTCCTGTACCGGGCAATGCGCTGTGTTCTTGAGCAAAACACTTCCTTTCACGTTGCTCCAGTCCACTCAGCTGGCAAAAATGGGTAACGATGCAATGGACTGGCATCCCATCCAGCTGGGGAACACATACGCCAATGAAACCGGGAAACCGAGCCCATGAGCTTTAAAAAGGCTTTAAAAAGGGCACATTTATATTTTATTTATATAAGGTAAACTTAGCAAAGATGAAAGTTTTAGTAAGTAAGAAAGAGAGGACCCTGGTATCTTCCGGGAAATGGATTTGCTTGACATGCAGGTAAAGAAATAGAATAATCTTCATGTGCTGTACTTAATGTAAACTACGGACACACAGTTGACACACTGACGGACTATTCAAGAATGTAAGCTTCATACGCAGTAGATGCACTGGAACGGTTTGTACACCAGAAATTGAATCTCTTAGATGTTCAGATGGCTCACTAGAAGTGAATAATTTCAACAGGAATATAGCAACAAAAGGATTAAAGAAACATGAAAAGATACATTTCAAGCATTCTAAAAAAACACATTAATCAGGGGTTTGTAAGCTTCTTTGAGATTACAGAACTATTGGTAATTTGCTATACAGCCCCATATATGGCTTACTAATAAGACCATAGTAAGGCCTGTAAATTTATTTTCTGATTGCAAATTAGGATCAGAAAAAAAAATAAGAAAAAGGTTAATACAGTAATCCCTCGCCATATTGCGGTTCATTATTTAACCTTACGTTGATTCCTCTATGGTGTTGTTTTGCATTCATAATAAAATAAATATATACAAATCATAAGAATTTTTTAGGCAAGTGAAATCGAAATTGAAATCAAATTCGATGACTGGCATCTGTGCTAGTGGAGCGCTAAGAGCATTATTCAAGTGTGGTCGTTGCCAGAGCAGCAAACTTGCATCCATGCCAGTGGAACGTAAAAAGCACCATTCGAACGTGATCGTTACCAACGTCGCCTTACTGGCATGTGAAAAAAACATTCGAGCGAGGTTATTGCCAGTGCCGCTGCACTGACTCCAGTGCAGGTGGCACGTAAAAAACACCATTTGAGCGTGGCTGTTACCAGTACTGCCTGACTAGCTCTCGCACCAGTGGTACGTAAAAGCACCCACTACACTCTCGGAGTGGTTGGCGTTCGGAAGGGCATCCAGCTGTTGAAACTCTGCCAGATCAGATTGGAGCCTGGTACAGCCATCCAGTTCGCCAGTCTTCAATCAATCATCGAACCCATGGAAAGCAGACATTAAACGATGATGATGATGATATATACATATACATATGTATATATATATATATATATATATGTATATATATATATATATATATACATATACTATGTATATATATATATATTACATATATATATATGTTAGGAAGGGCATCCAGCTGTAGAAACTCTGCCAGGTCAGATTGAAGCCTGGTACAGTCATCTGACTCGCCAGTCCTCAGTCAAACCGTCCAACCCATGCCAGCATGGAAAGCAGACGTTAAACAAGTACTGTTTCTACTTAGCGAATTTTCACCTAGTCGAGGGATTACTGTACAAAGCAAATCAGAGCATAAAAACTGTTTAACCCTTTAGCTTTTAAGCCAGCCATATCTGGCCCAAAGCTATTTTATGCTCAGACCAGCCACAGCCAGATATGGCCTCTCGTTTTTATCCTACAGCTTTATTCTAAAAATATACAAGGCGCAGGAGTGGCTGTGTGGTAAGTAGCTTGTTTACCAACCACATGGTTCCGGGTTCAGTCCCACTGCGTGGCACCTTGGCCAGGTGTCTTCTACTATAGCCTCGGGCCGACCAAAGCCTTGTGAGTGGATTTGGTAGATGGAAATTGAAAGAAGCCTGTCGTATATATGTACATATATATGTATGTGTGTGTGTATATGTTTGTGTACCTGTGTTTGTCCCCCTAGCATTGCTTGACAACCGATGCTGGTGTGTTTATGTCCCCGTCACTTAGCGGTTCGGCAAAAGAGACCGATAGAATAAGTACTGGGCTTACAAAGAATAAGTCCCGGGGTCGAGTTGCTCGATTAAAGGCAGTGCTCCAGCATGGCCACAGTCAAATGACTGAAACAATTAAAAGAGTAAAGAGAGTAAAAGAGAGAGTAATCATTTCATCAAAATTTTGAAGCTATGAAATAATGTATGATTAATACAAAACAATGTGAAATTGGCAGAATAATATGAATGCTAAAGAGTTAAAACAATTTAGAAGAAAAAATAATTCAAAGATATAATTTATTTATCGTAGAATTTATTAAGGAAAAAATGTTAAATACAAAACAAGATAAAATAAAAGATGTTTCTATAATACATTGATATGTCTTGATACATGGTGGCTCAAAGTATGAAGCCAGGAGCTTACATGATTTCATAGAAGGCACTTGAAATATATTTCATATTGGTTATAAAATGAGAAGAGAATATACAATACAAATTTTACATTCGGCTAATTATTTAAAAATTATATTTTCATATTTATTTACAGTTGTTATTTTAACTTAAGATAACAAACATGATAATTAAACCTAAATTGTTGCCAGCTACAAAAATAACTGAAAACAGAACCATATCAGAAGTGTTTAATGAACGGTGAAGGTCAAATTTTTCATACAAGAATATCGTTATTTATTAATTACAAAATAAGAGATAGAAGAAGAGAAACAACAAGCAACAATATTAATCCACATACTGTTGTTACAGCTAATCCTAGTTAATCAGATGTTTAAAAAATAAAATCTGTGGAATGTCGCTGAACATGTTATTAATATTTTATAAGAGCAGTTATAAAAATTGAATTTTAAAGTTCCATTTGATAATAATTCAAACAAATTTACATGTGTGTGTGTGTGTGTGTGTGTGTATGTGTGGTAATTAGCTTGCTTACGAACCACATGGGTCCGGGTTCAGTCTGACTGTGTGGCACCTTGGGCAAATGTCTTCTACTTAGCCTCGGGTCGACCAAAGCCTTTTGAGTGGATTTGGTAGACGGAAACTGAAAGAAGCCCATCGTATATATGTATGTATATGTATATGTATGTATGTGTGTGTATATGTTTGTGTATCTGTGTTTGTCTTCCCAATAGCACTTGACAACCGATGCTGGTGTGTTTATGTTCCCGTAACTTAGCAGTTCGGCAAAAGAGACCGATAGAATAAGTACTTGGCTTACAAAGAATAAGTCCCGGGGTCAGTTTGCTCAACTATAGGCGGTGCTCCAGCATGGCCACAGTCACATGACTGAAACAAGTAAAAGAGTAAAAGAATATGTATGTGTGTGTGAAGAAGAGATACAATACATGTAATGTTTTTCTACTTTATTGTATAAAAATGATGCAAGTCTATAAATATAAATTTGGAAAATATTTTCAAAACTTAAGAAAGAAATGCATCGTTAAAACAGGACTAATCAAACTATTTATTGAAATGCCTACAAAACATCAGAACATAATAAACGAAAGCTCATGTCTTGACATTTTAAAGAATACAAATACTTTGACTGTTTAACTTTACATGTATTAATGAAATAACCAAGATTGTTTGGCATTCTATGATGCCAAACAATTTTGTATCATTAATGAAAAGTAAAATTCGCATAACAGCCAAAATTCTATTACTAAAAGTGAAAAATTGATCACAGAATTTTAGTTGGAAATTATCTAAAGTTTACCCAAAAAAACACATCAAAGAAACAGGAAGAATATAATCAAAGAAACTTTCATTAGACTATAAAGAAGAAATTTTAAGGATATATTTATGTCAGTTGCTTTTATAGGAAATAATATTCAACTCTGATATTCTTTTCAGAATGGATCCCAATGCACTGAATGGTACAGCATTCGTTCAGTAACTGTTTCTAGTGTGACAAGACACTGAGTCGGTACAGTTACTAAAATACACAAAAGCATAAAAAATAGAGCAATATGAATATTATAGCACAACCTCTTGAAAGACAAATTAGTTGTCATTAATGTATATAACAATCAAATTTAACAAATACTGGGTAAGATATATAACAATTTTTCATCTAAACTCCAGTAGCAGTTTGATAACAATCAGCACACACACACACACACACAGAATAATTATCTGGTATAGGAAATAGAAAAGGGAAAATATGGTATGACCTGTACAATATATTTCAATATGTCATGAAATAGTTTTAATAAACTGCAACTAGTTGAATAGAAACTCTGGTTATGATATAAAGTAGATGTGCGTGTGTGCTTATTATATATATAAATACATATATATATATATAATCAAAATAAGCAACAAGGATATCCAGAAGTAATGCAGTACGATCGTTTCATGCAACTCCATTTAATTGAACAATGCAAATATTACATCAGTTTTAAAATGTAGAGCAATCTTCAGTTGCATAAAAATATAGAATTTAGTTAAGTACCATATTCAACTGAATCTAAATTTTTACTGAACTTATATATATATAAGTACATATATATTATTAATTAATAATAAATGAATGACAAAAGAACTGTAGATATGCAATCAAATAGCTCTGAGGAAATTATGTTACACTGACACTCGGCTTTAGGTGCAGAGTTCCTTATAGTAGCAAAAAAACCTGTAAGCTAATGAAAACAGTCATGTTATTTTGTCATTCATTTATTACTTGATATTATGCTTTGTACTGACTTTCAGGTTTATATAAGAGTCTGGAAAGGAGAATCTCTAATAATTCACACCTTCTCACTGCCAAACCTTACAAACACTGTAAAGTATATTGAGTTCTAACAACTCTGTGACTAAGCAAAATCAAATAAATATATATATACATATATATGTACACATACATGCACAGATATACATAAAAATATATTATAATACCAGGATGAAATTTACAAATATTTAATACATAGCTACATACATTTCCACAGATCAGATGATTTTTACATCTAGTCAGTATCATTCACTGAAGCTCCGGCGTCTGGCGACGGACTTGGTAAACACCCACAAAGTTATCAACCACCTCACCAACAACAACACTGAACACCTTTTTGATCTCCATGTGTCTAACACACGTGGACATGCCTACAAAGTCAGAAAACAACACAGCTCCCATGACTTTCGGAAACATTTTTTCACGCTCAGAGTTGCTGAAGCATGGAACAAACTGCCTGCGTCAGATGTTGACTGCCATGACACTGCATCCTTTAAGGCCCTCATGCTTTCCAAAATCCGCCGAAACTACACCTGATTATACATACACTTTAGATGAGTTGTAGTGCACCTGAGCACTGTACACAATGTTTTTATTATTATTATTAAACGGTAGCTGGCATAATGAAATAGGAGCTTTATTTGCATATCCCTAATGTTACCTAAATGAATTTCAAAATACACACACACACACAGATATATATATATATATATATATATATATATATATATATTCACAATTTAGGTTAGTTGAAATATGTGACAAACATTTTAACTAACCTAAATTGTGATTATACACTGCTTAGCGCCATTTCTCCAATATATATATATATATATATATATAAACTGAATTTTTTTTCTTGAGACTGAAGTTTATGTCACTGCAATCTTTCAGAAGGATCGCAGTGACATGAAACTAGAATCCCAAGAAAAGAATTAAGTTTACAAACCCTAATATTTGAATGTGTCTGCTTGTATGTATGTGCATATACACGACTTTTTTTTAATAAAATACATATGTATATAAGATATATAAGTTGATATTGAAATAGATAAAAAAAAATCTGGAAACATTCCGTATAAAATATTTACAATGAAAATATCAAATTCTACATTTTTGGCAGAAAGCCACAAAATTTATAAGGGAGGGAGGTTAATCATATTGATTTATGACAGACAAGGCGGACTCTGGCAGGATTTGAATTCAGAACAAAGAAGCATAGAAAACAGAACTAAATAATATAATATAGCGTACTCTGTCTAAAAGATTAAATAAACCCTTTCTATGGAGACAAAAATAGATGTAACTAAATTGAGAGAGTTTATTTCTCCAATACTCGTTTTCCATTTAAAGGGAAATAATCGGGTAATATTTCTTCAGCTGAGTTGCGGCCCTTGTATTTTATTAGAAGGTAATCTTTATATCAAGTCAAGTTGAATTATAACATTGCCTGTTGATATAGACAATGCTTCCGCTGTCTCTAATATTTAAGATATTAAAGTCTCTTATCCGATATAATTCATTGGTCTGAAGCACAAATGAAAGCATAACATCAAGCGAAGTTTATCGTGGAATGTTTTTCTGCAGCTTTCTTCAGTTACCATGCGACATTTTCAAACACCTGTTGAGTTTACAGGGCTTCTGCTAATTACAGCCGTAAACTCTACTTTTCTTTTTTTTTTTTTTGTGGTAGCAATTGATAACCTGGTATGATAAACCCTGAAATTGCATATAGATAAACAATTGACTTAGAAACAAACTCAATGGCAATTCGTATTTTCACAGCGCAATTCAGAACAACTTCATTCTTCGTCTCTGACTTAATAAATTTAATGTTTTAACTCATAAATAAAACTCTAGTCCTAAATCTATTATACTAGATGATAGCCCGTGGTCAAGGATGTTCTAGCCAAAGCCATCCTACTGAAGTTATTTATTTATTTAGGCTGTCAGATGGAAGGATAGATAAGAAAGGAAGGAAGGAAGGAAGGAAGGAAGGTAGGTAGGTAGGTAGGTAGGTAGGTAGGTAGGTAGGTAGGTAGGCAGGCAGGCAGGCAGGCAGACAGACAGACAGACAGACAGACAGACAGACAGACAGACAGACAGACAGACAGATAGACAGACAGATAGATAGATAGATAGATGACAACATCATCCATTATGCCCTTTCCTTTTTTTTGTTTTGTTTGTCATTTTTAAGATGGTGGTTTGCAATTGGAGATAATTTGGCTGTTATTTCTAGTAGGTCAAAATACCGTAAAGAGGCCCACACATTGACTCGAATTCAAAATCTAATAGCTTGATGGCAGAGCAGAAAAGTAATAAATTTTTTTTTAAAAAAGCCGGGTTTGTTTAAAGTTTGAACCAGTAGAGTTGATGTATAGATAGAAAACTGCCAAAAATAAGTAAGAAAAAAAAAAAAAGAAAATGGAAACAAAAACTGGCAATTAACAAGAAATTATCAATAACTGTACAGAAATTAATTGTGGAGTCATCAGTTAAAGATAATAAGATCTCTAAAATATACAAGAGATTCAGCATTGCAATTAACTTTCAGTGTTAGACCAAAATGAAACACTGTAGTTTCAAAATATATTTTTAATTTTTATCTTATATACAATATAAATCCATCCAAGTTTTCAAAAATTATCTCACTCAAGCGAGCACAGCTGAGTTTTTCCTTAATTTACAAATAGCTATATGTAAAAAAATTTTTTTTTTAATAATAAGTAATGATGCACTGAAAATAATATTTTGACATTAAAGAGGATATAGTGTTAAGTGTTGGCAAGTATCAGTCAAAAATGAATATGTAAAAAGCATTGTAGAGCACTAACTGGGTAGAAAGGAAAAAAAAATCAATCAGTACTTTTCATTAGAAAGAAAATATGAAATACTTTATAAATCAGACTATATTTATATTAAATATCTGTATATTATTGACTGAATGGCTAGAATAGTGTTTTAGTTGTAACATTGCTGCTTAACCTTATTTATATCAAAGATATTTACATTTTACTTTTGGTCAAAGTTTGTGTAAGATTTTCATAGAAAGCAGGTTACATACTACTTTAGGTGGATATTAATTAAAGAAAATGAAATAAGTGTATCACTGAATAGCTTTCATTTGGTAAGAAGGGATGTGCAAGAATAACAGCTGACTGAACCCAGTGGAGAAAGATTACTGCCCCATGTGCTGAGCAGTGCAGAAGAATCTAATGCTAAAAGCTAAGGTAAGTCTTTATAAAGTAAAAAGGAACATGTCTTCTTTAAACTAGAAACATTGTGACAAGTGCAATAATAAACTGTCTTGATATATGGAAAAAAACAAACAATGGCAAGAAGTATTTTATTCATTGTTAGGAAACTTAGTCATAGCTCTACCAATAGTGTAAGAGAGACAGAGAAAGAAAGATAATGAGCAATAAAAATTTTTAATCAAAAGATGTTATTAATTTTAAAAAATACTAGCCATATAAAATATTATCACAACCTCTACGTATCTTTGTGAACGAGAAGAATCAAAGAAAACTAGAGATAGTCTACACCAGAAACTATCAAATATAAAATGTTTACAGAGGGAAGCAAACTATTTTGTCATATTGGGCAGAAGGGTTATGCCTAAAACAAATGAGTTCTCCTCCACCTCATGGCAAATTCTCTGGTGAAGGATTCTGCTCAAAACACTAGACATGTTCCACAGCAAAATAATTCATTCAAGTTTGTGAAATTTATTGTAAAGACATGGAAACTACGAAATGAGTATAGAACCTGTAGTAAGCCATACAGACTGGGACAAGAGCTGTGTGCTCTACAATAGAAGAAAGCATAAAGATTTTAATTCATAACCATATGGCCACCGGTCAGTCACCTTAACTTCACAACCATACCTAGAGGAGATGTTTTAATGAAGAATCAGTTGTATATGGATATCTAAGAGTACATAAAAAAGGCTTTTGTTTTTTGTTTTGACATTTGGCAGCAATAATAAGAATGGGTCACGACAACCTAAATAATGTCACAGAAGCTTGTCAATTTACTTTTTGAGAGACCTAATTTGTAAAGCAATACAATTAATGCTTAATGCACACTCAACACACACACACACACACACACATATATATATATATATATATATATATATATATATATATATATCTGTAAAATAATATGTTAGAATTATTCGGTAGCCAAGATAAAACTCTGAGTTTCGGATTCCGAGGTAAAAATCCACACCATCGGCCAGATAACCGAAGAGATGGTGGTGTGGATGTCCACCTTGGCATCCGAAACTCAGATTTTATCTTGGCTACCGAATAATTGTCACATATTATTTTACAGATAAATTTCCTCTATTTACATAATATTGAGGTCTTTTTCTTTCTTTTGTTATCTTACCATTTTTACCAATATATATATATATATATATATATATATATATATATACATATACAGAGAGAGAGAGAGAGAGATGGAATTTTAGGTTTTGAAAGCAGCATATTAAATTTTGATATTGGTTTCAAATTTTTGCACAAAGCCAATGATTTCTAGGGGTTGGGTAAGTCGGTTACATCAACCCCAGTGCCCAACTGGTACTTGTTTTATCAACCCCAAAAAGATGAAAGTCTAAGTCAACCTTGGTGGAATTTAAACTCAGAATGTAAAGACAGACAAAATACTAAGCAGTTTGCTCAAAGATAACGATTCTCCCAGCTTGCCGCCTTATATTAAACCATATTAAAATCTAAAAAAAATGCAACTGCTACAAATAAAGCATACTGTATCTGAATAGTTACAAAATAGTATATGTTTTATGCTACAATATATTTACACAACAATCTAACGTATGATATTTAATACATGTGAAAAAAATAAAATTATAAATTTTATAAAATTGAAAATAAAATGCAAGTATGGATAAGGAATTATGAAAATATAATCCCATCATGGGAACTGTATAAAAAAATCTTCATGGAATATATGAAAATACAATCAATTTCTGGTGACTTTATGGATATGTTTTGGAAGGATATGTTAGCACCCTACTGAAGAAGGATACAGCTTCATTCAATAGATAACTAAATGTTAAAAATCACAAACATCACTGCTAATACTAATAACATGTAGTTGATTACTGCACTGGATGGAGCTGTATTACAGCCATCCTGGTCGCAATAACACGTCTCTGTGAACACACCAGCTTCATCCCAAACCCACTGGCAACCCCAAGCGACACCTAAATGAAATAAGAGAAAAAAGGCTTTTAAATCAATTCTTGAATTTACAGATTTTTAAAAAAGAAAATTTTTAAATACATTTATTGAAAGTATTTACAAAAACATTTACAAAAAAAAAATTAATAATTCTGATACAATGAGGGTGAAAACTGTATCTCTAGCATAAAAGTGTACTTTCATTTTCAATGTATTTACAAATTTAATTATAAGATAATTAACAATCAATCTAAAAATGCCCTGTCTACATTTATAAATGTGTTTATTAAATAGGGAGAGTTTACGAAACAAACAAGACGAAGACAGGTGGTGTACAAAATAAAGAGATGTATTAGCATAATGCTCAGGAATAGAAAAAGTCTTTTACGTTTCAAGCCTACGCTCTTCTACAGAAAGGGACACAGAGAAAACAAGGAGAGAAAAAAATGTGTGTAGTGGCTAAAGATCTATCATGGCGACTGTTTATTAAATATATCCTTAAATACCATATTAAATTTTATACTTTATTTGGAGAGAGAAGTGGGGACAGCTACAGAGAAATTTAACTCAAAATGATGTTTTCAAAGTTTCTCTCAACAATTATGTAATACTCTGAATAAAAGTCAGACAGGTCCTAAGTCCATAGGTTTGTTCAGTCAGGGTGGGCATGGGTCCTGAACAACATTTTCAGACACTTAATCTGGTTGTCTTTGTTTTGATTTCTTTCTTCCATTACAATTAATCTTGAAATCGTTAATCTTAGTTTTCCTTTATTTGATAAACATCTTTAGCAATTTGATGCTAATCATATATTAATTATAAGAATAATGGATATGGAAGATATTTAGTTTGGTTTTTTTTCATTTCCATGTTGATTTGAAGATTTTATTTTAATGAACAGAGGAGTAACATATCGATTGTGATAGTTTTACTTAATTAACTTTAGTCATATCAAGATTAATAGAATTGCTAGAGCAGTGGACATTTAAGAAAACTGAGGAAAGAATTTTCTAGAAAGCTCAACAGAGAAATGATGTGCCTGAGAAGAAAAGCAGGTGACACATTTAAAGGTCTTCATCATCATCATCATCATCATCGTCGTTTAACGTCCGCTTTCCATGCTAGCATGGGTTGGACGGTTTGACTGTGGGCCGGCGAACCAGATGGCTGCACCAGGCTTCAATCTTGATCTGGCAGAGTTTCTACAGCTGGATGCCCTTCCTAATGCCAACCACTCCGAGAGTGTAGTGGGTGCTTTTAGATGCCACCGGCACGGGAGCCAGTCAGGTGGTACTGGCAACGACCTCGTTCGAATTTTTTTACACATGCCAACGGCACAGGTGCCAGTAAGGCGATGGTGGTAACAATCCCACTCAAATGGTGCCCTTTTATGTGCCACGGGTACGGAAGCCAGTTAGCTGCTTTGGCAACGATCATGCTCGGATGGTGCTCTTAGCACCCTACTAGAACAGGGCACAAGTACCAGTAAGGTGAGGCTGGCAACGATCACACTCGAATGGTGCCTTTTATGTGCCACTCTGTCAACGATCACGCTCGTACGGTGCTCATGCCCGTCATCGAATTTCACTTTGATTTTGATTTCGATTTCACTTGCCTCAACAGGTCTTCGCAAGCAGAGTTTTGATAGACTAAATCGATCTTAGGATGGTGTTTCAGTGATATTTTATTTACACATTTGTTTGACTTTAAAACAAGGTTAACAGTATCAGTGAAGTAGTGGTATTGATTTAGTGACTGTATCCACCCAATAATTTATGACCGTTAGCCAATTGTAGTAATGTACCAATATCAACTAACCAGGAATGAATTGCAATAAGTACCTATATATAATCACTGCCTGGTAATTGATGAATACATCAAAAACTCAAGGACTGCTATATACTTCAATATAGAAAAAACAGTGGTTCAAGATAGACTGTACATTATATTTAAAAACTCTCAAATTGTTTCTAATTAGTAGCTAGTAAATTTTTCCTACTGCTGACTGAAAATGAAGTTTAAAGTGTATGTGGAACTACAGTAAACTATCACCCCATTCAAAGTATCACTACCATCTTTGAATAATCACTATATTGGTTACTTATAGATATTAGATGTACTGCTCAATCTGTAGAAAAGGTGTAGGTAGAAACTCCATAAGATGTACCCAGTGTAAGCTACGGACACACAAGAGGTGCAACAACATCAACAGAAGATAGCTTTCATGTGTGGCAGATGCTAACTTAATGTATTCTATTGATTTAAAATTTCAATAATTTATAACATTACCTAGCTAACTTTTTCCATTATTCAGCTCATGTACAGCATATAGAACTTTTGTTTTTAAAATTATAATGGATAGCTTTAATTTAACCTATTGCCTGCCATGGGCCCCATTTGAGGATCTGTTAAAAACAGTCTCACTGCTGGTTGTTCATTGTATTTAAAGTGAATTGCTTATGTACATTGAATTTGCAGAGGTGTGTTTAACAATATTTAGTAGTTAAAGTTTGTCATTATTAGCTCTGGCTAATTCTAGAGGACATTTCATGTCATAAACTGCAATTTTTGAACAACAAAAATATTGACTGTTTTGAAAACGTTTTTTTTTTTTGCCTCTCCCATCAATATCATTCATTGATATTTCATACACATTTGCATTTGATATTATAGTTTCAGAAAAACTATAAATGTTTATTATTGCAATTGAATAGAAAAGGATAAATATGCTATTTTTCAGTAATCTCCATTTGGACTTTTTGAAAAATTTATAATTTCCAAAATAATTCACATATGAAGAAAATTTAAATACTATATATTATTTTAACTTCTAAGACACCTAGCAAAACCAGAAAATATGAATAAAAAAAATTGGCAGTTAATGGGTTAAATGTAGAGATTTTAAAACAGCAGATTTCATATCATGAAAACAAAGGCAGTTTCAGATAAGTTGATATAAAAAGGACTAATTGGATGTTTTAACCCTATAATACCTAAATTACCAATATTTAGAAATCAAATCAAGATTTTCCAGATCTAAAAAAAAAGTTTTTTAACATAGACACACTAACGAATGAATGAATGAACAAATATATGTATGTATGTATGGATGGATGGATTAATGATTTCAAATTTTTGCTACAAGGGCAGCTTGTGAGAGGGGATTAAGTCGATTACATCGACCCCAGTTTGTAACTGATACTTATTTAATTGACCCCCGAAAGGATAAAAAGCAAAGTCGACTTCAGCAGAATTTGAACTCAAAACGTAGCAGCACACAAAATACTGCAAAACATTTCGCTTGGCATGCAAACAATTCTGCCAGCTCGCTGCTTTGCACACATGCAATAATATTGATCAAATGTAAAAACTTCTTGCAGTTCATTCAAGCTTTAAATATTGTCATTTTCTTCCCATAAGAGCACCATATCTGAAGGTTCGAGAATCATTAATCGGCATTCTAGACATTCCAAGGTGGCGAGCTGGTAGAATCGTTAGCACATCAGGCAAGATGCATAGCCATATTTCGTCTGCCGCTACGTTCTGAGTTCAAATTCCGCCGAGGTCAACTTTGCCTTTCATCCTTTCAGGGTCGATTAAATAAGTACCAGTTACGCACTAGGGTCGATATAATTGACTTAATCCGTATGTCTGTCCTTGTTTGTTCTCTCTGTGTTTAGCCCCTTGTGGGTAGTGAAGAAATAGGCATTCTAGACTTTTTGAAAGAAATACAAAATTCACCCCTTTAATTCAGAGATAATATAGATTAATAAAATGGTAATGTAGGAAATAACTTACCAGAAGATGTTCTGCTGGCACACCTGCGAGTTATCTTGATCCAGCCATTCCCTTGAGAGAGAAAGAGGTTCTTAGTTTAAAATGTGTCAGATGAGAAATATTTTGAAATCACTGTCTAAAAACTGAAAAGAATCTTTATTGCATGAAGATAGAGCATAAAACAGAAAGGGACATGGCTGAAGTATGGAACAAACTGCCGGCATCAGTTGTTAGTTGTTGGAGCACTGCATCCTTCAAAACTTCCATGCTTCCTGAGATTCACCAACACTACACCTGACTTTCTTCCCTCCATATACACGCAAGCATGTATCTGACTCATACACTGTTCACTTTCCAGACATTTGTACATTACTGCATATGCTTTATACGCACTTTTGACAAGTTGTGGTGCACCTGAGCACTGTATACAATAATTTCATTATTATTATTAATGTCTAGCGTGTTCAGCCTACAATCACAAGGTTTGATTCCTGACAGCATTTTGTGTCCTTGAGCAAGACACTTTATCACTCATTGCTCCACTCTACTCAGCTGGCAAAAATGAGTTGTACCTGTACTTCAAAGGACCATTCTTGTCATGCTGAATCTCCCTGAGAACTATGTTAAGGATACATGTGTCTGTGAAGTGGTCAGCCACTTGCATGATCATTTCATGAGCAGGTTATTTAGTTGATCGTAAATGATGGAGAGTCAGGCCAGTGCATCTACAACTGATAACATTAAGTAATTTAAATAGTAGCTATTACTGAATTTATCTTTAATTGTGGAGGGAACCTGTGGAAGAGGTAGACTCAGGAAGACATTAGATGAAGTGGTGAAGCATGATCTTCAATTCATTGAGTCTTATGGAGGTAAAAACAAGTGATTGAAACCTTGGTGGTTTGCTGTGCTTGAGAAGACTCATCAAGCCAAGTGATATCATAGTTATGGTCAGTGCCAGTGACACATAACAGGCACCCTTGCTGGTGACATGTAAACAGGAACATGCACCAGTGATATATAAAAGGTATCCATGCTGGTGACACATGAAAGGTACCCATGTCAGTGACATGTAGAAGGCAACCACTTCACTCTTGGAATAGTTGGCATTAGGAAGGGTATCCAGCTGTAGAAACCAAACCAAATCAGACTGGAACCTGCTACAGATTCTCCAGCTTACCAGTTCCAGTCAAACCGTCTAACCCATGCCAGTATGGAAGGCAAACACTAAATGATGATGATGATTTTTAACATCCAGCTAGCCTCAAGCTATCACCAGTTAGCCCTCTTTTCAGGTGCGTTATAACCAATGTGCCAGAAAAGAAGATTAGGTAGATGGTAATACTGTAATACATACAATAAATGAATTAAACACTGTATGTCACAATGCGCAGTATGATCCCCAGTTAGATGGTAATATAGTTTATCTAGAAACATGGAAAATAGTCATTTACCAGTTTTGTGCATTTAGGTCTGCTCAATTACTAGCTGCACTAAATGGGCAGGTGCATTGTCGGCCGAAAGCAGTTTTGGCACAAACTTGGCAGACACACATCTCATACCCAAAACTTCAGTGATAATAGACTGAATTGAACCATAACTAATCTGCACATCCTCTGATAACTCACGGATGGGGATTCAACAATTTTCCCTTACAGCTGCATGCACATCTGTGATGTTTTTCTCAGTTCTGTTGGTTGCAGGTCTCCCAGAACGTTTATCACTCTTGACATTTTTTTGGCTCATACACTCCTCTCCATACACTTCCTGCAACTTTGCATTGGCCCCTGAGCTGGCATCGCCAAGCTTTTGGCAAAAGTTGATGCAGATTCATGGTCAATGCAACAATCACATGCTACACACCTTCCTACCAAGCACTGTTGTAAACAGCAGAAGTGAGCTAGAACATTAAAACTTAGTGCACATGGACAGCAGAGTTCAAGGTCAATCTGTGCCTAGCTGCTTCACTCTGCATGATTTAGCTGCATTACTATGGCAACAGTCCGAATACTTATTGATCAGACCACGTATTCTATCAGCCTCTTTTGCCGAACCATAAGGTTACAAGGTTATAAAAATAACCACAACACTTTTCAAATGATATGCAGGGACAAACAGTGACACAAAGACATACACACATACATATATTCAGACACATACATACACACACACACACACACATATATGTATGTGTGTGTGTGTGTGTGTGATTTTTCAGAAATACAGCACTGAATGTTCCAAGTGCAGTTGAATGCTTAACCACAATGGGTCAAGAAAGCACTAATGCATTCTATTACAGAGATAAAATGTCAAACTGTACACATAAGATACACTATTTTCATGTGTGTGTGTGGATGCATGATGGAATTCCATATGGCTTCCATCTACCAAATAGAAGAAGACACTTGTTCAGTGTCATACAGTGAGATTGAACCCAAAACCACATGGTTGAGAAGCAAGCATCTTAACACAGCCTGCACCTATGGTTAATAATTATATTTGAAGTTTTTAAGCCCAGGTCAACTCTGATTAAGTAGAAATATCATGAAAATATTTCAGCTGTAACCATTCCTTTTTATTTATTTTATTTCCAAGACAGTAAAATGTTAAATTCAAGGGTATTTAATTGCTATTTCTAGCAAGTCAAGTGACCTCATAGAGGCAACCTCAGCATGTAAAATTCATCTTTAAATACTTGTGTATTCATTTTACTTACATCCAGGGCTTTGCTGGTACCTTTTCATGCAAAACTGCCCAGGTACATTTGCTTCGAAGCTATTACAATCAATTAAACCATTAACTTTAGTATCAAATGCCTCCGATGATGGACAAGAAATATCTTCATTGCTGTCACATTGGTAACACTGTATGGCAATACCTAAAACGAAAGCAAATTAAATAAAAAGCACATTAGCATCAATGATTCAATACAAAATTACAATTTCTATGAACAGAGAACAATAAGCGTTTTTTGTCTTGCTTTTTGTTTTTTTAGATATTTCCCTCATATTTTATTGGTTTTTTTTTTTATTTCTCTCTTCATGAAATATTTTAATACGATACTGGTTTGAGAGAAAAGAATGATGGCAATTCTTGAATAGATATCCAAAGTGAAATTTCAACAATCCTTGAGTTATATCATTCTTTAAATACTGTAATTTTTTAAGAAAATTTGCATTCTTATATCTTAACCCTTTCATTACTGTATTTATTTTGAGATGCTCTGTGTTTCTTTTAATTACTTTAAGTATAACAAAGAATTTAGTAAAATAACCTAATTATCATTAAGCTAGTGTTAGGAACATAAATTGTGACTAAGGTTTGGTGGAAGATTTTAATTCAAAACTTATGAAAACAAGATATTTGTACTACAGAGCCAGAGGTGGTTTCAGCTGGGCTGGTAACAAAAGAGTTAATCAAAAACATTAGCATAGATAACATGATTTACAGTAAAGTTTAATTATTGTTCCTCTAGCATACTTTCACTTCATTATCAACATCATCATCCTCTAACATCTGTTTTCCTTGCTGGCATGTGTTGGACGGTTTGACCAGAGCTGACATGCTGTACCAGGTTTCAGTCTGGTTTGCCTTGATTTCTACATCTAGATGCCCTTCCTAAGGCCAACCACTTTATAGTGTGTGCTGGGTGCTTTTAACATGGTGCTGGTATGGGCACTTTAACGTGGCACTGGCACAAGACTCTCACAGGACAATCCCCTTTAGCAGGGGCAGCGAGGAGGAGTAGCCTTAATATTGCTGCTATGGAGGAGGGGTCTTCTTGAGTACAGCAATGTGCCTGACATCTTGGCCCTTTATCATCTCATCTGAAAGACTCAGTGTCCTGAGGTTGCCTTCAGTGCCTTGTCCCATGTCTTCCTGGGTCTCCCTTTTCCAAGAGTTCCATCTACTTTAAGGGATCAGCAGTTCTTCATGGAGCTCTCAGCATCCATATGCATCTGCAAATACTCGGTGACCTCACTAGTGCCATGAAAATGCTCCCAGTACACTCTATAAAGTGGTTAGGAAGAGCATCCAGCTGTAGAAACCATACCAAAGCAGACAATGGCGCTCATTGTAGTCCTCTGGTTAATCAGTTCATGTCAAATCATCCAACCCATGCTAGCATGGAAAGACAATGTTCAATGATGTTGAAGAGAGAATTCTAGAAAAATATTACAAATACTGTAACTGTTACAACTAAAGTAAATCTCAACTGGTTCCTCTCTATTTGGAAACAGAATCATTATTGTTGTTTAACACCAGGTCAGCTCTGGTCAAACAGACCAATGATCAATGACACTGCAACCATGAAAATTTTTTTTTTTTTAGATGTAGCTGATGTTAGAGTACTTTATCCAAATTATATCCTTACATTTTTTGAAAACAGAAGAGCGTGATTTGAGAGAGAGTTGTCTGTTAGATACAAGTGGAAATTATTCGGTGCCATTTTGTTGTGACTCTCAATTATTTGTAATTCACTTTTACATCAGCACCATCATCATCATCGTTTAATGTCCATTCTCCATGCTAGCATGGGTTGGACAGTTCGACCAGGGTCTGGGAAGCCAGAAGGCTGCACCAGGCTCCAGTCTGATCTGGCGGTGTTTCTACAGCTGGATGCCCTTCCTAACGCCAACCCTTCTGTGAGTGTAGTGGGTGCTTTTTATGTGCCACCGGCACAGGTGCTAGGCAAGGCTGGCAACGGCCCGATCGGTTGGTGCATTTTATGTCTCACCAGTACGGAGGCCAGTCAAGGCAGCGCTGGCAACAGCCACATTCGGATGGTTCTTTTACGTACCACCGGCACTGGTATCACAACTACAATTTCCATTGATTTTTTATTGATTTCGATTTCACTTGCCTCAACAGGTCTTCGCAAGCAGAGTTTTGTGTCCCAAATATATGAACTCTGCCTGTGTCTCTTGCCTGAATTCATCATCATTACTATTTTAGAACTGCTTTCTATCATGACATGGATCAGTCAAATATCAGTGACACACCACCACTTGGTTATAGATCCTCACTATCAGACAAACACCACCAGAGAAATCTGTCAATCACTGTTGCTGTATATGTCATGCTTTGACATGGTTTCCATGGCTTGATGTCCCATCTATCATTAACCATTTTACAGCATAAATTTCATGCATTTTATCATGAGCCCAATACTACAGAGGTTATTTGCAACAAGACTAAAGCATCCCACTTCTACTTTGTAACAGATTTTATTTGAAGTTAACTACTCTCCTAACCTAGATACTTTTTCTGTGACTAAAGAGTTTCCCCTCTATCTTGTATCAGTTTTTATTTGATATTACTACACAGACTCTTACTTGTTTCAGCCATTTAGTTGACTGCGGCCAGGACTTATTCTTTGTAAGCCTAGTACTTATTCTATCGGTCACTTTTGCCGAACCGCTAAGTTACGGGGACGTAAACACACCAGCATCGGTTGTCAAGTGATGTTAGGGGGGCAAACACTGACATACAAACACACACACACACACATATATATATATATATATATATATATGTATATATAAGTTTAAAAGTGTTTAGTTACGTGGAAATTATTTTTAAAAACTGCCGTTCAAACCAAAACGATACATCATCTTTTCTTTTTCATACATACAGTGTATCCACAATCAGGTTATCCTATTGATACTGCTTTTCCAAGAATATTAGACATGGTTTGAGGTAGGACTGCCTTAACAACATTTATAGCCCCACCACCTGGACAATGTACTACACTGGCATCCCTAAATGCACAGCAACAGCATCATTGGGCCCTCAGTGACCCCAGGGAACTGACCAGTTCGCCCACGCTTTAAGATGGAACAGGTTTGAGAAAGATATGGTTATTATTTCTAGCAGGACAAGTGGACAGCGCAGAGGTCCAATGAGTCGCAGGTGAGAATTGTATTTGTTGTTGTGTAGCCTTAAATCTGCTTCTTCATTTAGCAAACCTATGATCAAAGGCGTTCCAGTTGTGACCATCTCGTTTTTATTTCAAGGTATAATGCATCAAAGAGTAACTTCAGTGTCATTCGATGTTTAAAGGCAGCAGGGTGTGGTTTGAAGAATTTCTTTCCATTTCTTATAAGTAACAACGTCAAGGTTTTCACGATGGCTCATGTGTGTTAGGAGATGAAATTCAATTGAACTAAGGGGATCTGGCTAAACAAGGGAAGTATTATCAACAGAAGGGACATTCTTTATTGCTAGTGATTAAAACAATGTTTTCAAGGAGATCGCTTTCATAAAAGCAAGAAGCAATAAGACATTTATAACCTGTCATCCATTAACAATAAATGACAAATATATAATCGAAGAGACTTACGTGAAGAAATTTGAACGATTTTTCTTTGCTATTCACGGAATTCAGAAATAATTTTTTTTTTGGCAATCTTTCGTCTCTAGTAGACCTTTCCGTCGATTTCCGTAAAATTTTTTTTTTTTTTTTAAATATGGGCTTGCGGGAACTTTTGAAGTAATGAGAGCGAAAGAGACTAAGAGAAAGCGATTGTATGAGGAGGGAAGTTCTTTTGAAGTTACCGTGCATGGGAAGCATTGATGGACATGTGTGTGCGTGCGTGTGTGTGTGTGTGTGTGTGTGTGTTTGATGGGGTGTGGGAGACAGACAGTATGTTGTGTAAGTGAAGTGCTTCTGTTAGTGTGTGTGAAGAGACAGAGAGAGTAATGTGTGAAAGAGAGAGATAACTGAAATTTTTTACTCGGTGTATGTGTATATGTATGTATATTACTTCAAAAGTTCCCGCAAGCCCATATGTAAAAAAAAAAAATTTTTTACGGAAATCGACGGAAAGGTCTACTAGAGACGAAAGATCGCCTTTTTTTTTTTAAACTACTCGAGCAATTATTACTTAATTTGATTTTAAATGTCGATATAAAACAGACTTTGCAATCGAATAAAAACGTCATGATATGGAGATAGAAGTTAATCATTTTGAGTATGGACTATCACAACATAACATGTATTACGCAGACAATACACTAATCTTGGATAATTACTTAAATGTTTATTTATATCTTATAAACTAACAAATGCTATTTTCATTAATGAGTGGTAATATATTTAACGACGAACACTTTTATTGAAAACTTCGATAATCTAGGGATTTGTTGACTTCGATACTAAGAAAATTGACACAAAGGCAAAATAATATTTTAATTAACAAAACATATTGTTACATGATTAAGATTTAAACAAGATTTTGTAGATCGTCTGAACTCCACAAAGACAACATCTGGAGAGTCTTGCCAGATTTTGGTTTGCTTCCTAGGTTAAGTTATTTGGAAAGTAATATAGGCCTAAACAAAATATTGTAATCCAATGTAACAGTTCAACAAAACCGGGAAATAAGCAAATTATAAGTGTCGCAGGTGATAAAAATAATATTAATACTAAAGAAATATATAAAGAGAAATATATATCGGTATTTTAAATTACAAGATCAGAAATTAAGAAAATGCAAGTTTAATTAACGAATTTACCGAAGAGGAAATGAACATTTGGGAAATAATTCACATAATTTTTGAATTTTATTAAACTGAAAATATTCATCGATTGAAAATTGGATTAGTTATTAAGGTAGAAAAATGATATAAACAACCTACCTGGCGGTATAATTGCCAACAAAGTTAAAAGCAAAAGGCAATTCATATCATAAGGTCCGTGCAAAATATGGCAGTGCGTAGTTGGAGTACCTGGCTACTGAGACCCCACCTCACCGACTTGACGTACACCAGGTAACAAGGTGATGACAATATTTAATTTAGATGATAAGTTTTCGAAATAGTTTTTAAAACGTAAATATTTACTTAAAATTATTTAATATGATATTATCAAAGAAATTATGCTTCAAAATTATAAATCACGTTTTGAAATAGTTTTTTTGTCACAGCAGATATCGTGAATTATACGCATGCGCGGAGGAGTCTCATTCAGGTGGACAGTCACCTGTTGATTAATTTTTTTTTTTTTTGTTCGGGAATTAGTGTGTCATTCGGTTAATCACAAACTACTTTGATATTGGTGTCTAATTCTTACTTTATTTACGACGAATACTTTTTAAGTTTATATAATAAATATGATTCCGTTAATTATTTTTCATGTTTTGTTGTATAAAAACATTTTAAAAGAATGACACATCGTTTTACTATTTAACGGAAACGTCTAGAAAGGGTGTCAATACTTCATTTATTAGCACCGGGTGTTTACTAATATCATAATAATGATTTCTAACATATATATATATAACTACACACGATTAGGTAGACTTCAATATTTGATTTGTACTTATCGTATTGACTGCCGAATTATATAAAAGGCTAAGTTTACCATTACAGGATTTGAGACGGAATTTTGTCAACATTCTGGCAGTCCACCATCGTTTACTAATATTATTTTTTTTATCTATGCGCCCTTTTCAAGCCTAACCAGGCTCATGGGCCCAGTTTCCCGGTTTCTGTGGCGTATGTGTTCCCCCCAGCTGGACGGGACGCCAGTCCATCGCAGCGTTACCCAAGAAACAGGAAGAGAGAGTGAGAGAAAGTTGGGGCGAAAGAGTACAACAGGGGTCGCCACCACCCCCTGCCGGGGCCTCGTGGAGCTTTTTAGGTGTTTTCGCTCAATAAATACTCACAACATCCGGTCTGGGAATCGAAACCGCGATCTTCCGACCGCGAGTTCGCTGCCCTAAACACTGGGCCATTGCGCCTCCACTACTAATATAATAACTTCAAATTCCGCCGAAGTCGACTTTACTTTTCATCCTTTCGGGATCGATAAAATAAGTACCAGGTGAGGACTGGGGTTGATGTAATTGAATTACTCGCTCCCTCAAAATTGCTGGCCTTGTGTCAAGATTTAAAACCAATATGGTGGAAGTAAAGAATATGCATACCACCTGTTTTCGGCATAACTCTAACCCTTAAGGCCGAAAATAGGTGGTGTGCGTATTTTTTACCTTCGCCACCAATATCATAATAATTGTTTAAATTCCGCCGAACTTGATATTGACTATCATCCTTAAGGGTTGATAAAATAAGTACCAGTTGAGCACCAGTTAACTCTCGCCCCTGAAATGGTTGGCCTTGTGCAAAAATTTGAAAGCAATATTATATATTTCTTTACTACCCAGAAGGGGCTAAACACAGAGGGAACAAACAAGGACAGACAAACGGATTAAGTCGATTATATCGACCCCAGTGCGTAACTGGTACTTAATTTATCGACCCCGAAAGGATGAAAGGCAAAATCGACCTCGGCGGAATTTGAACTCATAACGTAACGGCAGACGAACCCGGCGTGCTAACATTTCTGCGAGCTCGCCGCCTTTGAAAGCAATATTATAATAATATTTTCTGTTACAGGCACCAGGCCAGAAATATAAGCGAGGGGACAGTCGATTATATCGACCTCAGCTCTCGACTGGTACTTTATTTTTATCTTGTAAGGATGAAGGGCAAAGTTGACCATGGCGGAATTTGAACTCAACGTAAAGAGCCGGAAGAAATGCTGTTCAATATTTTGTTCGACACACTAACGATTCTTCCATCTCACCGCCTTTACTGATGTTATAATAATTCTTTCTCCAAGCACAAGCCTTGAAATTTTGGAGGTGTTAGGATCTGGAAAACAGGAAGGAGAGGAATGAATCGAGCGAGTTTGGTAGGAGATAATTAGGCAATTCAGATAAGAGCCAATATAATAATAATTTCAAATTTTAGCACAAGGCCAACAATTTTAGGGGAAAGGATTACATCGCCTCCAATGCTCAACTGGTACTTATTTTATCGACCCCGAAAGAAGGAAAGGTAAAGTCGGCCTCGGCAGAATTTTTACTCAAAACGTAAAGACAAACGAAATGCCGCTAAGCATTTTGCCCAGCGTGCTACGATTCTGCCAGTTCAACGCCTTATGGACCAATATGAAAATGGTAAAAGAAACAGCGTGGAGGCGCAATGGTCCAATGGTTAGGGCAGCAGACTTGCGGTCGGAGGATCGCGGTTTCGATTCCCAGACCGGGCGTTGTGTGTGTTTATTGAGCGAAAACACCTAAAAGCTCCATGAGGTTCCGGCAGGGGTTGGTGGTGACCCCTGTTGTACTCTTTCGTCACATCTTTCTCTCTCTCTCTCTTCCTGTTCCTTGGGTAACGCTGCGATGGGCTGGCGTCCCGTCCAGCTGAGGGGAGCACATACGCCACAGAAACCGGGAAACCGGGCCCATGAGCCTGGCTAGGCTTGAAAAGGGCAACGCTTATCGTTTATCGTAAAAGAAGCAGCATGTTTGTAAATCAGAAATGCTTGATACCGACAAGCATGTTTATGTGTGCAGCAAATCACTACTCTAACGCACTTGAGCTTTGTTGAAGATCCGTAACTGATAAAGCTTTTAAAATTTTACTGGTACTAAAGAAGCCTAATGCTTCTATCGTGGCTTTGACAATGTTTTATATGCATGGCCATAACTAGTATTTCAACCGTGGGATTCTCAATTTTTTAAATGGATCTGCCATAACAGTAGTGTAGATGATGGGGCGAACGAGGGTACAATTCACCCCGGACACTTTTAGGTTTACTGTATAAGTCTGTATAGACTTGGGGGCCCGGTGGGGGACGACTAAATCAAAAGCTGCCCCAGGCGTTACATGCTAGTTATGCTACTACACTATTAGCTATCTCATACGAGCTTGTACACACTTGTATGCGTATATTATACAGACGACCCTAGCTGGCTGGGGGCTCGTCTGAACCTGTCGATATCCACCTTTTAGCTACGTATGTTATGCCACGTTACCTTAAAATACAAAGTCTTCAAAGTTACTAGAAATGCTTGGTATAAAATTTAATCCCTGTTGTTCATGCACACAGAGTATATACAATACAAGCTGTATTATATGTACTCTTTGTGTTTTATTGACGTTCAAGAAGGCTACGAGGGACGGCTGAAAATTTCATAGGCTGTCCAAGATACTCTCGTGGAATGAGATCTATTTTTCAACATAGTCCCCTTTGTGGTCCACATACTTCTATCGGTGTTTCAATGCTTGGATCCCTTTATTGAAGAAGCTTTCGTCCTCTTGGTCAAAAAAAAAAAAAAAAAGAAGCCATCAACAGCAAATATGATGCCATAGGGCGGCGAGCTGGCAGAATCGTTAGCACGCTGGGCGAAATGCTTAGGTGGTATTAGGGCGAAATGCTTAGGTTACGTTCTGAGTTCAAATGCCACCGAGGTCGACTTTGCCTTTCATCCTTTCGGGGTCGATTAAATAAGTACCAGTTACGGACTGAAGTCGATGTAATCGACTTACCCTATGTTTAGCTCCCTGTGGGCAATAAAGAAATAAATATGATGCCATCATCACTGCGACACTACTTCCCAGCCATGCGCTTTTTCATGTTGGGGAACAGATGAGAGTTAGATGGGGCTAAATCCGAAGGCTGGTCAACCAGTTTAAAGCCACAGTCATGCACAGCAGCCATTGAAACGAGGACTTGTTGGACCATTGCCCTGATGAAACAAGACCCCTTTCGTCAGTTTGCTTGGGTATATAGTCATGGTAGCCTTCCGTAACTGTTTCAACAGGTTGGCATAGGCCACTCCATTGACGGCGTGGCCTTCTTGAAGATAATCAATAAACACAATGCATTTTGCATCCCAAAAAACTGAGGCAACCACCTACCCTGCGGAAGAAACGACCATGGCCTTCTTTGGAGCGTCATGCCAAGTTCATTGGGTAGAATATTCTCCACTCTCTCACAGGATATGCTTATAGCATTGGCTATTTAATTTATAATCAATCGCCTATCATCTGTCACCATGTGGTGTACACAATGTTTTCTTTGGTGATGGCAGTTACAGGACGTCCAGACGTTGGTTCATTTTCAAAACTCTTCCTTCCCCTCCTAAATTCAGCTGCCCACACTCAGGGGGGAGCCCTTGTAGCGGCACAAGCAGCCAGCGCCATATTGGATGAGATCTCGCGGCAGCCATTGCCATCTCCAAGACTGGAGCGAGACCTCACCTGCATCCATTTGCCATGCGCAAGATCACAGCGAAACTCACGATGGAAACTATATAAAGGGAAAACCCGATTCAACTCTCTTTTTGGCATCACTACACCAGCAGCGCTTGCTGAACACACCACTGGCTGGAGGCAATTTGCACCCGCACTATCGGAGCTTAAAATGGTTGCTGAGAACAGGATACTTCACCTTTCCTGTAAATAGCGTTTATACTTGAAGTCTCTTCTCTTCGCCTGCCGAAAGCCTGAACTACATAAAGAACAAGAAAAACTGATGGAAGGAGACGATATTCCTCCGATATTGTAAACCTTGCCTTCCATTATTAAAATATATATATGACAAGGTAGAAAATGCTAAAATAATTTTATCATGAACATTTTAGTACCGGTTTCAGCCTTTGCAACTTTTTCAATTTGGAATAAAGCATAAAAAACAGTTGAATTGTGGAAAAATTAAATGAAATATTTTTTTTAATATTTCCATAGTTTTCAAATACAAGGGACATTTTCCTTTCTCTCTCTCACCCTCTCTCTCTCTTTCTTTCTTTCTTTCTCTCTCTCTCTTTTACTCTTGTGAAAGCTTGGTAGTAGGTAGTAGCAGTTCTAAAAGATGTGTGTGTGTCTGTGTCTGTGTGTGTAACGACATAATTGGGATGAGACGTCGAAAGTATTGATGCAGCGGAGAAATGAATTAAGAACAATTAATTATGAAGATGGCCATTTATCTAGTTGATTATAATGTCGTTACAAATATAAAATAAACAACGTCATCGCGTCGTTTGTTTGTATATGGAACACATTACCAGTTTTTAGCAGTAAAATACTATCTGGTTCCAATGATTCTTTGCATGTGGGATCTAGCTTCATTGTCCGCTGCTAGAGAAGGAGAAAGGGTGAGATTTATATTGTCACAAGAGAGTATCTTTTCTGTTTGGTTGCTACTTGTCTGTTTCTTCAATTTTCTACTTGATTTCATATTTGGTGAGTTGTAGTTTTTTTGTACGGTAATCATTGACATGAAATTCGTTTTCGCCATAAATCAATAAATAAAGAGTTAATAGGCGTAGGAGTGGCTGTTTGTGGTAAGTAGCTTACTTACGAACCACATAGTTCCGGGTTCAGTCCCACTACGTGGCACCTTGGGCAAGTTTTTTCTACTATAGCCTCGAGCCGACCAAAGCCTTGTGAGTGGATTTGGTAGACGGAAACTGAAAGAAGCCCGTCGTATATATGTATATATGTATGTGTGTTTGTGTATATGTTTGTGTGTGTGTGTGTTTGTTTGTCTCCCCAACATCGCTTGTCAACCGATGGTGGTGTGTTTATGTCCCCGTCACCTAGCAGTTCAGCAAAAGAGACCGATAGAATAAGTACAAGGCTTTCAAAGAATGAGTCCTGGGGTCGATTTGCTCGACTAAAGGCGGTGCTCCAGCATGGTCACATTCAGATGCCTGAAGCAAGTAAAAGAGTAAAAAAAGCTTTTAAAGTTTGCAAATTGGGGATAATTTTAGCCAATCGAAAGTCACAGACATATCGGTGTCTATTTCCATAGTAACAAGCCAAGCTGTTATCAAGCTGCTGACGCACGTGGTCATGTTTCGCTTACTGAATGCTTAAAACACCTGCGGTATGAGGTGGTCATGAGATATGCTAAAAATAATAACTAAATAGGCCTTAACTCACGCACCTTTTTTGCTTCTTGCATAATTGTATGGATTCCTAAGTATAGAATACAAATTCGCAAAAATTTTCTGAGAATTCCCAAAAAATAAAAAGTTAGGAGGGTTATATGGCGTGCGGAAAGCATAATTCCGCCAACATTTCGTTTGTTTATAATTGGATACTTTGGGGTTATCTCACCCCCATTAAAATATTGGGTTATCTCCCCCACGTTTTATGAGAAACAGCGGTACTTTTGGTTATCTCCATCTACTAAAAAAATTGTTTAACCCTTAATAGAACATAATATAAAAAGTGAATCGATGAAACCTCGTATTGAATCTGATAATATTTTTATAACAAAGCATACATAACTGAAAAGATTAATAAACATGGAAACTGAAAAAATTAACAAACACGAAAACTGAAATAATTAAACATCTTAATGAATCTGAAAACATTTTTATAACAAATCATACAATGCTTATTGGGGAGGCCAAACGTCAACAATGTGTTGAAGTATTGAATCAAAAGGATCTAACCCTTTTAATCCAATCTCTTGTCGCCACATAAACTCAATTTTTTAGTGGGGAGATAACCCAGTTTTTTAATGGCAAATTTTTAATTGGGGTGAGTTAAACAAAAAGTACCTACAATTAACACGTGCAATCACGCACAAGATGACAGCTTCCAAATCCTGTTTCCAAACTGGGTAAAATTTATCAAACTTTTTTTCATTTTAATTTTCTGGAAAAAGTAAACTTGTCCCTGAGATTCAGCGTGGAAAATTACATCAGCCAACCAAATTTTTTCAATTTTCAGTAAACTTTGAAATGTCCACTGGTGTAGCTGAACAGAAAAGATCCGCAGTGTGTTGTCCGTCTCTTCTCCATTCGGTACCAGAAAGCTTATTGATCAAAGTTATTGACCCAAAAGACTGACCAAGCCCTCGCTGGATATTTATAAAGTTTGGCAACTAAAGTAGGTCAACCTAAAACAACGGATTGACTTTTCCATGACCTGAGAAGGTCCCAGGGGTCAACTCATCCTCATTAATCACCAAGTGCAAAGAGGAGAAAACAAAGGCCGGAAATTCATCTAACAATGAATTAAAATGTGAATTTGGTTTCGAACTAATATACAGACAAAAATCAGTGTCTATAAAGCGTGTGTATTGAGTACACTTCTTTACTCAAATGAGACGTGGACCACTTACAAACGTCATATAAAAATGCTGGAGAGATTTCGTCAAAGGTGCCTCAGATGTATTTTAGGAGTCAAGCGGGAATGTTTCGTACCAGATACAGAAGTTTTGTGCATGATACGTTGTAGCTCAATTGAACAACATGTTATCTTGGCTCAAATAATATGGACTGGACACGCTATTAGAATGAAAGACGACCGATTGCCAAAGCGTTTTTTTTTTTTTTACGGTGAGCTCAACTCTGGTAAGCGATCACAACATAAGCCGTGGAGAAGTACAAAGACTGTGTGAAGGAAACCCTGAAGAAACTAGATATGAACAAAGGTAATTGGGAAAATGATGTTATAGATCGGAACAAGTGGAGAGATGCTGTTAGGACTGCTTGCAATGCCTAGGAGGAAAAGATGATTCGGCACTTTGAGCTTAAAAGGGTCTGTCTCAAAGGAACGATTGGAATTGTAACCAACAGTGAACATTGGATATGTATCATATGTGATTGTGTTCTGTTGTCAAAATATTCTTCTTGACCACCTGAATGGGCGACTCGTAAATGGTGTCCTATGTGAATCTCAATGTGGCTTCCAATCTGGTAGAGGAACAATGGATATGATTTTCACAGCAAGACAGATACAGAAGTGCTATGAACAGAATATGGAACTTGTCCAAGGTATTCATTGATTTAACCAACATATTTGATACTGTGAATAGGGCCTTGCTATGGAAAGTACTTGGCAAACTTGGATGTCCGGATCACTTTGTATCTATAACTAAATCATTTCATGATGAGACGGAGGCTTGTGTCAATGTTGGTAGTGGCTCGGCGGGACCCATTCCTATAGAGAATAGTGTCAAGCAGGGTGACATTCTTGCCCCAACTCTCTTTCCATTTTACTTTGCTGCTGCTTTTACTCATGCTTTTGCTAAGGTTAGCTCTCTGGGAATATATGTCAGGTATCGATCTTCTGGCCGCTTCTTTTATTTGCGCTGATTTGCTGCCAATTCAAAAGTTTTCCAGTCTCTTATTCGTGACCTCATTTATGCAGATGACTGTGGCTTAGTCACTCATACAGTGGATGACACGCAACTACTTATAAATCGTATTTCTGCTTCTTGCAAAGCTTGTGGACTCAGCATTAACCTGTGCAAGACTGTCGTAATATTCCAGCCTGCACCAGGATATCCATATGTGGAACCAGCTGAAGGAACAATACTAAAAGTGGTAGACAAGTTTGTCTACCTAGGCAGCACACTCAGCCGTTCTTGCTCCCTGGATGATGAAATATCTTTCAGGTTGCAGAGAGCAACTGATTCCTTCCAATCTCTTCAGTCTTGTGTCTGGTCCCAGCATGGCATCACAAGGCAAACAAAAATATACCGTGCATGTGTACTGACATCGCTCCGTCACTCATGTGAGACATGGACCTTTTACAACTGTCATGTAACGCTTTCATCAGTGATGTCTGAGACACGTTTTGAATGTTGGCTGAACCTTAAAAAGACCAGACACACAGATCCTGAGGAAAGCTGATATCTTCAGTATTACAGCGATAGTGCACAAGCTCCGGTTACGATTGACTGGACACTTTATTAGATTAAAGGATAGCAGGATCCCTAAACAGATGCTATATAGAGAGAGCTTGTTAGTGGAAAGAGACTCCTGCAAAAACCAAGGCTGCGATTTAAGGGCTGTGTCAAGTCCTCATTAAAGGCCTGTGATATGCAGGAGACGGACTGGGAGAGCAATGCCTGTCATCGCCACAGATGGAGGAAACAGGTTACAAAGGTGGTCGACACTTTTGCGAGAGTACGTATTCTGCATAAAGACTTTAAGCGTGCTGCATGAAAGCGTACCGCTTGTGTAGTGAATGGGGAAAGCTTGGTTTGCAATGTTTGCAGTCGTGTATGCTTGTCAAGAGCAGGGCTCATTAACCACCAACGGAGCCGCAAATACAAAATATAAGTTAGTCTCTATGTAGTCATTGAATGAGCTCGAAATAGAAGCCAAATATCCCTCAACTCACACTCTACAGTCTTCATTATAACATGCACTGTAGATGAATAAGCAGCTGCCTTGTACAGCGAATTCTCTGTTTATGTCCACAAAGAAGTCTCTGTGTATTCGTTCTACATACTAAAAATAGAAGACAAATTTCCCTCGGTTCTCTCTTTACTGTCTTCATCCAGCGAAGGACATATTGGATAACGTAGTCCATTGCCTGAAAAAGATGGGATGGTCATGAGTGGAATGCTGTTGATTACATTTCAGCTCCATCAAGGTCGATGTGGGGTTAAACCACAACACGAGTTTATCTCTCGTTTCGTAATATACAGTAAATATTTACATTAAGCACTCAATTGAAGATGTATATTTATTTTATCCTTTTGCTAATTTCAGTCATTAGATTAGGACTATATTAGGACATTGATTTCAGCCTTTCAGTCAATTGAAATGAACCAAGAAGTTAATCATGTACTCATTGTCTAGATTTCAATTAACTAAGTACACAGAGTTACCTCCCGTCTAAAAGAGTTGCCTCCCATGACAAACTTCCTCCCTACCGAAAATTTATAACCACATTTAAGAACAAAGGATCTTTATCTAGCAACCTATTTTTTATAGGAGGCGGGAAAAAAAGGTCTAAGCATAAAAGGTTATATTTTAGAGAAAAAAAAAAGAATTACTTCAACAAGGAAGCAAAGTAAAAGAAAAGGTGAGAAGGTTGAGCAACAAAAGATAGAGAGGGTTAACAGGTTGTACATCCCAACCCAACCCAAATGGTGTATGCAGCCGCTAATCTCGGACATAATTGCAAAGGCGTTGCCGCGAAGAATGACCAACTCGCGAGGTTCATTTCTCAGACAAGCCGCTGTTATCCCGGGTTCGTGTGCGTTGACGTCAGGGTGGGTGAAGGCCGACGAAAAAGTCCGGACTTTTTCGTCGGCCTTCACCCACCCTGACGTCAACGCACATTGAGAGACAGTTTTGTGCCTTACCATGGGTTCCTAGGGAGCGTTTTGATCGAATAGCTTGCTGCGCATTTGTTTGGAGATTTAAATTCCTGGTTTTTCCTGAAGAGAAAGCTGCAAAACGGTCTCCTTATTCAATCCGAATTTGGAAATTTGCAGCCTTTGAAACATGTGTAGAAAATAATATAAAGGAATTTTGTAGAATCTTCGTTCAGCTCCATTTCTTCCCTTCACTAAATATATAAAACTTCAATTATCCGCGCTAAGGCACGGTTGCGACACCCCATGGTCGTAACCTCAACCGTGTTTTTTCTGTTGTGATTTTTGCTACCCAGGTATCGGTTAAATTTTGAATAATCCGTAACAAGATAATTCATTTATCCATTTCAATAAATATATATATATATATATATATATATATATATATATATATATATATATATATATATATATATATATATATATATATATATATATATATATATACATATATATATATACATATATATATACATATATATATACACATACATATATATATATGGCCTAGTGGTTAGGGCAGCGGACTCGCGGTTGCAGGATCGCGGTTTCGATTCCCAGACCGGGCGTTGTGAGTGTTTATTGAGCGAAAACACCTAAAGGTCCACGAGGTTCCGGCAGAGAGTGGTGTACTCTTTCACCACAACTTTCTCCCACTCTTTCTTCTGTTGGCCTGCTCGCTTAGCCAGCGGGGTGGCGTCATTCAAAGGCTAAAACAATGCGAACGCATTGTGACCAGCGATGTGTAACAACATCTGATGGTCTGGTCGGTCACGTGGTCACGTGATATATATATATATATATATATAAACATATATATATATATATGATAAATCTCAAGATGTATTCAGAAAATCTTCCTAGAAAAATATGACAAACCACTTCATCAAAATCTCAAGGGCTGGGACTTTGATACGTGCCATATAATTTTGTAACTTCTACATATATATATATAATATATATATATATATATATATATATATATATATATATATAATATATATATATATATATATATCTATATATATATATATACATATATATATATACATATATATATATACAATATATATATATATAAACATATATATATATATGATAAATCTCAAGATGTATTCAGAAAATCTTCCTAACAACTAAACAACTTTAGAAAAATATGACAAACCACTTCATCAAAATCTCAAGGGCTGGGACTTTGATACGTGCCATATATTTTTGTAACCTCTACTGATTAAAAATGAAAAATACACACACTCGTGTATTTAGAGCAGTTTATCTTGTTTGTTCAACCAAACTTGTGTGTTTCAGAGCTTTGGGTGTGTTTGCGTTTATGGATGTTTTTTCATATGTATTCAATTTATAATTTGTTTTTTAATGATTCAACGTACGTCCTTGTCGTTTAGCTTCTTGACTGTAACTGGAGAAATGTTAAAGCAAATAGAGCCGTGTCCTGGAAATAAACAGAGCTTATTGCTTTGTCAAAACGTAAACTGAGAAATTCGAGAAATACTTTGTATTGACATATATAAGTGACCTCTAAAATTGCAACAACAATTTTAAATTGCCCTGGTTTGATATAGCATAGCTTCGCTAATACTCATATATCAGCTCCCCGCACATCGATGACCTTTACAAATGCAAGTTAAACAATTATTGGTACACTTTTCAAATATTCTGAGATAGTGAAAGAGAGGGTGCAAGGAACAAATATCTTATTGAAGCATACAAATAATAAATCCAAAGATTTCGTTTACGTATTTAATTTGCAAGATTCGTGATGTAAACTTTTCTGTTATATTTTGTTATATTTCAGGAGGGTCATTTTGTCAATAATAGACACACGCACTCGTTGTTTTTCACCTCGTTCGTGTTAATTTAACCATTTAATTCATCTAATTTTTCGTCCACTCAATCCGCTGAGTTCATCAAAGTCCTTTAATCGCCATTAGTGATCTCTTCAATGATATGACCTTTCTACTCAAGGTTTGCAAAGCATGCCATTGACGAGGTCGCGATTGGCAACAAAAGGACTTTAATGAACCCAGCTGATTGACTGACTGAACGATTAATCAAATAATAGATAAGTTAATTGTGTAAATGCTTAACCAATTGATAACTAAAGATATGAAATAGAACCAGTGCGTATGTTTAATATTATGGCATAATGATGCTCTCGAGATACAACAACATTCCAAAGATAAAAAGAGGAAAACAGAAACTTTCTCGGCCAAAACTTCAAAATAGTTTATAGATCATAATATAAGTTGAACACGATTACAAATACTAAACGCTATGGAGAGATCGGTCTACCCATTGTAATTAGCAATCAAAATCTCCCTCAAATCACATCTTGACTTCTTAAGGAAGAAATGAAACATTACATAGTGAAGACCGAGATATATTATCTCTCTACATATATAAATGGCAAAATGTTTGCCTGTGTGTGTGTGTATCCTTTATACAAATCCAGTTAGAAGGCTTGCACTTTCTATGGTCATTCAAAACCATCCAAGGGTGGTTGTGCACATCTTTTACATTTCCCCAGTCACCCCGCAAAGCCATTAAAAAATCAATAGAAGTGACTTTTTTGTGAATTTTCTATCCCAAATCCAATCAAAATGCCCGAAAGTTGATACACCAATTGAATGCCAGCTAGCTGTATGTGATTGGTCGGAGATTTGGACAGTACTCGCGTGTATGTGCGCACGCACGCAGCTGTATATGCATGCACTAGCACTATGACCCGGCATCGCCGGGTCATAGTGCTAGTATATGATAAATCTCAAGATGTATTCAGGAAAGGACTGGTCGTGGCTGGAAAGTCTTTGGTCATAAGTGTGCTCGATCGTGATAAGTTGGGACTTGCGATATCAAAAGTTGGGCTTAGTTGTTAAAGTGAATATTGTTACTGATAACGCTCAAATTAAGTCACCGTGGATGTAATCTCGATTGAACAAATTCGCCTTCACTGAATCTCACAGTTTCAGTAGATATATATTAAATATATCACCTGGACCAGCCAGACTGCTTGGTGCCGATTCGCCTTCACTGAATCTCACAGTTTCAGTAGATATATATTAAATATATCACCTGGACCAGCCAGACTGCTTGGTGCCGATTCGCCTTCACTGAATCTCACAGTTTCAGTAGATATATATTAAATATATCACCTGGACCAGCCAGACTGCTTGGTGCCGAGTCGGCTCCAATGGTCACAGCATTTGCTCCATTCCCCTCGGGCTCCCGTCATTTTCCTACGAGTTATTCCGAACATCTTTCTTGAATCATTTTCCCACCAGATTGGAGGTCTTCCGAGTCTCTTCCGTTCGTGCGGGTACCACTCGACAACTTCATGGGTCAACTGATTGTCTGTGAACCTTGCGACATGACTGGCCCATACATACATACATGCATGCATGCATGCATACATACATACATACATACATACATACATACATACATACATACATACATACATACATTTCTTTATTGGCCACACAGGGCTGAACACACGGGGGACAAAATACAAAGTAGAGCTTTTCTTTCTGGAAAGAGAAGGAAAAGAAAAAAAGGAAAGGCGGGGGTAGAAATTCGATCAAAAAGGATCGTTAAAAAAAAAAGAAACTGATCAATAGGGATCGTGTATCACAGAAATGTCATAGTGTAAAAAGGGGAAATAGATTAGGTTTATCCGTGGAAAGAAATGCCTACGGAAAAGACCACGATAACCTCGGGCAATAATGCCATGCAAAAAAACGCATTACAGTAAATGACTCTCTTTTTTCCTTTTTTTTTTTTTTTGGTTCATAGGATTATGCTCAAGGTGGTTTCGTCAATCACACGCGCCATCCTTGCTACATTCACCCATCTGTTTTTTGAAACATTCACTAGAGAGGAAAGTGTTTGTCCCAAGACCTTTCAGACGCGTCCAGCATACACATTCTTTAGCCATTGCCACAAGTACGATGAAAATGGCTCTTCCTTCCCGTTTCAAGGAAGGAGGCACGACAATATTCACGATAGACTCGGTTGATAAACTGAATCGTCCCACACACGATAGCAGTCGTTCGACATAGGCCCACAGGTCGGAAATGGTTGGACACTGTACGAGTGCGTGCAGAACGGTTTCGTCGCTCTGACCGCATCTCGGGCAGATCGGCCCCGTGTTTCTCGAGCCATGCCTGTAGAGCTTATCCCGAACGGGTAGCGCTTCTCTACAACACTGCCAGGCCAGGGATCTCTAGAAGTTGTCCATAGGTCCCAGCCCGAAGTCGTCTTGAACAGGCGGGTCAGGTATTCCTCGTCGACGCCCAGGTTCGCCTCGAGATCGTCGTCGTATCTCCCCTCCACTAATCCCCTATAGAATGCTTTGGTTGTGTTGATAGATAGATAGATAGATAGATAGATAGATAGATAGATAGATAGATAGATAGATAGATAGATAGATAGATCCTATTTACGGAGATGTACTTGCATAGCAACTGACTTGATCTGAGATCGTGTGCTGAAACGAAAGCAATTGGCGCGTGGAAGATGTTTATAAGCCATTTAAGAACACACAAAAAACCCGTTAGATTCACTTCAACATTTAAATTTAATTTAAATATTGAAGTGAATCTAACGGGTTTTTTTTTTTTTTTTTTTTGTTCTTTATGTTTTTGTGCATTCTTAAATTGGTTATAAACACCTTCCACGCTGCAACCGTTTATATGTATATATATAAGTAAAACCTTCAGTCGTGGCTTTGGTTAAGAATTTGCTTAACAACCACATGGTTTTAAGTTCAATCTCAGTGCATGGCAAGTGTCATCTGCAATAACAGTCCTGACTAGTGCCCTGAAAGTGAATTTGGTTGACGAAAACTCTGCGGAAGTTCGTCAAATGAGTGTGGAGGCATCTTTGTGTTTATTTCTTACCGGATGACATCCGGTGTTGGTTTGCTTTCGCCCCTGTGAGTCTTGATCGACTAAACTCTTCGGTGTGATGCCCCAGCATGGCAACATTCCAGCGACTAAAACAACAAAGACAATAAAATCTGTAAATGTTGACCGAACAGAATGTAGTGTCTCAAGGTAAAACTAATTATTTATTCTCTTACCCGAGACGAAACAGGTAAATGGGTGAGGAGGAAAAAACGCGATGGCAGATAAATGTTCTCAATAGAATGACGCCAGTCAAAACTTTAATGACATACGTGTCGGGTCATATAGGGTTTTAACTACTGTTTGTTCATATGACCACTTACATTCAGAAATCTCAAATGCAGGTTAAAACTGCCTTTGAAATTACTTATCACCTTAAGTATACCTAATCACATGTAAATACTCGAAAAATATGCACAAATATTTACAATTCAATGACATATTTATTATATATGGTATTCACAATATTCAACATTCAAATATTTAATATTCATAAGGCGGCGAGCTGGCAGAAACGTTAGCACGCCAGGCGAAATGCTGAACAGTATTTCGTCTGCCGTTACGTTCTGAGTTCAAATTCCGCCGAGGTCGACTTAGCCTTTCATCTTTTCGGGGTCGATTAAATAAGTACCAGTTACGAACTGGGAGTCGATATAATCGACTAAATCCCTTTGTCTGTCCTTGTTTGTCCCCTCTATGTTTAGCCCCTTGTGGGCAATAAAGAAATAAGAAACGTTAGCACGCCGGGCGAAATGCTTAGCGGTATTTCGTCTGCCGCTACGTTCTAAGTTCAAATTCCGCCGAGGTCGACTTTGCCTTTCATCCTTTCGGGGTCGATAAATTAAGTACCAGTTACGCACTGGAGTCGACTTAATCCCTTTGCCTGTCCTTGTCTGTCCTCTACGTTTAGCCCCTTGTGGTCAATGGATGGAAGCACTCCGTTGGTTACGACGATGAGGGTTCCGGTTGATCCGAATCAACGGAACAGCCTGCTCGTGAAATAAACGTGTAAGTGGCTGAGCACTCCACAAACACGTGCACCTTTAACGTAGTTCTCGGGGATATTCAGCGTGACACAGAGAGTGACAAGGCCGGCCCCTTGAAATACAGGAAGTAAGAGTGAGAGAAAGTTGTGGTGAAAGAGTACAGCAGGGATCACCACCATCCCCTGCCGGAGCCTCGTGGAGCTTTTTAGGTGTTTTCGCTCAATAAACACTCACAACGCCCGGTCTGGGAATCGAAACCACGATCCTATGACCGCGAGTCCGCTGCCCTAACCACTGGGCCATTGCGCCTCCACCCTTGTGGGCAATAAAGAAATGATAAATATTAAATATTCATAGTATCAGATTATACCTTCCTAAACCACCAACATTTTCACATCTTTCTGAAATGTAAGGTCTTTATACACTGGTAGACCGAAAACACTTCCTAAAAATCCCTTCACTACAAGATTGATGTTACTGTTTCGTTTATTATTCCACATCATCATCATGAGTGTCAATCAATACTACAAGTAGGTGAAGGCTCAATGGCCCAGTGGTTAGGGCAGCGGACTCGCGGTCGTAGGATCGCGGCTTCGATTCCCAGACAGGGCGTTGTGAGTGTTTATTGAGCGGAAACACCTAAAAGCTCCACGAGGCTCCGGCAGGGGATGGTGGTGATCCCTGCTGTACTCTTTCACCACAACTTTCTCTCACTCTTTCTTCCTGTTTCTGTTGTACCTGTATTTTCAAAGGGCCGACCTTGTCACTCTCTGTGTCACGCTGAATATCCATGAGAACTACGTTAAGGGTACACGTGTCTGTGGAGTGCTCAGCCACTTAGACGTTAATTTCACGAGCAGGCTGTTCCGTTGATCGGATCAACCGAACCCTCGTCGTCGTAACCGACGGAGTGCTTCCATATATATACTACAAGTAGGTACCACTGCCAAAATTGAGTAGTCTTTACTCTCATCGTTATTCTTACTTGGTTCAAGTGAAACGTTTCAAATTTAAGCCTGATTTGGTCTGCATGAGCCAAAGTTCAAAACCCCTTCCTAGTAATGATGACAATATTGTTTCTAGCTAACATCAACAAGTTGCCACTTTTAGTGTTGAATTATTCCTGTTATACTACATCAGGTGATTTATGGCTTAGAACATTGTCAAGAATGTACGGACCTGGCACCTCATCCAGGCAGAAGTACTTTCGGATCTTTTCGGTTTGACCGGCAGTTTTTTCTAGCGGTGTCATATGAAATTGTCACCCATAATTATGACCCTAGTATCGATCTATTGCATTTCAATCTGTTTTAGGGTTAGGGTTAGTTAGGGTTAGGGTTAGTTAGGGTTAGGGGTGGGGGGAAGGGTATCTTTTTTCTTCGGAAATGTAAATAAACCCAATCTGTTTCTTAAACGATGGGACATATTCATACGGCACAGAATGTTTTCACCTCAATAGACGTCATTGATTGGTTGAAATTGCAGAAATTGAAGAAGAAAAAAAACAACAAATATCTTACAAACTATAGAATTTTCTCAATAAAGCTAAGAGAAAAAGATGTTTTATAAACACATTCTACCAGTATACGAAGTTGAAAAGTGTTTAGTTACATGGAAATTATTTTTAAAAAAACTGCCGGTCAAACCGAAAAGATCCGTACTTTCTAATCTATCCACAATGACAAATCGTAAAATAATTAAGCAACAGAAAGAAGTAAAAACAATCCAAACTTCTCTCTCTGAGGAAAGGATTCTTCAATTGCATTTTAATTACCTAAATCATTTCTCCTTCAATCTCATTTGATTTTACATGATATGGCAGTGTTTTGTACAGAATGCTGCCAATTTTCTATAACCACGAACACAGATATCCGTCAGGATATTCGGAAAAATTATCCAACGCTAAAACTTATGGTACATCATTACGAGAGAAAATTACTCACTCATAACAGGGTAGTTTGTTCTCTTCCCATCTGGAAAGGAATCCACAATGACAAGCATTAATCCGATACTATTAACACAAGCATAATCCATATCTTCAGGGATCTAATTCTATGAGACTTAAATGAAACCTCTTCTTTCGAACATTCTTTATTATTACTCATTCAAATTCCGCTGAGGTCGACTTTGCCTTTCATCCTTTCGAGGTTAATTAAATAAGTACCAGTTACGCACAGGGGTCGATATAATCGACTTAATCCGTTTGTCTGTCCTTGTTTGTCTTCTCTGTGTTTAGCCCCTTGTGGGTAGTTAAGAAATAGGTATTTCGTCCGCCGCTACGTTCTGAGTTCAAATTCCGCCGAGGTCTACTTTGCCTTTCATCCTTTCGGGGTCGATTAAATAAGTACCAGTTACGCACTGGAGTCGATATAATCGTCTTAATCCGTTTGTCTGTTCTTGTTTGTCCTCTCTGTGTTTAGCCCCTTGTGGGTAGTAAAGAAATAGGTATTTCGTCTGCCGTTACGCTCTGAGTTCAAATTCCGCTGAGTTCGACTCATAACAGGGTAGTTTGTTCTCTTCCCATCTGGAAAGGAATCCACAATGACAAGCATCAATCCGATACGATTAACACAAGCATAATCCATATCTTCAGGGATCTAATTCTATGAGACTTAAATGAAACCTCTTCATTCGAACATTCTTTATCATTTCTCATTCAGAATAAAGAGCCAGGTGGACATATTGGAATTTCTTTATCTCTGCATATTCATCTATGGTCTTCAACATCGCATGAAAAGCCAGGCCAACATCTTTCAAGCTTCAGGCAATTGCGCGTCGCATTGATTCCACAATATGTCATAATGAACACTTTTTTTTCTTTTTTGCTTCTTGCATAACCATAACATCGCCGTTTCAAAGGATGATGCTTTCACGCTTAACCTATATTTAACATCTTGCTAGAGTTTTTCGACGTTGGAGCAGGTATTCCAGACATACATTTTTATTCTGATATCCTCACTGTTTGAGAGACATATTAGGAATAATCTCGTTTGAGATTACAACCATCTTTGGCTAGTTTGACCCTGTTGTGTCCATTGCTCTGATTGGTTGGCATTTGGCGCAGCTTGTCTTTGGACTTATTTCGCGCCAGTGTGTAGGCCAACCAATCACAGCCTTTGGATAAGGTCTCGTGACACTGTTTTTCTGATCCTTCATTTGAGTCACCTAAACACTATAAAAAGCCCAGCATTCGTTATTCCAAGTCTTTGGCTCTAGACTTTCTATGGTCTAGTCACTGACCACAGTTCTACTCAGTCATGTTTCAGTTCCAACGACAGACGACCAGCCATGACGTCACTAACTTACACCAGCGACAAACAGGACGTTCTCCATCTCCGCCGCCGTCGTCTCCGTCGACTTCAACATCATGTACACATCAACATCGTCCAGGTCTAAACTCCACGCTGTTTGTGAATATTTCACCGAGGTAAAACAGTTACAGTCTACCTGAAAGAACTTTCTGTATCAAGAGACTCGGTACGACATTGAAGCCACAACCGCTGCACGACATGTGCCCAACCGGCCTCTGCCTCGTGACCTCCAACATCTTGTTCAGATCATATTATAGTCAACTTTGCTTTTTATCTTTTTATTTTTCTTGGTAGTAGTGGATCAATGAAAAAAGTACCAATCCAGGGTAATGGATTAGAAGAATTATTTAAGGGTCAAGCAAGATGCCTTGGGGTATCTGTTCTGGTTCTTTGTATTTTGATAACAATTCTTGCAATAACACTAATGCCAAGCTATGTTGGTCCAAATCAGCAACCTTCTTTTAGATAAATATTAATGGTACGTAAAGGGGAGATGCACATGCATGGGAATCTGCCAGTCTTCTTTAAAAAACTTTTGCCCAGGCCTGCACATACATCATTTGACTGATAGAATACTTATGTATATGAGTGTGTTAGGGACAGTGTGTGTGTGTATGTGTATTCATACGTATATATGTATGTGTATATTCATACGTGTATATGTATGTGTATATTTATACGTGTGTGTGTATATATATATATATATATATATAATCAGAACAACATGAAATGAAGTGCTTTGCTCAAGAACACAATGCAACACCTAGTCTGGGAATCGAACCCACGATCTCGCAATCCTGAGTGCAACACCCTGACCACTAAGCATTGTGCCTTCACACACACTGGCCGGTGGCACATAGCATCATCCGTTTGTGGCCGTTGCTAGCCTCACCTGGCCCCCGTGCCGGTGGCACATAAAAGCACCATCCGTTCGTGGCCGTTTGCCAGCTCCGTCTGGCACCTGTGTGGGTGGCACGTAAAAAGCACCCACTACACTCACGGAGTGGTTGGCGTTAGGAAGGGCATCCAGCCGTAGAAACACTGCCAGATCAGACTGGGCCTGATGCAGCCTTCTGGCTTCACAGACCCCAGTTGAACCGTCCAACCCATGCTAGCATGGAAAGCGGACGCTAAATGATGATGATGATATATATATATATATATACACACACACACACACACACACACACATACACACACAGGGTGGTTGGTATTAGGAAGGGTATCCAGCCATAAAAACCGTGCCAAAACAGACAGGCTTTTGCCTGGCCAGTTCCTGTCAAACCATCCAACCCATTGAAGGAGGACATTAAATGATGACAATGATCACACACACACACATAAACACATTTTTAATCATCATCATTTACTATCCATGTTCCATGCTGACATGGATTATATGATTCAACAGGATCTGATTACCTTGAGAGTTGTGTTGGTTTCCAGTGTCTGCTTTGACAAAATTTCTACAGCTGGATGCTTTTCCAAACAGCAACCACTTTAAAGAGCATGGTAGGTGCTTTTTTTCATGGCACCAGCACTAGTGGGGTTGCCAAGTAACTTGCAAGATGATATCCCTTCACAGGGTTGGGGTGTAGTACTTTTGTTGTTGTTGGTAAGCAACAAGATGGGTAAGGGTGATTAGGTGATGGTCTAGGGCTTAGGTGGGAAGACCCCAGACCTTGGAAAAAAAAAATTTTTGGTTGTCTTGTTGTAGTCGAGGGCTCTTTGTTGACGCCCGACACCACTGGGAGGTGGCCCTCGAAGTTGCTGGAAATGGAGATCTCCAGGTCCAAATTCTTGAACGGCAGGGTGTAGTAATGAGGAAGGTGGCTTTGTGTCAGAAGCAGAAAGGCTAAAGTATAAAAAAGGGACATAAAAAAGGGATGTCTTGCTGTAGAGGAAATACATGGGTATCCTAACAAGAAAGAGGGAAAGGCTGATAGACACACACACAGTCTAAAATTATTAGGATTTGGGCCAATAAAGTTAAGGGAAAACCATGGGTACTAAGTAGTGTAAAATTAAAAACAAAAGTATTAGCTTTTGCTAGAAACCAACGCTAAGACAATTACAGTTTAAAGTACTTTAATGAAACCATAACAATTACAAACTACAGTTGGAACTTCAAATGATAAACAAATTTAAAATCAATAGAAAAGATGTACACTTATGATTATTGTGCCAATTGGACTGATACACAAAGGCTTTATTTTCTGTTTTTTTTGTTCATGAGGCAGCACTTCAACATATTTAATTCATCATCATTCTCATCTTTATCACCATGATTGTTCTGTATTATGAAAACCTGTAGCTGCTTTTGGGTTTCTTTATAACATAGATAAAGAATGCTTACTTCTTCTGAGTAAGCACAAGGCCAATTTTTCCCGAACAGTTGAATCTCTGATTAAAATCACTACCTGCATATTATTCTTATATATTTTATCTAGCCCTGAGGAATAATAAACATATAAAGTGTATACAAGAGCACATAGGGACAAAAGCAAATACTAAAATGGATTTATTTTGGTGATCTATGATTTCTGACATCACTCTAGTTTTAATATACGTAATAATTGATGTGCATTGATGTTTTTTTTATTTTCTTTTTTTAAATTACCCAAATTACATGAAACATGGAGTTGATGCCAACTCATAAAATATGGATTTATTTAAAGTGGAATAGATAGTTTGGAAAATAAATAAATCATAATTTTCCAGCTTCCAAGAATAAAAGATATATAAATTTATATAAATATAGATAAAATTTAGATTTAATCAGCTTTGAAGCGGTTTCCTATTTGAGGACTAGTTTCAGAAGGCCTTGAATATCAGAACTGTTTCGTCAGATGTTGAAGATCCTTGTTTATTCTTGTAAACAAAGACTGGATGAAGAACAGTTTAACAGCAGCGTGTTGGATACAAAGAAAATATCAGTTATATACATGAGTTTCATAAAATCTCAGTGAAGAGTAAAGACCAGCCGCAGCAGCTTAGCACCAATTTTGATGTGGATCAGTAAACTGTAAGCTTACGTCAACAGTTGATTACAAACACCGTATTTAAGTACAATTCACATTTATAATGTTCCTGTAATTATGGCAATGAAAATTCATCTCTCATGTATGATACAGAGTTTTTCTTTAGCATCATTTCAGGCTATCAGATATGGAGGCTGTAACGGCAGGATGGCACAATGTATGTAAAAAAAGGTGTGTTTAATCAGCAATATTATAATTGCTGAATGAAATCCTATTTGTATCAATACCAACTAAAACTATTACAATGGAAAACTTCATCCTAAATGAAATGAAAAGCAAATTCAAAAGCGACTTACTAGTTTTGTCAGTGTAGACCATAAAAATGACTTTATTGTAAAATCAGCATTGAGGAAATCACACTATTGATTGATTGATTGATTCTAGTTTCAGCTCATGAGCTGTGGCCATGCTGGGGCACCGCCATTTGGTGTTGCTAGGTGCATGAGAGAGTTCGATGCAGCTGCCCTCTATGTCGGTTTTTCAGTTTTTATTTTTCTAGAAAATTCATTTGGTTTTCATAATTGTGGTGTACTTAACCACAGAGTTAAACCTTGCAGAAAATTTGCATCCCTAATCTTTAGATTTTTAAATGACTATTTCTTTATTATTTATTATTCACGCCAAAATGATCTGTTTATAAGATAAATGCGACTTTCAAAAATATCCATTTAAGCTATTCTTTCAGCTTCATCCTAAAGTTTAACAGGTACCAAGCAATATTAATTACAAGAACATATTTTATTGGGTTTTTTTTTTTTTACAAACAAAAAGTTACATTTTATACCCCACTCAGAATACCAGACACATAAAACTTTTGATAGAAGTAAAATGTAACATCTCCAAGTGAAAGCAAAAAATATAACTAAGTAAATAATATTTTTAATCAAGTCTGAAGAGGTTAGATTTCAAATGTTAAGTAGTCTAACTAAAAAAACGATTTTAAAAAGCAAATTACTATTCTACTTTTAGAATTCATCAAAATTAGAGTGAAATTTGTTTAAATAACACTATTTAAGATGAGAAACATCAGAATACAAAAAAAAAAAAATGCAAGAAAGAGAAATGAAAATGGTTTAAGAAATTAGTGTTGCATGAGTTGAGTTGTTAAGCTTAAGATTTTTAACCTAGAAGAAAACAGATTATTATTTAATCAAATGGAACAAGCGAAAAAAATTATGTAAATAACAAACTTTATAAAAAAAAAAAAGGGAGGGAGTCATTAGCAAGAAATTTATGTAAAAAATAGAGTTTGTAATGTGAATAATGCTAAAGATCATAGCTTAGGTACTGTCCAATGATGGCAATAAATACAAGGAAAACTGTACTGTACAGGCTTGATCCACTATTGCATTTATCTTTGTCTGTGCAGTAACAATAAAACATTTTTATATCATCAGTGCCAACTTTATAGTCGCATTTGCCGACTACACCATCTTCTGCACACTGTCTGATGTATCGTGTTTCCCATTCCTCCTTGACTTTGACTGAAAAATACAAAGAATAATTTGATAAGATTAATCTAAAGTTTCATGAACAAAATCCTCATCATCATTTAACATCCACTTTTCCATGCTCACATGGGTTGAACATACTTTGCTTCAGTAGATTCTCCTATAGCTAGATCCCCTTTGGCTATCTATCTGCAGCTTTATATAGCTATGGTGCGACCTCACCTGGAATTTGCATCACCAGTCTGGAACCCCTATCTTGCCCACGATATTAATCATCTGGAAGCCGTTCAGCGACGTGCAACCAAGAGAATACCCTCCATCAGGCATTTGCCATATTCTGAACGCCATACTTCCCTGGGCATGGATACTTTGAAACTCCAACTTCTGGCAGCTGACTTAGAAGACACCCATAAAATTATCAACCATCTTACAAACAATAACTCTGAGCACCTTTTCAAACTCCACCCATCTAACACCCGTGGACATGTTTACAAAGTCAGAAAACAGCACAGCTCCCTTGACTTTCGGAAACATTTTTTCACGCTAAGAGTTGATGAAGCATGGAACAAACTGCCGACATCAGTTTTTAGTTATCGGAGCACTGCATCCTTCAAAACTTCCATGCTTCCTGAGATTCGCCAACACCTGATTTTCCCCCCTCCATACACACACAAGCATGTATCTGACTCATACACTGTTCACTTTCCAGACATTTGTACATTACTGTATATGCTTTATACACACTTTTGACAAGTTGTGGTGCACCTGAGCACTGTATACAATAATTTCATTATTATTATATTATCACCAGCCCATGACCATTTCCCATATGACCAGACATGTTTTCATGGGAGATTGGAAATGAAGGACATATGATGCTGGACACTGGTTTTCAACTATCACATGGAACCAAGGCAAGAAGATACTAACAAACATGCACACACAATAGGCGCAGGAGTGGCTGTGTAGGAAGTAGCTTGCTTACCAAACAATTGGTTCCGGGTTCAGTCCCACTGCGGGGCACCTTGGGCAAGAGTCTTCTACTATAGCCTCAGGCCGACCAAAGCCTTGTGAGTGGATTTGGCAGACAGAAACTGAAAGAAGCCTGTCGTATATATATATGTATATATATATATATGTGTGTCTGTGTTTGTCCCCTCGCCTCAGCATCGCTTGACAACCGATGTTGGTGTGTTTAGGTCCCCGTAACTTAGCAGTTCAGCAAAAGTGACTGATAGAATAAGTACTAGGTTTATAAAGAATAAGTCCTGTGTGTGTGTGTATGCATTATAGCTTCCCATCCAGAGAGGGAGAGAGAGACACCAGAGAAACCAGATAACTGTCCTTATGCTCCTTATGGAGTAATGTGGATTAACCAATAATGGATTCTAATGAGGTATTTCTCTGTGATGGTCCACATTAAAATAAACACAAAATTTCTGATGTATCTCAGTAACAGAGTCACTACTTTTTTTTTTTAAATGCCTTGGTCACAAAAGCTCAATGTCCACTGCATCATAGCTACTGAAATAGCATTTTGTGCTGCTCAACACCACCAAGCATGTGAGCCTTCCTGTCAACAACTGTCAACTGGCGCTTTACAACACCAACAGATTTCCCTAGATGTTTTGTGTTTGAGTTCATGTTCAAATTTACGCTAGTCTACAAAGCCGGACTTGATTATATTGTATCTTTGTAGGTCCTATAATTTAACGGAACATATAATATAATTAGTGGAGGCGCAATGGCCCAGAGGTTAGGGCAGTGGACTCGTGGTCAGAGGATCGCAGTTTCGATTCCCAGACCGAGCATTGTGTGTGTTTATTGAGCAAAAATAACCTAAAGTTCCACGAGGCTCCAACAGGGGGTGATGGTGGCCCCTGTTGTACTCTTTCACTACAAATTTCTCTCACTCTCTCTTCCTGTTTCTTGAGTAACGCTGTGATGGACTGGCATCCCGTCCAGCTGGGGGGAACACATACGCCACAGAAACCAGGAAACCGGGCCCATGAGCCTGGCTAGGCTCAAAAAGGGTGCATAAATAAAAATATAATATAATATAATTAAAGGGTGAGTTAAAAGTTTTGGAGCATATAACATAATCTACTTTATTAGAATACATATTTTTAATGAGATGTAGAACAATTTTGTGGAACATATATTGTGACATGTAACATAATTTAACAGACATAACAATTTATAATCTAATGAAGTATATAACAATATAATAGGACATATAACAATTTAATGGGACATGTAACATAATTTAATGGGACATGTAACAATTTATAATCTAATGAAGTATATAACAATATAATAGGACATATAACAATTTAATGGGACATGTAACATAATTTAATGGTAATGTATAACAGTTTAATAGGACATATCATTTAATTTAATGGAACATACATAGTTATCACCAAAATAAATACTATACTGAAATTAGTTAGGGGATCAATATGAGCAACGAAATTCTTTAATGTGTTGCACCAACATGGCCAGAGTCAATGACAGAAATCAGTAAAAGAATAATAATAAATCATTGGATATTGGTTGGTAATTATAAAAATAAGATACTTACTTTTCTGCACAACTTTTCTACATCCCTTGTCCGTATCAGAGCAATTCGTCACAAATTCAGAAGAATTACTTAATGATAGCCCACAGCCTTCATTATAAAACGAGTTGCAGTTATGACATTGAAGTCCATATCCTTTAAAAATTACAAAAAAAAACAAAACATTTCTTAATTTATAACAAAACATTGATATGTAAGTTTGTCTGCATGTATGTATGTCATTGTTCACTTTTATTTCAAGATTTCTTGCCAATAGAGAAAGAGCTGGTTTCTAACCTAGATCCAAGGCACCTTCATTGGAATTTCAACATCAACAACAGGGTATGTTTGATTGTATGTATATATGCATGTATATTTAAGTAGTTGAATGAATTATCCTAGTATGGATAATTCGGTTAACCGATACTCGGGTGGCAAATTCACGTCAGAAAACACGGTTGAAGCTACATGCCAAGGGCAGAGATCACGTACTTTCGTGTGGAAATTTGTGTGTTTTTTTTAACTATAAATAAATGAAAGAATGGAGTCGAACGACGATTTAACAAAATTCCCTTATTCTCGACATATGTTTCGAAGACTGCATATTCCTAATTTCGAAGGAATAAGGGGTGCATTATGCCGCCTTCTCATCAGGAAAGACAAGGAACTTATGTCAGCATCATGACGAACAAAAACTTTTAGATGACTGCCCACACGGAGTCCATAGTGATAATGCATGTTATAGTATAGTATAGTATATATGCATGTATGTATATGTGCAGATTTGTATATTTTGCTTTATGTATGTATTCTCATGCATACAGTTGTATATCGAGACATGTTCATATATATATATATAAATGTTGTGTGTGTATGTATGTATGTATGTATGCTGTGTGAGCAACTGGTTGTTTTAACGGTGGAACAAATAGGGGATTTCCATTAGAAAAGTTTTAATCGATTTTCTCAGTAACTATGGGGTCTAGGGGAAAAATACAAACTGCATTCCAATCTATGCACCCGTTTCCACATGTGTGCCATTTTTCACGTGAATCCACCCAGCCGTTTGGCTGTGAACCTCAAGACAAGAAAGAATACAATGATCACCCATGTCCAATTCATATTATAGATATATATCATCAACGTCATCATCGTTTAACATGTTTTCCATGCTAGCATGAGTTGGACGGTTCCACCGGGGTCTGGGAAGCCAGGAAGCTGCACCAGGCTCCAATCTGATCTGAATGCTTCTACAGCTGGATGCCCTTCCTAACACCAACCACTCCGTGAGTGTACTGGGTGCTTTTTACGTGCCACCAGCACAGATATCACAACTACAATTTCCATTTGATTTTTATTTTGATGTTGATGTACTTGACTCACTAGATATCCTCAAGCACAGCAGGTCGCCCTACAATCCAAAATAAGCACAGCAGGCCATCCTGCGATCTAAGGTACTTTGGATGGGTTGGGGCTGCTATGTGAAGCTGGTGCAGGAAACAGCCATGAGGTGAAGGAATCATCATCATCATCGTTTAACATCCGTTTTCCATACTAGCATGGGTTGGACGGTTCTGGGAAGCCAGGAGGCTGCACCAGACTCCAGTCTGATCTGGCAGTGTTTCTACAGCTGGATGCCCTTCCTAACACCAACAACTTCCTGGGTGTAGCTATACACACATAATGTTTATATATATATATATATATATATATATTTATATATATATTTATATATATATATTTATATATAAATATATAAATATATATATTTATATATATATATATATTTATATTTATACAGTAATCCTTGCCATATCACAGTTCATCTATCACAAACTCAGTAGATCGCGGATTTTTTGGGCTAATATTTGTAAATTCATATCGTGGACTCCTCAGTATATCGTGGGTTTCTGTGGCCAATAAGTATTTCTACTTTTTTAGATTTTAATTGTTTGCCTGGACTTGTGCCTCACAGGAGAACTTTCAAGGTGCAGATCCATGATCATTGATGACCAAGGGAGGTCTTTATCCTTTTATAATTAGTCATACAAATGAAGCAAGCAAAAAGTAAATCATTCATTCATTGAAAGAAGAATTTTCTATTACAATCCTACTCAAAGGTTTGTGCTTCTTCAAATTGATTGGAGTGAATTCATTTATCAGGCTTTACGTTGGTCTCAGTGAACATATTTAAAAACATAGAAATTTAAAAAAACACCTAAAATCATACACAGAAATGGAAAATCAAATTACATACAAGTGGAAACATGTACAAACCATTTATGAGCTAATAAATTTTTTAAATGCTTTTTCATGTTACGTTGCAATGTCTTGAAACCAATTACGAACATTAAGTTTAACTCTTTAGCATTTAAATCGACCAATATGCAGGAGTGGCTGTGTGGTAAGTAGCTTGTTTACCAACCACATGGTTCCGGGTTCAGTCCCACTGTGTGGCACCTTGGGCAAGTGTCTTCTACTATAGCCTCGGGCCGACCAAAGCCTCGTGAGTGCATTTGGTAGATGGAAACTGAAAGAAGCCCGTCGTATATATGTATATATAAATATATGCGTGTGTGTGTTTGTGTGTCTGTGTTTGTCCCCCAGCATTGCTTGACAACCGATACTGGTGTGTTTATGTCCCCGTTACTTAGCGGTTCGGCAAAAAGAGACCGATAGAGTAAGTACTGAGCTTACAAAAGAATAAGTCCCGGGGTCGAGTTGCTCGACTAAAGGCGGTGCTCCAGCATGGCCGCAGTCAAATGACTGAAACAAGTAAAAGGGTAAAGAGTATATCCAACCCAAATATTCTACGTGTTTTATGTTCAAACAGGCCAGGTCTGGCATCTCATACCTACTCTTCAATGTCATTCTAAAAATATTGAAGGACATCTTTGAAATTTCAGCAGTATGAGGTAAGGCATGATTAATTCAAAACAATGTGGATAAAATATGGATTATATTTGACAGAATAATTTGAATGCTTAAAGGGTTAAGTATAACTGTATTAGATCTACAAAGTTTCATTCACCTGTTGTATGTACTCTCTGTTGGCCAGTATCTGATCTAATGTAAAATTTGGTAGAAATTACTGTTATAGCTTATGTTACTAACAGTGTCTTTTACAGCAGCAGCCAGTTATCATAGCACAGTGATACACATAGGATAGAATATCAGTTACAAGTTCGTGTGTGTGTGTGTAGTATGGCAGTGATTGCTGCTATAGTTAGATGTTTGCCAAGGAAAGCTTTGGTAGCTACTGAACAAATTGGTTGCACTTATATAAGAAAACACACATACACACACGCAAATATATACCGTATGTTTTGCTTGTATGCACCTGTATATACTTACACCACACACACACACACACACACACACATATATATTCTGAGATCCCCTTCAGTCTAGACACAAACCATGGGATTGCACCTAGAAAGTCACCCTCCTAGGCACAAGCCTGGGCAAGGTTGTTTATTGAAGACCAGCAGTCACCCATGCATACCGGCCTCCCCTCTCTACACCACCAGTGTTATCCAAGGGAAAGGCAAAGGGGCCGATACAGCTTGGCACCTGTGATGTCGCAACTCATTTCTACAGCTGAGTGAACTGGAGCAATGTGAAGTAAAGTGTCTTGCTCAAGAACACAACACGCAGCCCTGTCTGGGATTCAAGCTCACAACCTCACAATCGTAAGCTCGATGCTCTAACCACTGAGCCATATATAATTATATATATAATTATATATATATATATGTCCCCCTAGCATTGCTTGACAACCGATGCTGGTGTGTTTGTGTCCCCAATACTTAGCGGTTCGGCAAAAGAGACCGATAGAATAAGTACTGGGCTTACAAAAAGAATAAGTCCCGGGGTCAAGTTGCTCGATTAAAGGCGGTGCTCCAGCATGGCCGCAGTCAAATGACTGAAACAAGTAAAAGAGTAAAAGAGTATATATATATATATATATATATATATATATATATATATATATATATATATATATATATATAAATTTATAAATGAGGGTGAAAAATCGATATTAATTTAATAATACCATTAATTAACACCGAGTGGCTTAGCACAAAACACTACGGAGAAAATACAAATTTATACATAAATTATTAGAGAGTTAACCACTATGTGGATAACTCTAGTGCTAAAAATAGCTCCGAAGTAACCACAGAAGATTTGTTTCCAACTAGAATCAACATACATTTAACGGAAGGAAAGTGAAATACAACGAATAAATGTATGTTAATTCTAGTTGGAAACAAATCTTCTGTGGTTGCTTCGGAGCTATTTTTAGCACTAGAGTTATCCACATAGTGGTTAACTCTCTAATAATTTATATATATACATATATATATATACATATATATATAAATATACATACACATATATTCACACACACATACACATATACAGATACATACAGCAGGATGCTCTTCCTAACACCAACCACTTTACAGAGTGTACTGGGTACTTTTACACAGCACTGGCATGGGTCCTTATATGTGGAACTAGCACAGATGCTTTTTACATGGCCCCAGCACCCACAAGCCTGTAAGATTAGGATCACTCAGCTGAAGGGGGATGCAAGGGACAGGCCAGTATGCAAGGACAACCACATGTTTTTAGGCAATCATTGTTGGTGGGTGTTTTCCAAGGTCAGAGTGCAAATCTTGCCTCAACTCCTTTTAGCTGCCTTTTTAAAACATGCAGAATAAACTTTGGGTCTATTCTTTGAAATGCCAGCCCCTACACAAAGACATCATCACAAATGAAATCAAAACAAAATTCATAATGCTGTTAATGTTACTTTTTTGTCTTTTTTTCTTTTTGGAAAGCCAATTAAATGAAATAAACTTGTTATGTAAAATAACTTTTATGACATGAACAAGTAAGGCGCAGGAGTGGCTGTGTGTAAGTAGCTTGTTTACCAACCACATAGTTCCGGGTTCAGTCCACTGCGTGGCACCTTGGGCAAGTGTCTTCTACTATAGCCTCGGGCCGACCAAAGCCTTGTGAGTGGATTTGGTGGACGGAAACTGAAAGAAGCCCGTCGTATATATGCATATATATATATATATATATATTATATATATATATATATATATATATGCGTTTTTGCGTGTTGTGTGTCTGTGTTTGTCCCCCTAGCATTGCTTGACAACCGATGCTTGTGGTGTTTATGTCCCCGTTACTTAGCGGTTCGGCAAAAGAGACTGATAGAATAACTACTGGGCTTACAAAAAAAGAATAAGTCCCGGGCTCGAGTTGCTCGATTAAAGGCGGTGCTCCAGCATGGCGCAGTCAAATGACTGAAACAAGTAAAAGAGTAAAGTAAATTAACATCAGAAAAATTAATTTCGGAAAAAAGTTCCTTGGAAAAGGTAGTAACCCAATGTTAACAGCAAGAGTCAAAACTAAACATCTGCACTTGCTGACAACACAAAATAATCATATAAACACACACACATTTATGAACAACTGTATGTATAATGTATATAGTGGTTGTGACTTCAGCGACAGCTGACAGGTGTTTTTCAGTGCATGTTTTAGATTTAATTTTTAAAAAAGACTAACTAAATTCAGATATGTGTGTATGTTGTGTGTCATCATCATCATCGTTTAACGTCCGCTTTCCTTGCTAGCATGGGTTGGATGATTTGACTGAGGGCTGGCGAACCAGATGGCTGCACCAGACTCCAATCTGATCTGGCAGAGTTTCTACAGCTGGATGCCCTTCCTAACGCCAACCACTCCGAGAGTGTAGTGGGTGCATTTACGTGCCATCTGCATGAGGGCCAGTCAAGCAGTACTGGCAACGGCCACACTCAAATGGTGCTTTTTATGTGCCACCTGCACAGGAGCCAGTCTAGCAGAACTGGCAACGACCTCGCTTGAATGTGTGTGTGGTGTGTGTGTATATATATAGGTGTGTATATATATATACATGCGCAAACACACATTAAAAAATAGGCGAAACACAGATGTGCGACTGAGTTGGAGGCAGATTTACTTCTGCCTTTATAACATGTCAAGAAAACGTTGCTGAAATGTATGCAGCACGTGTACTGTAACAGTACTATGCATAGTTTGGATCTTTTCATTTTGACCGGCAGTTTTTTCTAGCGGTGTCTTATGAAATTGTCAGCCATAATTATGACCCTACTATCGATCTATTGCATTTCAATCTGTTTTAGGGTTAGGGTTAGTTACGGTCAGGGGTGGGGGAAAGGTATCTTTTTTTTTCTTCAAAAATATAAATAAACCCAATCTGTCTCTTAAACGATGGGACATATTCATACGGCACAGAATGTTTTCACCTCAATAGACGTCATTGATTGGTTGAAATTGCAGAAATTGAAGAACAACAAATATCTTACAAACTATAGAATTTTCTCAATAAAGCCAAGAGAAAAAGATGTTTTATAAACATATTCTACCAGTATACGAAGTTTAAAAGTGTTTAGTTACGTGGAAATTATTTTTAAAATCTGCCGTTCAAACTGAAAAGATCCCATAGTATTAATACTTAGATTGAAAAGCAGGGCTGAATTATGTCTATCTAAACAACAAAAAAGTAAAATATTTTGCCTTTTATGCATACACTGTTCACTTTCCTGACTTTTGTACATAATTCCATGTACTGTACATGCACCTTGATGAGTTGTAGTGCACCTGAGCACTATACACAACAGGTTTATTATTATTATCCTCACTTTAACTACAGGCTTGCATGGTACCCTTATGCACACACATTGTGACAAGCATATAATAACACCCCTGCTCTTCCCAATATCTCCTACTTACATCACTTCTATTTCACCTAACAGGTCTGTCCAGTATGATGCACAAAAGTCTCATACAGACACAGCATAAAGTAAACATGCATACATATACACATGCACTAACTCATGCAGTATACAGGCACACTAACTTCATGCACCAACATACACGCGCACACACACGTAGGCCAGCCTCATGGTTGTCTCCCTTACTACGCATGCCCAAAACAATTCCTATTTCTTTACTGCCCACAAGGGGCTAAACACAGAGGGGACAAACAAGGACAGACAAACGGACTAAGTTGATTATATCGACCCCAGTGCGTAACTGGTACTTAATTTATCGACCCCGAAAGGATCAAAGGTAAAGTCGACCTCAGCGGAATTTGAACTCAGAACGCAGCGCCAGACGAAATACCGCTAAGCATATCGCCCGCATGCTAACGTTTCTGCCAGCTTGCTACCTTAAACAATTCCTTCAGGGAAATAAGGGTGCGTTGAAGTGTGTTGCTTTGTTATTTATAAAGGAGAGTTGACTGAATGAAGCTGGCTTATATTCAAAGCCTTTTATATAAAGAAACAGGTTTATATAATGATTAAACTAGGTTATGCATTGTCTGTGTGAGATTACATTTCGACAAATCTTTTATATTTAATACTGTTTTATAGAAGTGCACCTGTATAACGAGAGACTGAGGTGAAAATAGGGAAGTTGTTCATCTACTCCTTTATCACTTCTTGTCATTTATACATGGCTACTCTTTCTTTCAGAAGAACAGTGTACACCTAAAACATAAATGACTTTCCCTTCTATTTTTCCCTGTTTCTTTAACCCTTTCGTTACTGTATATTTTGAGATGCTCTGTGTTTCTTTCAATTACTTTAAACATGACAAAGAATTTAGTAGAACAACTTAGTTATCATTAAGATAGTGTTAGGAACATAAATTGTGACTAAGGTTTGGTGGCAGATTTTATTTCAGAACTTATGAAAACAAGACATTTGTACTACAGAGCCAGAGGTGGTTTCAGTCGGGTTGATAATGAAAGAGTTTATGTAAATTTAATGAACAGTTTTCTACCTTATCTTGTGATATATTTTTGTCACCATATATGTGTGTGGTGTGGTGTGTGTGTGTGTGTGTGTGTGTTGCATCAACTGTAAGGTATATATGCTACAATGTGTAACCATTAAACATCATTTCTTAATTTTTAACATTTATTTACAATTCAGTTTGCTAAAGAAATGATGGTTACTTATAGTACAAATGTATTTTAAATCCATTACTGAAACATCTGTATTTCAATAAATACTTTTAAACACATACACATACATAAAGATGTGTAATGGATATCTGGGATGTTTTGCCCAAAGCAGAGACTGCAGAAAATACTTAGAGGTAATACAAGTTCTTCTTTTGATGGGTGACTAGATTTTCAGCAGGTATCACAGGATGACGAGTATTTCTCCATCACCTAGCCTGAACATTTTGCCTGAACCAAGCAAGGCAGAATGAATTAACCTTCTCCTACAGTGAGTGAGAGAGAGGGAGAGAGTGTGTATGTGCACGTGTGTGTGGATGGATAGATACATACATACATACACATACTCACACACACACACATATATATGCACACACACATGCACACATTAAAAACCTATGTCCAAGTTTGATCTTTCTCATATTTATGGTGGTTTGGAACAATAACATTCCTAAATCTAGTGATGATGATGAATATATATATATATATATATATATATATATAATACAAAATGAGAAAATGGAGAAATATAATTAAATCAATCATCAACCATCAGATAATACCCAATCAGTACTTTAGAGGGTTGAATTTACAACCCCTATCTAATTTTATATATATATATATATATATATGATGATTGTTGCCCCCTCGTGATGGAGTATGGCCATTGCACGAAGCTTAACTGTTATTGGTGCTGTGATCGAATGTGACTTTTTAGCCCAGCTAAAGATCTACAATGTCTTGTACAGAATTGGCAGCTGGTAATAGCCGGCTGTAGTTGTAACTGGGTTTCATGTACCATGTGCCCAATGCCCTAACCACTGGGCCATTGCACCTCCACACAATATATATATCATCATCGTTTAGCATCCGTTTTCCATATATATATATATATATATATATCTTTATATATAAAAGTCAAGTTGTGTGTCTGTCTCCTACGATTTAGATTCCTAACTACTCCCACATTTTGCGGTGCAGTTTAACCATATCGAGCCCTTCTGGGTATTAGCGCACGTCTACGATGAGTCTACGATTTAAAAAATAATTTACCATCATTTTTTTCCATTTTAATGCATTTTTTCGCTATTATATAAGGGAAGTAACTCTCTAAAAATGTCTACGATGAGTCAACTATTTTTTAAAAATTTACCATAATTCTTTTCCATTTTTAATGCATTTTTTGCTATTTTTTGGCTATAACTCTCTAAAAATGTTTATATAGTTATTTCCCTTACAAACCCGAGCAACGCCGGGTGATACTGCTAGTATATATATATATATATATATATATATAAAATTCAACTTGCATTGAAAGTCAACAAACAAAGTTTGCTTTAGAAGCATTGAGATGTATTGAAGGATTCACATAAAGAAATAATTTTATTCTCAAACGCAGGACAATGTTAATAATATACCATGAACAGGGTAAACTATCCATATTTTTCAGAAAAATCTGTCAGTGGCCAGCCATGAGATTCAAACATGGATTTTGTGCAAAATATGGATAGTTTATCCTGTCCATGCTATATTATTAGCATTATCCTGCGTTTGAGAATAAAATTATTTCCTTATCTTTCAATCCATCTCAACGCTTCTAAAGCAAACTTTGTGTCAACTTTCAAAGTAAGTTGAAGTTAACGTATGATAGCATCTTATAAAGCTAGATTTATATATCCTAAATTTGCAGAAGAATTTGTTGTTGAGGCAGTTTAGCTTAATGGTAAAGCCCTTGATGCATAATCACAGGAATGTGAGTTCGAGTCTCATGGCAAGCTGCCAACAGATTTTTCTGCAAAATACTCATGCTATATCATTAGCATTATCCAGCATTTGAGAATAAGATTATTTCCTTATGTGTGTGTATATATGTATACATATTCAAATACATATACACATACACACATACTGGTTTCAGATTCTGGCTCAAGACCAATAATTTCAGGGGAAGGGCCAGCTAAACTGGTACTTATTTTATTAATCCCCAAAAGGATGAAAATCAAAGTTGGCCTCATTGGAGTTTGAACACAGAATGTAAAGACTAATGAAATACTGCTAAGCAATTTGCCCAGCATGCTAATAACAATTCCGCCAGCTCACTGCCTTGTATATTTATATATTGAGTTTATTTATATATGCAAGCAGTTTTCTATGCCAGTGAGATGATGATAATGATGCAAACACACACACACACACACACACACACACACACACACATGAAGCATCTGTTGCCAATAGATAACTCCCTATACTTCTATTCCTTCCTTACTCTAGCCATCATTATTTCTCTTTAAACACTGTTAACACTAATTATGTCATAACACACTGAAATAATATTGAAATAATATATCATTACTAACATACCATCTCAACTGCTTTTTGACTTCAGTTCACGAGTATGCCTTCTGTTAATTTCTATAATAACCTTGGCAGTACATGAAAACTTTCGACCTAGAGGCAAACAACACCAATGTCAGCTTCCCAGTTACCTAGCATTTTGTATATAATGAACAGTTATTAAAGTACCTATTTCTTTACTACCCACAAGGGGCTAAACACAGAGAGGACAAACAAGGACAGACAAATGGATTAAGTCGATTATATCAACCCCAGTACGTAACTGGTACTCAATTTATCGACCCCGAAAAGATGAAAAGCAAATTTGACCTCAGTGAAATTTGAACTCAGAACATAAGACAGACGAAATACCTATTTCTTTACTACCCACAAGGGGCTAAACACAGACAGGACAAACAAGGACAGACAAACGGATTAAGTCGATTATATCGACCCCAGTACATAACTGGTACTTAATTTATCAACTCCAAAAGGATGAAAGGCAAAGTCGACCTCGGCAGAATTTGAACTCAAAACGTAATGGCAGATGAAATATGGCTACGCATTTCGCCCGGTGTGCTAATGTTTCTGCCAGCTCACCGCCCAATAAAGACTGAAAAATACGTATATATATTTCTTTACTACCCACAAGGGGCTAAACACAGAGAGGACAAACAAGGCCAAACGGATTAAGTCGATTATATCAACCCCTGTATGTAACTGGTACTCAATTTATCGACCTCGAAAGGATGAAAGGCAAAGTCAACCTCGGCGGAATTTGAACTCAGAACGTAACGGCAGACAAAATACGGCTACGCATTTCGCCCAGCATGCTAACATTTCTGCCAGCTCGCAGTTATTAAAGTACCAGCATCGCCTTACTGGCACCTGTGCCGGTGGCATGTGTAAAAAGATTCGAGTGAGGTCGTTGCCAGTACCGCCTGACTGGCCCCCGTGCCGGTGGCACGCAAAAGCACCCACTACCCTCTTGGAGTGGTTGGCGTTAGGAAGGGCATCCAGCTGTAAAAACTCTGCCAGATCAAGATTGGGGCCCGGTGCAGCCATCTGGTTCACCAGCCCTCAGTCACATCGTCCAACCCATGCTAGCATGGAAAGCGGACGTTAAACGATGATGATGATGGGTAAAAGCATGGCCATGTAGTTAAGAAGTTCCTTATGCATATTACACAATTAGTCTTTATCATCACCCAAGGTTGACGAGTACTTTAGTAGCAGAATTTGCAAGACAGATACCATCATGTAATAATAATTTCAGTCCATAATAAATTACTTCACATGTCTTCACCAATATGCATGCTATGCATTATAGACTGAAATCAATATTACATGATGAAGGCTGCGAAATGGTCGTAATGCTATGGTTATCACAAGGTTAAATTAGCATATTAAACTCTCATAATCACATAACACACACACTTACATACATATACATATATATATATATATATATATATATATAGGAATGGCCAAGGTGCAGGAGTGGCTGTGTGGTAAGTAGCTTGCTTACCAACCACATGGTTCCGGGTTCATTCCCACTGCGTGGCACCTTGGGCAAGTGTCTTCTACTATAGCCTCGGGCCAACCAAAGCCTTGTGAGTGGATTTGGTAGACAGAAACTGAAATGATGGGCTTCTTTCAGTTTCTGTCTACCAAATCCAAAGGTGGCGAGCTGGTAGAAACGTTAGCACGCCGGGCGAAATGCATAGCCGTATTTCGTCTGCCGTTACATTGTGAGTTCAAATTCCGTCGAGGTTGACAAATTAAGTACCAGTTACGCACTGGGGTCGATGTAATCGACTTAACCCCTTTATCTGTCCTTGTTTGTCCCCTCTATGTTTAGCCCCTTGTGGGCAATAAAGATATATATATATATATATATATATATATACATGTATGTATGTATATATATATATATATATGTATGTATGTATGTATGTATGTATGTATGTATGTATGTATGTGTGTATATGTGTGTGTGTGTGTTTGTCCTCCCAACAACAGATGCTGATGTGTTTACGTCCCTGTAACCTAGCAGTTCGGCACAAGAGACCAATAGAATAAGTACTAGGCTTACAAAGAATAAGTCCTGGGGTCGATTTGCTCAACTAAATGCGGTTCTCTAGCATAGCCGCAGTCAAATGACTGAAACAAGTAAAAGAATAAAAGAATATATATCTGTGTGTGTGTGTGTGTGTGTGGTGTGTGTGTATTATGTGAATATTATAGATGTATTGATCAAAAATGTGGTAGGAACGATGGTGCATTGGAGTGTGTTGTTTTATAAAGGAGTGACGACTGAATGAAGTTGGCTTATATTCGAAGTGTTTTATGTAACAAAACTGGTTTATATAACGATTAAACTAGGTTATGCATTTATTAAACTAGGTTTTGCATTGTCTGTGTGAGATTACATTTTCACAGATCTTGTTTATTTAATACTGCTGTATAGAAGTATGTATGTCTATGAGAGACTGAGGTGAAAATAGGCAAGTTGTTCATCTACAATATCCATATGAAGGGCACACAAGGTATGTGTGTGAGGGACGCACACTGTCAGTTATTGTTAAGCTTCAGGTCAACCCTGATTAAGTAAAAAAAAACTGATCTGAGACTTTTCAACTGTGACTATCAGCCATTTTGTAAAGGGTACATAGGATTATATTACTCTTTTACTCTTTTACTTGTTTCAGTCATTTGACTGCGGCCATGCTGGAGCACCGCCTTTAGTCAAGCAACTCGACCCCGGGACTTATTCTTTTGTAAGCCCAGTACTTATTCTATCGGTCTCTTTTGCCGAACCGCTAAGTAACGGGGACATAAACACACCAGCATCGGTTGTCAAGCAATGCTAGGGAGACAAACACACACACGCATATATATATATATATACGACGGGCTTCTTTCAGTTTCCGTCTACCAAATCCACTCACAAGGCTTTGGTCGGCCCGAGGCTATAGTAGAAGACACTTGCCCAAGATGCCACGTATATGTATATATGTCTGTATAAGGAAAATAAGGCAAGGTAGAAAATGCTAAAATAATTTTATCATGGAGAACATTCTAGTACCGGTTTCAGTCTTTGTGACTTTTTCAACTTGGAGTAAAGCATGAAAAGCAATTAAATTGGGGAAAAATTAAATGAAATGTCTTTTTAAAATATTGTCCACAGTTTTCAAATGTAAGGGACATTTTCCTTTTTTCTGTCTGTCTATGTCTCTCTTTTTTAATCATGTGAGTTCTAGGTAGTGGGGCAGCACATATATGTATGTGTGTGTGCATGTATGTATATATATATATATATATATCATATATATCATATATATATATATATATATATATATATATATATCATATATAATATATACATATATATATATATATATGTAAATATATATATGTGTACAATTATTCGGTAGCTAAGATTAACAACTCTGAGTTTTGGATGCCGAGGTAGAAATCCACACCACCTCTCTTTGGTTATCTGGCCATCTGAAAAACCAAAGAGATACCACCTCGGTATCCAAAACTCAGAGTTTTATCTTAGCTACCAAATTATTGTCACATATTATATTTACAGATAAATTCCTCTATTTGCATAATATTGAGGTCTCTTTCTTTCTTTTGTTATCTTATCTTTTTTACCAATATATATATATACATAAAATTTAATCATGTACAATGTGTATATACAGGGTGCAGATGGTATTTGTTCACAATTTTCACTCACTTTTTTTTTTTTTACTTTTGTTGTTGGTCTTTTTCTTCTTAAAAACAATAATCATTTTTATTTTATCTTTTTGCAGAATAATTGACTATGGAAAATTTTAAACCCCACAATTTGTGGAAGAGGTGTGGATTCCAAGGAGGATGCCACACCAGAAGGACAAAGTGATTTCAGACTTTTTCAACATCTTCAGAAGGATGGTAGAAGTGGTCAGAAAAGAGCTGGACGATTCAGGATTCAACTACAAGTTCACAGCAAAGAGGAAAACCCATGATTGACAATCTGACACCACCAGAACACCAGAATTCATTGCTGAAATCCAGGGGATCATCGACAATGATCTCAGCAAGTTGATGCATGCCATTGCACAGGAGAATGGTGTGGATAAAAAGTCCATCAGGCTGGTGGTGCATGAGAACATTTGCAATTTTTCATACAAGATGAGGAAGGGTCAATTTCTGTCCAAACTAATGCAAGAAAAACAATTCAAGCACATCAAGAAACTGATCAACAAGTTGAAACACTCGGTAGAGCCAGTCATGCTGTGATTCTTCTCCAATGAGAAGAATTTCTGCCAAGACCAGAAAATCAACTCCCAGAACAACAGGTGGCTTGCTGCCTCACCCAAGGATGGACCTAGAGTCAAGCAGACAAAATTTCCAGGGACAATCATGGTCTTCAGTATCGTCAGCAGTAAAGGTGACATCTCCGAGAGCCTCAGGCTGAACACCAATGGCTTCATCCATGTCATGTGTGAGGTAGTGAAGCCCTGGATCAACTAGGTAACTGCAAAGAGGCCATACACGTGGTAGCAAGACACTGTGCCGTGCCACACCAGTTGGAAAACCCAGGCCTGGCTGTCAGAAAATTTCTTTGATCACACAACATGTGACATTTGGCCTCCCAACTCGCCTGGCTTCAATCCCTTCAACTTCTTTGTGTGGGACGTAGTGGAATGAAAGACCAACAAATCCAGCTGCAAAGGATGAGCTGAGGGTTAGGATTACCAGGGCCTTCAGGGGCCTAAAACAGAAGATAGTGACAAAGGCCTGTGGCTGGTTCCAAGGTCACCTGGAGACTGTCATTGAAGGCAAGGCTGGCTCATTGAGCAAAACAAAATACGTCATGAAAACAAACTGACCCAATTTTGACAAATATATCTCAAAAAATATAAACACTATTTCATTTTTTCCAGAGACAGTCATCATGCAAACAAATACAGTCTGCACTCTCTCTCTGTCTGATTTAGCAATGTTTCTATAGCTGGATGCCCTTCCTAATACCAACCACTCCAGGCGTGTAATGTGTGGGCGTCTATATATATATATATATATATATATATATATCAATAGTAATGGTAGACAACAAAAGAATGAAAGAGACCTCGATATTATGTAAATAGAGGAATTTATCTGTAATATAATATGTGACAATTATTCGGTTACTATAATGAAACTCCGAGTTTCAGACGCCGGGGTGGAAACTTGCACCTGCATCTCTTCAGTTATCAAAGCAATCAAAATATGGTATGAAAACTGAAGAGATGCCGGTGCAGGTTTCTGCCCCGACATCCGAAACTCAGAGTTTTATTATGGCAACCGAATAATTGTCACATATTATATTACATATATATATATATATATATATATATGCACACACACTATATTATTACTTTGACATGCAGTGTAGATGTGAAATGCAATGGACCTGAAACAGTAATAAACTCCTTAAAATGTATGCAGTAGTTAAAAGGTCAATTTTTGTATGACACCAATATTGCAGGATATACGCAACTGCTTAAAGAAGTCTTGAAGTTTCAATAGGTTTGACACTAATATCTAGTCACAACTGATGTCACTTTTACATAACGCTCCCACATTCTTGGCAGTTTTGTGGTTTCCATTTTCAGTTCAAAGTACTTGACAGTTGTTTCAACCTCTTTCCTAACAATACTCTTGTCATACGGTATGGCTATGTCAATGATCTAACACTGTATGTCTTTATCTTTCTTTATTATTATTACTTGTGTGTGTGTGTGAAGGCACAATGCCTAGGGTAGAGTGCTTACAATCGCTAGATCAGTGCCATTCATTTACGACTATCAGGCAATGTTGAGACAAGGAGACACAAATATACACCAACATAAACACAAACCCAAATGCATACAAACACATACATGTGTGTGTGTATGTATTACTCTTTTACTCTTTTATTTGTTTCAGTCATTTGACTGCGGCCATGCTGGAGCACCGCCTTTAGTCGAGCAAATCGACCCCGGGACTTATTCTTTGTAAGCCCAGTACTTATTCTATCGGTCTCTTTTTTGCCGAACCACTAAGTAACAGGGACGTAAACACACCAGCATCGGTTGTCAAGCAATGCTAGGGGGACAAACACAGACACACAAACACACACATATACATATATACGGCAGGCTTCTTTCAGTTTCCGTCTACCAAATCCACTCACAAGGCATTGGTCGGCCCGGGGCTATAGCGGAAGACACTCGCCCAAGGTGCCACGCAGTGGGACTGAACCTGGAACCATGTGGTTGGTTAGCAAGCTACTTACCACACAGCCACGTGAGATATATATATCTCACATATATATATATATTTTTTATTTTTATAATTTGTATATATTTATTCTATTATAAATGCAAAACAACACGGAGGAATCGATGTAAGCTTAAATAATAAACAGCTATAGATGAACCGTGATAGGTGAACTGCAATATGGTGAAGGATTATTGTGTGTGTATATATACATATATATATATATATATGTATCATCATCATCATCGTTTAACGTCCGTTCTCCATGCTAGCATGGGTTGGACGGTTCGACCAGGGTTCTGGGAAGCCAGAAGGCTGCACCAGGCTCCAGTCTAATCTGGCAATGTTTCTACAGCTGGATGCCCTTCCTAACGCCAACCACTCCGTGAGTGTAGTGGGTGCTTTTTACGTGCCACCTGCACAGGTGCCAGGCGGGGCTGGCAACGGCCACGGTCAGATTGGTGTATTTTATGTGCCACCGGCACGGAAGCCAGTCAAGGCGGTGCTGGCATCGGCCACGAGTCGGATAGTGCTTTTTACGTACCACCAGACCAGGGATCCTGGCTGGTTCAATTCGATTTCGATTTCGCTTGCCCCAACATGTCTTCACAAGCAAAGGGGGGTTGGCATGGGTGCCTGTCGTACGGTCGCATTGGAGTATTTTACATGCCACGGCACGAGTCGGATAGTGCTTTTTACGTACCACCACCAGGCCAGGGATCCTGGCTGGTTCAATTCGGTTTCGATTTCGATTGCCCCAACATGTCTTCGCAAGCATGGGGGGTTGGCATGGGTGTCTGTCGTCGGGTGAGGTTCTATATCGACTTCGCTTGCCTCAACCGGTCTTTGCGTCCAAGGGAGGAAAGGCATTCATAAGTGGGCTGGGCTCACTTGTCCTGCCTGGTCTTCTCACGTACAGAATATTTCCAAAGGTCTCGGTCGCTGGTCATTTCCTCAGTGAGGCCTAAAGTTCGATAGAGAGAGAGAGATAGAGAGAGAGAGATAGAGAGAGATGCAGCATGAAATTTTGTCAGTGAACAGGTCACGGTCTAAAAGCATGAAAATATTTTGACAAATTAATTTTAAATGTTGAAGTGAATCTAACGGTTTTTGTGTGTTTCTTAAATGGCTTATAAACACCTTCCACACTGCAATTGTTTTCGTTCCAGAACACGATCTCAGATCAGGTCACTTACTAGGCAAGTACATCTCCATAATATATATATATATATATATATATATATTATATATATATACACACACACACACACACACACATATATCATATTGTAATTTATTTGTGTCAATTTTGGTACAAGGCCAGCAATTTGAGGGGAGGGGCAAGTCAATTACATAAACTTCAGTTCCTATTTTATCAACCCCAAAAGGATGATAGGCAAAAATCAACCTCGGCAGAATTTGAACCCAAAACAAAAGATGAATGAAATGCAGCTAAACATTTTGTCTAGCATACTGGTAATTCTGTCAGCTCCCCAATACATTTTTTTTTTTCCCTAGTTTCAGCTCAGAGGTGCAGCCATGCTGATGCACCGCCATTTTGTGCTACAGTTATTGCGATGAACCTCATCTAATATGTGGCACTTGGTGAAGAATGGAGTTTGATGTAGCTACTCTCATTTGCACCTCTTGCCGTGAGGTAGGTTCATCTGGGACTCTTGACAGGAAGATGTCCAGCTTTGATTTAAAGACCCCTACATCTACTTTGTGCAAGTTCCTCAGACTCTTTGGGAGAATATTAAAAAGCTGTGGGCCCTTGAAACCCAGGCTGTTGCAGAAGCTGGTCCTGAAGCGTGATGGCATTGCTGGGATCTTTGGCACTATGCAGTGTCGTCCCGTTCTAGCATTGGTGTAGCTTACAATGCCAAAATTTGGCACAATTCCTTCCAGGATCTTCCAGATATATATTACTGCATACCTCTCCCGTCTTCTCTCCAGGGAGTAGAGTCTTAGCTGTTACAACCTTTCCCAGTAGCTGAGCTGTTGCAAAGAGACGATCTTCTTTGTGAATCTTCTCTGGATTGCTTCAAGGTCCGCTGTTAATTTTACACTGGTGGGTGACCATAGCTGTGAGCAGTAATCCAGGCGACTGAGGACGAATGTCCGCCAGAGGACCATCATGGTTTCCTTATCTCTGGTTCTGAATGTTCTTAGGATCCACCCAGCCAGTCGTCTGCACTTTGTCGCCATCCTGGTAATGTGCACTTGGAAAGAGGTATCATCACTCATGTCGATTGTATATATTAAAAGGTCTAAATGTAAACCCACCAAAGACTGACTCTATTGAAGTGTTCACATTTTAATTAAAATCTCATTGCACGAAATATCACTTTTTCGGCCCAAAGCATTAAATAAACTAATAAAACAATGTTGCAAAAGTTTTTTTTTTCTAAATCACTCTAAAATCTTGCTTAATTAAAAAAAAAAAAAAAAAAAAAACACTCTAAAAAAATCATTTCTGAATTTTCAATGATATTTTGTAATATGAAAGAAAGCATATATTCGTAACAAAAGAACTAAGTCCTGATATAATTAGTTAGCTTTACATAAGAGACTTGGCATTTATAAATACATGAGTTTCAATTTACTACATACGGTGGGATAAATGGTGCTGGAGGTACTCAAACTAATTGAATAACCATTAGCTTGTTTTTGTGTATGTGTAAGTGTGTGAGCATGTGTATGAGTGTGTATGTGTTCGAATGTTCCCATCATTAAAATTACTGTAGAAGCCAAGGGAAGCTATTAACCTCTATGCATTTGTTTGACATGCTAGAAATAACAGCCACATTTCCCTCAAATGACATGCTAGAAATAACAGCCACATTTCCCTCAAATACAACTTACCATTTTGAAAAGGAAAATATAAAGGATAATGTTATCATATATAGATATATATATATATGTGTCTTTATGTTTGTGTTTCTCCCCCTCCCCCCCCCCCGATCACCACTTGACAACCAGTGTTGTAAATTAGCAGTTGAACAAAAAAAAAAATAAAAAGGCAGATAAAGTATTAGCCTTAAAAAAAAAAAGTACCGGAGTCAATTTGTTTGCCTAAACCCTTGAAGGCAATGCCACAGCATGGCAGCAGAAACAAGTAAAAGATAAGAGACAAATATTTATTTTTGGATAAGCAGTATGGTGTGTACTTTAATATTACTTTACACTAAGGTGGCAAGCTGGCACAATCATTAGCACACTGGGCAAAATGCTTAGCAGTATTTCATCTGTCATTATGTTCTGAGTTCAAGTTCCACTAAGGTTGACTTTGCCTTTCATCCTTTTCGGAGTTGGTGAAATAGGTAGCCATTGAACACTGGACTTGATGTAATCAACTTAACCAGTTAACTGAAATTTCTGGCTTTGTGCCAAAATTTGAACTAATATTACTTTACACTGTCGAGGCGCAATGGCCCAGTGGTTAGGGCAGCGGACTCGCGGTCAGAGGATCACAGTTTCGATTCCAGACCGGGCGTTGTGTGTGTTTATTGAGTGAAAACACCTAAAGTTCCGGCAGGGGGTGGTGGCGACCCCTGTTGTATTCTTTCGCCCCAACTTTCTCTCTCACTCTTTCTTCCTGTTCCTTGAGTAACGCTGTGATGGACTGGCGTCCCGTCCAGCTGGGGGGAACACATAGGTCACAAAAACCGGGGAAACCGGGCTCATGAGCCTGGCTAGGCTTGAAAAGGGCGCATAAAAAAGAAATAATAAATTACTTTACACTAGACTAGTCTCTCAAAATTTTTTGACCCATGAAACACTGAATAATGTGCTAAAAGTATTAAGACATAATAAAAAGCAATTTGAAATTAGAGTCAAAATAAAACAGAAATGTCATTCAAAAGTTCACTTCAGAACAATGTAGGTCAGTGTTCCATTCCACTGTATGGCACATTGAGCAAGTGTCTTCTTCTGTGTTCTCATATTGACCAATAACCGGATGTGGTTTAGCAGACAGAAACCCATTGTATATGTGTGTATACATTAACAATGAAATTATTGTGTATAGTGCTCAGGTGCATTACAACTCATCAAAGGTGCATGTATAACACATTATGTACAAAAGTCAGGAAAGTGATCAGTGTATGAGTCATGATATACATGTGTGCATGTGTATGGAAGGGGTGGATATCAGGTGTAGTGTTGGTGAATTTCAGGGCGCATAGAGGTTAATTTGTTTGTATGTGTATGTTTATGTTTTTACATTGGCTTAAAACCGGGGTTTTTTTTTTTTTGTTTATGTTGTGTGTCTTGTAACTTAGCAGTTCAGCAAACAGGTTTAAATATAACAAGTATAAGGGTTGATATCACTGGCTAAATCCCTTAAATGTGATGCCCAAGCAAGGCTGCAGTCCAATGACTGAAACCAGTATTAGAAAAATAAAAGCACAAAAATATGGCAAAGCATTTTGTCGACCACTTTCTCAATGTCTGCAATCCATTTTTATGTTAGAACATCAGAATATCTTGCAGCATTTACTTTGGCTCTTCCTGTTCTAAGTTCAAATCCCATCAGAACAACTTAGTCTTCCATTTTTTTTTCAGGGTCAATAAAATAAAGTACCAGTCAAGTACTGAGATAGATGTAATCGACTTATCCTTCCCATTAAAATTGCTGGCTTTTGTCTAAATTATAAACAGCAGTATCCTACTGGAATTATAGGCGACATCATCTACCAGCAAAATACTGTTTTATAAGTACTCGAGTTATTAACACAACATTCTAGCCAAGAAATTAGTTTTTAAGTGGTCATCTCACATACTAATAGTAGTAGTCAAATTTCCTTCAAATCACACACCATCACACACCATAAAATAAAATTGGTAAGATACATTAAATAAACAACTACAGCATGGAAGATACATATTCGCCATTCCAAAAATACACAAAGACTTAACTTCACTTAAACATTTATTATTTGGTGTCAAAATTTTCATCACACCAACTATAACTTCGTCATTGACACAGTTCTATGACAGTGAAGATCATGGTACACACACACAAAAAAAAATAATAATAAATGCTTAAATTATGTTTTTTGTGTGTTTTTGAATGGCTGATATATTTTCAGTGCAGTAACTACTGCAACATTCGATCTCAGATCAAGACACTTGCTAAGCAAGTACATCTCCACATTAAATAATCTATGATATCTGACAAAGACAGAATCGTTACAGCTGGGATGACAAGACCAGTGTTGATTTGGAGATTAAATAACAAATTAACACATTTTTGTAAAAAAACACCATTTTTGAATTTTTCGATGACATTTTGTAATGATACAAAATAAATCATATATTAGCCACAAAGGTCGAAACTCTTGACATTATCTGTTTGGTTTATAAGAGACTTGGCATTTATAAATACATGCACTTTAATTCCTTATATATAATGAAATAAATGAAAGTCGTTAACTCTGGAAATACTCAAGCCGATTAAATAAATGCTATCTTATCGTGAGTGTGTGTGGTTGCACGCATGTGTGGAGATAATATTGTCTTGTTTGTGAAGAAAGCCAACTGCACAATATTTGAAAATGTTAATGATGGTATAATTGTATGTAGAAAGAGTTGTAATGCTTGCAACTATATGTTAACAAGGATGGGTAATCTCACTTAAAATGTCTCCACAGAGCAAGAAAATTACTGGCTTGTCCGGTGACTCACAAAGGACATTACATCAGATTATATTCTCCTCACAAAAATTACCACAGGAGACAAAGGTGGAAGCCAGTCTCTGTGTAGTAGTTTGATATGCTAGAAATAGTAGCTACGTCTCTCTCTCTCTCTCTCTCAAGTGCATCCACCCATTTTGAAGAGGAAGGACACTTTAACTAATGCAGTTTTGAATACACAAATACTTGAGACAATGAGTGGATGATAATGGTTGGAACACCATCCGTCATGGTGTTAATTGGATCAAGGCTAACATGAGCTAAATAAGAGCAACCGACTGTCCTTCAGCACTCTCCAACCTTGAAAGAGAGACACGCACACTGGTTAATGTAGTCCGCGATACACTACGCCAGAAAACAAAACAGGACGTGAAACAAGATACCCTCTATGAAGTCACAACCTTCTTTCGAAAAATAGCCAAACCTAACTTAAATCATAACCTACCAGCTTAAACTCAGAAAATACACATAAGCGCAGGCATAGTTGTGTGGTAAGAAGCTTGCTTGGATCTTTTCGGTTTGAACGGCAGTTTTTTAAAATAATTTCCACGTAACTAAACACTTTTAAACTTCGTATACTGGTAGAATGTGTTTATAAAACATCTTTTTCTCTTGGCTTTATTGAGAAAATTCTATAGTTTGTAAGATATTTGTTGTTTTTTCTTCAATTTCTGTAATTTCAACCAATCAATGACGTCTATTCAGGTGAAAACATTCTGTGCCGTATGAATATGTCCTTCGTTTAAGAAACAGATTGGGTTGTAAATATTACATTTCTGAAGAAGAAAAATACCCTTCCCCCACCCCTAACCCTAAAACATTGAAATGCAATAGATCGATACTAGGGTCATAATTATGGGTGACAATTTCGTATGACACCGCTAGAAAAAACTGCCGTTCAAACCGAAAAGATCCGCTTGCTTTTCAACCATATGGTTCTTGTCTCATTGCATGGCTCTTTGGACAAGTGTCTTCTACTATGCTCTATAGCTGATCAAAGCCTTATCGGTGGATTTGATAGACAGAAATTGAAAGAAACAAGTCATGACTCCTTCTTCTTCATCTTCTTCTTTTACATATCCTTCCTCTTAATTCCTCCTCCCCACATAATATCTGCCCTACTGGCTTCCTCTCGGTATAAGCACAAAAACAAAGTCTGGATGGCGCACAATGCGACAGCACACTTTTGAGGCAAGTCTGATGAAGTGCCTCTCTCGTGTCTAAAACTACAAACATTACGTAAATTTTCACATCGAATTTTTGAAAGTAAATTGGTACAGAAAGTATAATTGACATAGAAACAATTGTAACGAATCATTAAAGATATGTTAAAGAATGTTCTTTGTTTTCTAATTATTTTGATATACGTGTGTGTGTGTGTGTGTCCACCCTACAACTTGCCAACCAGTGTTGATATGTTTACGTCCCCGTAATTTAGCAGCTCCACAATAGAGACCGGTAGAATAAGTACCAGGCCTTAAAAAAAAATTAAGTACCGGGGTCGATTCATTCGACTAAAAATTCTTCAATGCCGTGCCCCAGCATGGCCGGAGTCTAATGAGTGAAACAATATAAAATATAAATTACATAATATAGTATTAGGTACCTAAAAAAGGAAATGGCCGTCATGGTCGGAACGCCTTTGGCCAGCCATATCATGGCTGACCTTGGGTCAAGTAAGAACAAAAACAATAAATAAGTCCATGGATTGAACGCCTTTCATTTATAGGTCTACCAGATCAAAGCTGATCTGGGGCAAAACAAGGCAGGACGGTTACAGTTGGACTTCCTTTGCATTGTACTTCTACAGGATTAGGACTGACCTAGGGCTAAAAACTAGTAAATCTAGTGAAGTGCATGTAATAACTGGAATAAGAAATTACTATCCTGTCACCACGCATATTTCTTGTTTATGTAATAATGTCACCAGAGATAATAAACAAGATAAACTTAAATACAACAGTAAAGTTCAATGATAACTTCAATTTCGGCTATTAACCAGTTTTAACTGTCAAGCAGAGATTTGCTGAATAAAGATTAACAAAAAAAAACTATCTGTCAAAAAGAGAGAATGCAGCTTTTCTTAGCGGCAGCATATGCGTGTATGTGCATAATATAATAATAATAATAATTGTGTACAGTGCTCAGGTGCACTACAACTCATCTAAAGTGTTTATATAATCAGGTGTAGTTTCGGCGGATTTCGGAAAGCATGAGGGCCTTAAAGGATGCAGTGTCATGGCAGTCAACATCTGACGCAGGCAGTTTATTCCATGCTTCAGCAACTCTGAGCGTGAAAAAATGTTTCCGAAAGTCATGGGAGCTGTGTTGTTTTCTGACTTTGTAGGCATGTGTGTGTGAATATGTACGTATGTAACGCATATAGACTACATATAGTCATACATTCAGATATAACTGATATTTATCAGGAGCAATAGAGTGAGTCAAGGATTGAGAGTTTCACGCTTTTGTACATATATCAAACATTTGATAAATGCTAATAACCTAAACTTTCGGCCTTTGAGTCCAATCTATTGCTTCGGATCTTTTCCTTTTGAACGGCACATATCAACACAATTTCTAGTTAATTAAACACTTTTAAACTTCGTATACTGGTAGAATGTGTTTATAAAACATTATTTTTTCTTGGCTTTATTGAGAAAATTCTATATGTTGTAACATATTTCGACTTTAATTTCGAGCATTTCGGCAATTTTAACCAATCGCTGACCTCCATTGACGTAAACAACATTCCGTGCTGTATGAATATGTCCCTCGTTTAAGAAATAAATTAGGTTTATTTACATTTGCGAAGAAAAAAAGATACCGGATCTTTTTAGGTAACTAAAAAATTTTAAACTTCGTATACTGGTAGAATGTGTTTATAAAACATCTTTTTTCTCTTGGCTTTATTGAGAAAATTCTATAGTTTGTAAGATATTTGTTGTTTTTTTTTCTTCAATTTCTGCAATTTCAACCAATCAGTGACGTCTATAGAGTTAAAAAGCATTCTGTGCCGTATGAATATGTCCCTCGTTTAAGAAACAGATTGGGTTTATTTACATTTCTGAAGAAAAAAAGATACCCTTCCCCCACCCCTAACCCTAAAAGATATTGAAATGCAATAGATCGATTCTGGGGTCAAAATTATGGGTGACAATTTCATATAACACCGCTAGAAAAAAACTGCCGTTCAAACCGAAAAGATCCTCAACGACTTCAAAGGTTGCAAGACGCAACAAGAATTTTAGAAAAAATAAATAACTAAATGAGTGGAAATTGAACCGGTGAGTGTGTTAAATAATAAGGCACTAAAAGAGAATGACTCTCCCCAGACAATAAAATATGTTTCAACACATGAATTCAGATAAAGAATCTTGCAAACCAAGTAAAAACGAAAAATATATATGTGTGTGTGTGTGTGTGTACACATATAATAATAATAATAATAATAATATAATAATAATAATAATAATAATAGGGGGTATAACTCCAAACTTACAGGGAAAAATTCAATTTAGTATTAAATCGAATTTCACAATATAAATATATAAAATATAAATTAGTGATAAAACCACTATTATGCAATTCAAACAATGATAGACATAAACCAAAACATTAATAACAAATAAAATATATTTTATAAAACATAACTAGATCACAAAAATATAAAAAGTATATTTGTAATCTAGTTATATGTTTTATAAAAAATATTTTTTATTTGTTATGTTTTGGTCTATGTCCGTCATTGTTTGAATTGCATAATAGTGGTTTTATCTCTAATTTATATTTTATATATTTATATTTAATGATTCACAATCAAGGTGCAGAAATGGCGTTATTCCAAATGAACAAGTTAATGTAATACGATAGTAGAAAGAATTCCGCGAATTAGGTACTCCAAAGTCAGTTGGAAGGCCGGGGGTCCGTGTGAGCGTGCGGTAAATAGTTAATCCAAAAAAAAAAAAAGAACAAGCACAAGAAAAAAAAAAACAACAACGCGAGGACGTGGTACATGCAAAATGTAACCACGTGGATCGTTAGCGATTTTTTCCACTCCGTCATCCTTTTCTCCTGGACAGTCCTCCGTCTCTTTTTCTGACGAAGAGCTTTGCCCGAAACGTAAAGCCACCTTTCTTTCCTTCCCTGAGCATCTACTATTATTTTGCATGTACCACGCCCTCGCGCTGTTGATTTTTCTTTGTGTTTGTTCTTAGTTTTTTTTTTATATACTAGCAGTATCGTCCGGCGTTGCTCGGGTTTGTAAGGGAAATAACTATAAAAGCATTTTTAGAGATGTAAAGTATAAAAGCCATCTCAATATGGCTAACCACAAAGGGGGGTGTTACTGTAGTTTTTTTACGTTCTGAGATTTAATAATACTTCCCTTATATAATAGCAAAAAAATGCATTAAAAATGGGAAAAAACGATGGTAAATTTTTTTTTAAATCGTAGACTCATCGTAGACGCGCACTAATACCCAGAAGGGCTCTATATGAATCACGACTATAAGATACCCGGTTTTGGTTACACTGCACCACAAAATGTGGGAGTAGTTAGGAATCTAAATTGTAGGAGACAGACACACAACTTCACTTTTATATATAAAACCCCTTTTGAGCCTTGTAATTATTCTATCGATCTCATTTACCAAAGCGTTAAGTTACAGGGACGTACACCGGTTGTTAAGCAGTAGTGCAAATTCCGCCGAGGTCGACTTTGCCTTTCATCCTTTCGGGGTCGATAAATTAAGTACCAGTTACGCACTAGGGTCGATGTAATCGACTTAATCCCTTTGTCTGTCCTTGTTTGTCCCCTCTGTGTTTAGCCCCTTATGGGTAGTGATTTATCTCTCTCTCTCTCTCTGAATACACACACACACACACACACACACACATATATATATATGTATATATATATATAATATATATATATATATATATATATATATATATATATAGAGAGAGAGAGAGAGAGAGAGAGAGAGGAGAGAGAGAGGGGGGGCAGAGGCACGTAGACAACAGACAGGTACATCCTCAGAGAGAGAGGGGGGGCAGAGGCACGTTGACAACAGACAGGTGCATCCTCATACAAAGGTATAGACCTGAGGATAATATTACAGTAATTAAACTACGTACGACAGAGAAATATGTTTCATAAGCAAAGAAATAAAATTTAGTGTCGTTTAAAACTGACAGCGGTACGACGAAACTGCTAATTTGGGGGTCATTCATTACAAAAGAAACCACGATAAACCTTTTACTACGAAAACTAAAAAAAATTTTCATACTTCTTACCTTTTTATATAGACAAATACACCCCTTCTTTTGCCCCACTGTCAGCTTGTGGCCCTTTTCTATTGCCTGTCAGTCTTCTGTCAGTTTGTTGCTGGGAGGTTTTTTTTCACCCATTTTCGGTAAACGAGAAGGGGAGAAATAGTTAATAGCCCTCTCTTTATCTACTATTCTGTTTTTCATTTACTCTATCACTGACTTTCTTTTACTCTCTATCAATATCTTTCTTTTCTACTACTTATTTTTTTCTTTTAAGTACTTTATCTTGTACAATTTAATTTTTTTCTTTTTTGCAAATTAACATACTCACATAAAAATTTAAGCACAATTAAAAGAAACTGCTTAATCACCCCACCCCCCTCCGGATCTTTTATCTGACACATTCTACAAGTATACGAAGTTTGAAAGTATTTAGTTACAAAAAAAGATTTTTTAAAATCTGTCGGGCAAAAGGTAAAGATCCCCTCCCCCTTTTCCCTTTTTCTTTGTTTCCTTGAAATTAAATTGTTACAATCTTTATATGAATCAAATTCTTTCTTGTGATTTATAATCACCTTCCCCCAGGGGGAGTTTTATTAACTTATTTTTAAGGTAATGTTGGTGGATCAAAATTTTTCCACGTGAGATTTTCCCCATGCTTATGCTCAAAGTTGACTGGAAAATAACCTACTGACTTACGGAATATTTGTTCCAATCCAAACTTATTTCTTATCTACTTACACAGCTCTGTCAGCATGGTTTCTCGTTTCTAAACTATATACAATCCCTACAGTAATTATACACACACACACACACACACACAGATATACATATGCATGTACACACACGTGCACGCACACAGATACATGTGTGAAAAAAAATCACTGTATTCATATGTAATGAACCGTTTTCGTTGACAAACTAGAAGTGTAGGAGAGAGAGAGAGAGAAAGTGTGTGTGTGTGTGTGTGTATATATATATATATATATATATATATATATATGTATGTATGTATGTATATATATACACTGAATTATTTTGCAGGCTGAGTGGAAAGCAACAATAGGTATAACGCGATAGAGATTCGCGCTTTTTGTTATATATAGTAGGTTGAAAAAACTTTGATCTCGCAAGGTTATGAAGAAAAAAATGAAGTGACAAAAACTCTCTCCAGGGCGTGTTTAAAATCTAAAACCCACAACTAGTTAGTAAAATTTTTTTTTTAGTTTATCTTAGAAAGTTATTTACAGTGAATGTTTACCAAACAATAAATCTTTTTTCTTTGAAATTTTTTCTTTGAAAGTTATCAATTCTTTTTATACACTTTCCTGTAAGTCAGACCGTCTCGTGGTCCCGGCAGACAAAATGGAAAGGGCGCTGTCCCGGAGGATAGCTAGGGAGATGTGCTGGAACAGCCACTATGACTCACCGGACTTGCATTTGCGGACAAGACTAGTAAAACAGAGATCGATCTACATATGGTGAGAGATAGAGCTCTCTCTCTCTCTCTCGTGTCTGTGTAACCGACAGTTTATGAAGCTATTTATTGCTTTAATAAATTCACTGCTGTCATGGTCTGCTCATTGTAATATGTTGATACACTGCGTTCAGGTATCTGTTTTATGACCAGTGACACTTGAGATCCTTTATATTCTATCTTTGTCAAAGTCTTCATTGTTCATATACCCATGGATAGATTTAATAAACCGTAACTTTTCACATAAAGCTGGCCTCCAAATACCTGCAGCATTAGCACATACCCTGCTAGCTCTAGTTATTATTGATGGGTAGATGCAGGTCAGCTCTTAATGACAAGAGATATGAATGAATCATAGGTAGCCAAGCGAATGAAAATGAGCGACCGTTATATCTACTGTTCTAGATATACCTTTCTTACGTCAAAAGTTCATTTAAGAACCATACTGTACACTGATATGCAATTGTTAACCCTATGGAGGTGTTGTGTTACAATGTGGATAATACATTGTAGTGTTCTGGGTTAAATTGTTTTGCTTTAAGTGTTAATGAAGTTTTCATGGCTGGAAGCTTTTCTTGATTATTATCAACTAACCAGCACTAAAGATGTTCTCTTGTTAAGGGATGGGGGTTCATGTCACTTTCAGTTTTCTTGAATAAATTAAAGTGAAGGAGACCCAGTGTGTTTATCATGGATGCGGATACTAGAGCAGTTTACTCTCATATTCGAACAATCCTTCCTCGTTGTATCAAGCCTTATTGAGCAAAACTAAAATAGGGTCGGGTGCAGCTAACTCGGACACCAAAACAGGCACTCCTTCCAGATATATTTGATGGTTCTTGTATCGGTCTAACAAGTATTGCAGTTGTCTGATCAATTGAACTATATCCTGAAATTTGGGGGAAGGGGGCCAGTCGATTAGATCGACCCCAGTACGTAACTAGTACTTAACTTATCGACTCTGAAAGGATAAAAGGCAAAGTCGACCTCGGCGGAATCTGAACTCAGAACGTAGCAGCAGATGACATACCTATTTCTATTTCTTTACTACCCACAAGGGGTTAAACACAGAAAGGACAAACAAGGACAGACAAACGGAATAAGCCAATTACATCGACCTCCAGTGCGGAACTGGTACTTAAGTTAACGATCCCGAAAGGATGAAAGGCAAAGTCGACCTGGGCGGAATTTGAACTCAGACCGTAACGGCAGACAAAATACCTATTTATTTACTACCCACAAGGGGCTAAACACAGAGGGGACAAACAAGGACAGACAAAGGGATTAAGTCGATTACATCGACCCCCCCCCCCAGTGCGTAACTGGTACTTAGGTTATCGACCCCGAAAGGATGAAAGGCAAAGTCGACCTCGGCGGAATTTGCACTCAGAACGTAGTGGCAGACGAAATACCGCTTAGCATTTCGCCCGGCGTGCTAACAATTCTGCTAGCGCGCCGCTTTTCCTCATTAAATAATAATGTAAGTGGATTGATATTCTACAGACCACTGACGTCATTCTCAGGCAGAATCGGTATGAACACAGGGTGTGATAAGAATAACTTATTGAATTATTTACAAGCCAGTGCATCGGACCGGCCTCCATATAGTTTCTGCCCCTATTCCTAGACGTGATGCTATTGCTGAAGATACTCGCCCCAAGATGCCTCACAGTGGAATCACACCAAGGACCAAGGATCTCATGGTTGCCAAGCAAATTTTTCACCATTCGGCTATATCTATGTCGTTTCTGTAAATAAATTTAGCATAATACATAGATATTTTATATTATACATATATATATACATATATATATATATTATATATATATACATATATATATACATACATATATATACAATATCCTTTTGTCAGAAAAATAAGAACTTTACGGTATCTTCTCTCATTGCAGAGGGGGAAATAGTCAAGTAGATATGGCACTGGATTTACAGTTCAGGTCTTACATTCCAGTACATCCAGCTGTTTTATCGGAGACTAATTCTATGTTAAACCAAGTAGTTGTTTAGCTCTGATCAAAGGCATTCCAATCATCATCATCCTGTCTCTTTCCTAAGTACAATGCACCAAGAATCACAATCTCCAATGTTTTATCATTTTCTATGATGCTAGAATATCATTTAAGAGAGATTTAACTGCTGCTTGTAAAGGATCAACTGGTCATGTAAAGGCTCTCTCATTAAGTTCTGTGTTGAAGTACCAAATAAGTTATAGAGAGCACCACTTGATCACCAAATCAACTGGGAATGTAATATTATTAGAAAACTGACATTCTATCCGAAGAGAGACTTATCTCTTATCCACTTCATACCAAGAAACCAGAGCTAAATTTACAATTTAAGGTTCATCTGGTGTCTTTGAAAATAAATAGAATGAATGTACACGTTTTGTAACCTTGTTACAAGGTCATGAATATAATCTCTGGGAAAAGTTACAAATTTTTTACTGTTGCACTCAGCAAATACTTTACTAAAATAAATTTCGTTTATACACCTTAAGTTCAGTATTTAAGAAAAACAAGCGATATATGTGCTGTTAGTTTTATCTAATATTTTCATACGTTAATAATGCCATGTACTTTGGTTTGTTAATGATCCAAAGCATTAGTTGTCAAAGCTTTCTGCTCCAGATGTGTGACATAATTTTGACAAAAGGAGTAAGTTCTAATAATTCACAATTTTTTTTAAAAAAACTAACTCTAATGAATGCATTAAAAGAATTAAACTTAATTGTTTCATAATATTTATAAATAGAGCCCATTCTCTTTTAACATTTTTTTTTAACCAAGAGCATAAGTGTGATATTTACTTATATAATTATTGTAAGAAAAACGTAGGGAAAATTATAGATATACCTTAAATTTTTAATAAAATAATTAAATTGCATATCCATTTTGACAACAATCATTAAAAATTTTGATATTTTTCCAAAAGTAGAAGTGAAGTACTTTGTACTTTATTGTGGCTGGTAAATAACTTAGCATACTTCTGGAAAAAGGTATATGCAGTCTTTTTTCTATTTTTTTTCCTTCCACGCTTATGTTACCTCAAGGTAACTTTGAGAATATTTCTGAATACTTTCCAATTGAAAGGTATTAGTACACATGGAACGAGTAAAAGAAAATCAAATGAACTATGATAGTTACAAACTTTCATACTCTTTCATTTCAAACTTTAACAACTTCAAAATTTTTTTTAGTTTGTGCATAAACACAATTGCACATTAAGATATGTGCGCAAAGTTTTCAGCATACTCAGGTGCGTTTTTTATTAGGTTAACACAGACAGCGTGTCTTTATCTTATGCTGTGTACCTATTATTATCCAACCTAGAAAAATGGGTAAACGGTGAGGCAGACAAGATAACTCATTTGCTCAGAATTGTCCAGCTAAGATGGATGGCATAATTGGTCCCAATGGGATTTTAAACTGTTGCTGAAAATCTGGTCTAATTTCAGGAATTATAATATATATAATTCTTGAAGTTAGACCTGTGTGTTTGTGTATGTGTGTATATATATATATATAATATATATATATATATATATATAGATGTGTGTGTGTGTATATATATAGATACGTGTGTGTGTATATATATATAGATACGTGTGTGTGTGTATATATATATATAGATACGTGTGTGTGTGTATATATATATATATATATAGAGAGAGAGAGAGAGAGATGTGTGTGTGTGCATATATATATATATATATGTATATATATAGCCCGGTCACTTCGTATACTCAAAGATGAGTTTGAGAGCCATGGGCCGAAACAATATATATTGTCGAACTAACGACCATAGATTAGATAATTTGTGTGTGTATGTGTGTGCGTGCGTGTGAGTGTGTGTGCGCGCGTGTGTGTAAATGTGTATAGACAAAGTAGTTCGGTATTTATTGGTAGTGTGTTAAATTTGCCGTTTAAATATTCATTTAATCACATGATATTTTTTAGTCAAATACTTGGTTTAATGCATTCTTCAAACCAGATTATTTACCAAGCAAATAAATGCGACTAAGTTTAAAATTTACTGAGAAAGTACCTTGCCGCAGTTAAATTTCAGTTGGGTGGAAAGAGTGTTAAATAGGGAAAAAATACATAAAATTCTTTCGAAATTTAATTACGTGTTTTTCCATAAAGTTTCCGTACTGCAAACCTGTAAAAGAAGTTAATCAAAATTGTAAATAGGCACTTACCTAATTGTATCCATAATGTCAGCAAAAATATAAAGACGGGGATAATCAGAAAAGACTTCATGTTGAAAGGACTACAAGTCAAACGAAAATAAACTCGTTTTAACGAAAAGAGATATTAGCGCTCCGAAGTGTAAAAAAAAAATATTACTAACACTAACAAATCTAAGAAAGGCTGAGAGGCAAGGAGGGAGTGAGAGAAAGAAAGAGAAAAATTAAGCAAGAGTGAGAGAAAGTGGGGGGATAAAAATATAATTTACTAACGTCACAATTATATATGTAGCGGTAGGGGGATACGGGTTTGCCTTTTTGGAACAGATAACTCAAGAACTTGAGAGCTTGGTGTTAGGAGTATATTAGCTTAGTAGTCCAACCCGTGTTCAAAACATCAAGCTTCGAGCACTGCTGTATGCAATAAGCTCGTTATTATTCTTATTATTAATACGAACATAGCGAGATGATTGCTGCTTTTAATATTTATGCTTGTCCACTCCTACACCAACAAGAAACCGTTCAATTTCTATAGACATTCACACTAGTGTAGACTTAACTAATTCCTGTTGCACTGCGTATAGCACAAAAAACAAATTAAGGGGAAAGAAATACAGTTTAAAAGAAATTGTTGATTCCAAGTATTAAAAACAAAACGGAATTGTTTGAAGAAAAATTATAAAACAGCCTCGAGGGCAAATTAAATTAGAAATAACTAAAATAGCCACGATAGTATTGCATGTGTAGAGTATAAAATACGCGTTGATAATATATAATATATAAAATAATGTAACAGATTTTCAAAATTATAAAATGTCCCATTGCAGGGTGCATCGACAAACATGTTTGAAACAATTTTCGTAATAGCAGTAGTAGTAATTGTTACTTAAACTTGAGATCAGCCCTCATCCAACAGACCTTTTATATAAAGATGTTTTGTCCGAATCTCCCAGACCCATTTTTCATTTATTTTTATTTTTTCTGGAATAGTGTATTTGATTTATCCCTTTTAAAACAGTATGCTTTGACTGACATTTGGCTGTTATTTCTAACGAGTGCGTTGAGGCTGCATTGAAGAATAATGCTAACAAAGCTAACCTTTTAAAGGCTATGAATGTCTAATAAATTTCAACTCCTAATCTCTTCTTGTGATAAATTACATTACATACTCAAAAGTTGTAGACTTGAGAGATAATAATTACGGGAGCTGATTATTGGAGGAGTTTGAGAGTCTCGCTTAATCGACATTTTTCAACACATGTTACTTCTATGAGCTTCGTAAGTGTATTTAGCATGCAGACCGCTTTCTTGATGTACTTTTACTTCGGTTATATTTACTGATACAATCAGTCTCCCTGCAATCCTTGTGGCTGTGTGGTAAGTAGCTTGCTTACCAGCCACATGGTTCCGGGGTTCATTCCCACTGCGTGGCACTTTGGCCAAGTATCTTCTGCTATAGCCTCGGGCCGACCAAAGCCTTGTGAGTGGATTTGGTAGACGGAAACTGAAAAAAGCCCGTCGTATATATATATATATATATATATATATATATATATAATATATATATATATATATATATATATATATATATAAATGGATGTGTGTTTGTCCCCCCAACCTTGCTTGACAACCGATGCTGGTGTGTTTACGTCCCCGTAACCTAGCGGTTCGGCGAAAGAGACCGATAGAATAAGTAGTAGGCTTACAAAGAATAAGTCCTGGAGTCGATTTGCGCGACTAAAGGCGGTGCTCCAGCATGGTCGCAGTCAAATGACTGAAACAAGTAAAAGAGAAAGAAAGAGAATATATATATATATATATATATATATATACAGCGAACTGGCCAGGTTGCCAGCTTGCCCGATGGGGAGAGGGGCATGTTAGTATCTAAGGGGCCCACCCCCCTCAAGTGTGAGAGGTTTTTATTCACTCCTAGAAGAATGCTTTATTTCAGCCTACTTTTAACAAAAAATAAATAAATAAATAATAAATTGTAGTTGTGGGTGGGTCTCCTTGTAGTTGAGGGTAGGCCTCCTTAGTCTCCAGGCAACCAATATTTTTAGACCCAGTCCGCTACTGTATATATATATATATAATATATATATATATATATATATATATATATATATATATATGTATTGATAAAACGGTAAGGTAACAAAAGAAAGAAAGAGACCTCAATATTATGTAAATAGAGGAAATTTATCTATACAATAATATGTTACATTACTCGGTAGTCAAGATATAACTCAGATGCCGAAGTGGAAATCCACAACACCATCTCTTCGGTTATCTGGCTATTTTTGGCCTTTTGGGATTATCGCCTAACATCGGTTGAGGACTCTCACACACAGAAGAATTTAATATGGATGCATATCACATAGATTATTCTATGAAGAGAAATAGCCAGATAACCGAAGAGATGGTGTTGTGGATTTCCACTTCGGCATCTGAAACTCAGAGTTTTATCTTGACTACCGAGTAATGTAACATATTATTGTATATATATATATATATATATATATATATTATATATATATATATATATATATATACAAAATTAGAAAATGGAGAAACATACTTAAATCAATCAAACATCAACCATCAGATGATACCCAATCAATACTTTATTACACCATTACATAACAGCAAAGGCATTATACAAAATATATATATATATATATGTGTGTGTGTGTGGTGTGTGTGTGTGTGTATGTATGTATGTATATATATATATATATATATATATATATATAATATATATATATATATATATATATATATATATATATATATATGTATGTATATATATCTCTCTCTATATAAACGGCAGTTTGTCTGTGCGTTTTCTGTGTGTCTGTTTTCTTGTACCCTCACTCTGACCACGGCTTTCAACCGATTCTGATGAAACTTGACACACACATAGCCCAATGTCATAATTCAAAACTAACGCAGCGAAAATTTTGAAAAGTTCCCCCATTTCTGAAAAAAATCGATAAATTCGACATGGGGTCGAGAATCAGAAACCCAAACCACAGACCGTCTAGGGGACGCAACTCCACCTTTTTTAACTCAAAAATAATTTACCTCCATTTTTTTGCTATAACTCTCTAAAAATGCTTTATAGTTATTTCCCTTACAAACCTGAGCAACGCCGGGCGATACTGCTAGTATATATATATATACATACTGATATCTTCTTAGTCTTGTTAGCTAAGTAGAATATACTTCGCTGAAAAGATTCAATAAAACTGAAATATGCCTGTTGCGTTCACCAATTGACATTAAAGACGAGATCCAATCCAATCTACATCCTCCTTCATTTTCCAAAAGTTTAAATAAGCTGATCTTATTATTATCCCCTTTTTTTCTTTTTTTTTGAGACTTTTAATCCCTCGAGAGAATTTTTCCTTGCAAATTGCGTAACTATTTTAATTGATTGAAGTTTTTCTGTTCACTATATTACATATATAAAACTATTTTATTTAAGAAAACCAGTCTACTCCAAAAGTACTCGTTTGACACTAACGTTCAATATCTGCAACCCTTTGAGTTATTGTTCAGCTTTTTAACTTTTTTTTATTTTTTAAACACGAAACTATTATCAAACATTTTTGCTTTGCTCTGTTGGAGATTTTTTTACCATTTGAAACTACGCGGATTTTTTCTCTCTTTTTTTTAAAGCAGACCCGTCTATGTAAAGAAGTGGAAAGTTACTTCTTGTTTCATTTTCCCAATTTTGTCTTTTTCCATCCTTTTATCAACAATAAACCGAAAAAATGTTACTTATTAGAACTTGATCTCGAAGCATATATAAAACGCAAAGCAACAGTGTGTGAATATTGGGTAGACAAAACCTTTTTGGACAGAAAAGGTCGGCAGCTGCCCGTGGGACACGAACCCATATCTCCTATAGACATGACAGGCGTTTGCATTACACCAATACAAACCTTCGAATGTTTTTATCTCGCTTGTAAGAATAAAATTTCTAAAATGAATAAATTCGAAGGATTGCTTTGGTCCAATGGTAAGACGCCTGTCATGTTTACAGAAGATGAGGATTCGAGTCCTACGGATAGCTCTCGACTATCCAAAAGGGTTTCTTAACTCAATATTTACACGCTATTGTTAATAGCTTTATGAGTGAGCTTCGAGTTATACTATTCAAAAAAGGGATTATTTCACGTTCTCTCGAAAGTTTATTAATTCTCGTGGCATCAAAAAAGAAAAAGTTACTTTGAAAAACTTTTAAAAACATTTAATGATAACAAAAACTATGCACATCTCCAGACGAAAGAACGAGTGAGAAAATTGAAGTGAGTGATAAAGAAGATAATTCCATTCCTTCTTCTACTAAAGCAACCTCCAATAAGCAAACTTTGGATATGAATTCCAAAACAGAGAGAAGTATACTTTGCCGAGCTATGTTGCAAAAGAAGATATACCCTACCTCAGACCCTTATCAAAGGACGAAGGAATAAAAACATAACGTAGTTTCTGTACGTCAAAAGCCAAGGAGCCTTTTTATGTCCTTGAAAATGCAATTTCAGATACCGGTGTACGGTACAATATATTTTCCATCGGCTGGAATAGAGGCCATGGAATTGTATGAACAATATTCATAGAGGTCTAGGCGAAAAAGGCAAGTCGTACTGATGCGTGACACATCTGCCTAGAGTAGAGACTCGTATTCTAGTACTTGGGGCAGCGTAACATATAGATCACCGTAAAGGTTATTGGCGATGACGTTGATCTTTGACTTGTCGTCACTTTTGAGGCACAGTACGGGCAAGTGGTGAGTACCGAGGTAAGCGAGGAAGGATGAATGGTCAGGTGGGATCTGCATCGACATGCATGTCTAAACGATGGCCAATTATCACAGAACCATCCCCGATTTGTGCTCCGTCGTGAATGCAGACTGAAAAGTGATGAAACTGATGATGCAGGGCAGAAACGGATGATACAGTGTTGCTATGCGTGTGATGGAAAGGGCTTTATGGGGGTTATTTTCCTAGGGGAAGTCGAAATACAAATGAAGAAAAAATAGAGACCTCAACAACAGGTCGCAGAAGTTGCTGTCGCAAGGCATCAGCGGTCGCAAGTGGAGGCGCAATGGCCCAGTTGTTAGGGCAGCGGACTCGCGGTCGGAGGATCGCGGTTTCGATTCCCAGACCGGGCGTTGTATGTGTTTATTGAGCGAAAACACCAAAAGCTCCACGAGGCTCCGGCAGAGGGTGGTGGCGACCCCTGTTGTACTCTTTCGCCCCAACTTTCTCTCACTCTTTCTTTCTCGCTCCTGCTTTCTTTCCGTTGCCGTCTCTACGTCTTCTGCCTCGTCTCCTCTCACAGCTGTTTCTTGTCCCCGACTTCCTACGCAACCGCTGAGCCTGGATGCGCATTCATCCATCCGTCGATGCTCTCGGTGTCGGGGGTTGACTTGCTTTCTCTTCTGCGGGTCTTACGAATAGCAAAAGATCATGTTTCGGACTTCTCCCATCTTGCGAGCTCTGAGACGATGATCGTTCGCTCAACAGCAACAGCAGCATCAGCGGTCGCAGCTCTGGAAATGGTGCAAGAGACCACCAAGTAATCACTCCTAAGAGCCGATGAACTGGAAGCCCTTCATGATGCCAGCGACCAGGGAGTCGAGGACTAAGAAATCAAAACCTTCCATCCAATCATTTTTTGACAATAGGGATGAACTAGACTGAAGACAAGTGACCAGCTGTCAGGGATGGCTAGAGAAAAAAAACACTTACGAAAAAAGTCAAGAAGACCAATAAGGCGTGCACGATATAAGAAAAGGGATCATTTAACTTGACACTAACTTGAAAGGAAAACGCCGACCTATATAATTTAGTGTTAAACCTTGAGAAAACAATTTAGTTAATGTTTATTGAACACGAGATAGGTGACCAAATACCACGAGAAGACAGCCTTTCAGTAACGACCACATTGATGGTCTCTCTGCATTTGAGCGAATATGCCCCAGAGGGTGTAAGTTCCTTCACGGCACGGCTTATCCAAAGAATGCTCAATAGTACTTTTGGATGTGCCACAAGGGGTGAAAGAAGGTCAGAGCAGCGGGTGCTCTGATCATACAGGAGTGGCAGCTTCTCACCCATGTAGGGATGGTCTGCTGTTTTCATGTTGCTGTAAATCATTCCTCTTTTTAATTATATCAGTGTTTTATATAATCATCTAATTATTACGTCATTATTTGTGTAATTAATATTTTTTTACATGACATTATATATATATATATATATATTATATATATATATATATATATATATATATATATATAATATATATTGTGCAATGTCTTTGACTCTCCCTCGTTGATATAAAATCTTGTACATGCCAACACATGTTTTGTATCCATTTTGTAAAATGTCTGTTATGTGTAAGAATGGCCCCCGAGAGCAAAATATAAACTATTATCATAATTATTATTCATGGTGTGCATGAATGCCATACATTCGGAATCAATGTCCTTGATGCCGGGTCACAACCACTTTCCTTAGATTTCGGGAACCCTTCTTACAATCCTTGCTATTTCAAATAGAGCAGATTTCCAAAATCAACGCAACTCTTGTAGTTATATCAATCTCAATAAGGCAGTTGTTAAGTCTGTTGCTGACGGTACCTAAAGGCACCTACAGCAACTGATGATTACTTTTGTAGAAACCCTCCACTGTCGCAAGAGTGGCTGTGTGGTAAGTAGCTTGCTTACCAACCACATGGTTCCGGGTTCAGTCCCACTGCGTGGCACCTTGGGCAAGTGTCTTCTACTATAGCCCCGGGCCGACTAAAGCCTTGTGAGTGGATTTGGTAGACAGAAACTGAAAAAAGCCTGTCGTATATATGTATATATATATATGTGTGTGTGTGTGTGTATGTGTGTGTATGTTTGTGTGTCTGTGTTTGTCCCCCTCGACATCGTTTGACAACCGATGCAGGTGTGTTTACGTCCCCGTAACTTAGAGGTTCGGCAAAAAGAGACCGATAGAATAAGTAGTAGGCTTACAACGAATAAGTCCTGGGGTCGATTTGCTCGACTAAAGGCGGTGCTCCAGCATGGCCGCAGTCAAATATGACTGAAACAAGTAAAAGAGTTATCATATTTCCTTAAGCCAAATTCTGGTATTTTTCTATTTTTTCTTGTTCTTTGATGATAGATTCATGTCTGTAGATATAGGCATATTTATGATGGTGCATTCTTTTCACCCTTGCCATGAACCATAATATCTGGTCCTCTGGCATTTATTTCGCGATCATACTGTGCATTAATACCCAACAAAGGACTACAGAAACTTATTATATGCATGACAGATCCCTGTTTCTCGTTACATACTCTGCACTTTGCACTTTCCGCGGATTTGTCTATTATGGCCTTAATGATATTCGTCCACAACGACTGCCTTTGAGCGGCCATTATAATCTGTATGCTTCTTACGGTCTCCCTTCTTCAGCCATAGCCAAGACTCCTTTGCTGCGACGTCCTGTGTCTGTCTAGCATGCTGGCCGTGTTGTTCTTTTCCCCAGATGTTTCTTTCTCGCTCCTGCTTTCTTTCCGTGTATTCCGTTGCCATCTCCATGTCTTCTGCCTCCTCTCCTCTCACAGCTGAAATCGGTCTTTCTTGATTGCTTCATACATACTCTTCTATGTTTTGTTTTGCCATCTCTACACAGTTTTCCATTGATATCAGACCTCTCCCACCTACTTCTGTGATAGACATAATCTATCGACCCTGCCTATGAGTTATAACGACCGGTATATGGACTGTGCCTACCTGGTTTTACAATCTGTTTCTTGATTCTTCTGTAGCGGGAGAAATTGATTTGTAAACAATATTATGAAATGTCGGAGTCAACAGTTGTAACGATAAAAATTTGTTGCTATAACGGCAAGTTGTAAGATGTGGAAGATGGACAATACATGAAGTTTTAAGGAAATATTTTTTTACCGTTACGTTACAATACCTTGCCTCGACGGGCAGGTTATGATAAATCCAAAAGCATGCGAAGTAAAGTTTGTGTTTGGGTCCTCTTCATTGTTTAGTAGTAATTACAGAGAGAGATAGAATGTTGTAAGAGAACAAAATTAGAGCTAGTGAGAGTTGTAGGGTGTGGGACGTTGTCTCATAGTTGCTGACAGTAAACTTCATTTCTCCCTCTGACCAAGGTTCTAGCTGGTCAGCCAGACTTCGTTGTCACCGAAGTGATTAACTGGTTGAGTCGTCACCATGTGGCTGAACTCGTTGAGTAGTCACCGACTGATTTTTGCTTGGGGTGTTCTTGCTTTTATGATATCATTGAGAACAATAGATTTAGTTGGTGATCTTGTTATCTCTATTCTAGCTTTTGGTGAAGTAGAAGAGGTTAGAAAGGGTCAAGTGGTGAAGACATTATTTCGGCCTAGCTAGAGGCATCTGGAAAATGCAAAACTGCTGTCACAGAAAAACCATTGATCCACCGTGGGAAAAGTTCTGTTGCTGTGTTAATCTAAATTTGGCTATGGTGGATCGAATCCACTTCATACTTGCAAGATCCACTACACTTCTTTAGTCCAGTTCAGGAAATTATCAGAATATCTTATTAGAGAGACCAACCATGCGTTTACTGCAGAGATGTTTTTCCTTCTAATTAATTTTGAGCTTAGCACTCTTTTCACTCTCCTGAGATATTCGGTTACCACCTCTTTCATTTCTTGGCAGAGAGTGTTATCTGCCTCCAATACACCTAAGTACTTGTAACGGTCACCCTCATTCCCTTTAATCCTTTCTGACTTGGAATATATTTCCTCTCTCTTTATCGCTAGCATCGCACAATTATCTGTTCCAAACTCCATACTAATATCACCATTCACAGCTCGAACAGTCTGTAGCAGTGAATCTAAAGCTTTCTCACTTTTGGCAAATAATTTCAGGTCGTCCATAAACAAGAGGTGGTTTATTTTCTCCTCACTGCTAAATTCGTAGCATGATTTAACCTTGCTCAGGGTCAATGTAAGAAGGATAAGGGCAAACACGAATAGCAGTGGTGAGAGTTTATCACCTTGGAATATTCCCCTACTTACGTTGACTCTACCGAGCTTATCTTGGCCTGATGTTAGTACAGCTCTCCATTTTGGCACACTATCATCATCATCATCATCATCATCATCATCATTAAGGCAGCGAGCTGGCAGAATCGTTAAGATGCCGGGCAAAACGCTTAGCAGTATTTCGTCTGTCTTAACGTTCTGAGTTCAAATTCTGCCGAGGTCGACTTTGTCTTTCGTCCTTTCAGAGTCGATAAATTAAGTACCAGTTGTGTACTGGGGTCGATCTAATCGACTGGTCCCCTCCCCCAAAATTTCAGGCCTTGTGCCTATAATGGAAAGGATTATTATTATCATTAAGGCGGCGAGCTGGCAGAAACGTCAGCACGCCGGGGAAAATGCTTAGCAGAATTTTGCCCGTCTTTACGTTCTGAGTTCAAATTCCGCCGAGGCCGACTCAGCCTTTCATCCTTTCGGGGTCGATAAATAAAGTACCAGTTACGCATTGGCGTCGATGTAATCGATTTAATCCCCTTGTCTGTCCTTGTTTGTCCCCTCTACGTTTAGCCCCTTGTGGGCAATAAAGAAATAAGAAGGCGGCGAACTGGCAGAAACGTTAGCACGCCGAGCGAAGTGCGTAGCCGTATTTCGTCTGCCGTTTCGTTCTGAGTTCAAATTCCGCCGAGGTCGACTTTGCCTTTCATCCTTTCGGGGTCGATAAATTAAGTGCCAGTTATGCAATGGTGTTGATGTAATCGACATGATCCCTTTATCTGTCCTTGTTTGTCCCTCTATTTTTAGCCCCTTGTGGGCAATAAAGAAATAAGAAGTTGCCTTCCCAACCACATGGTTCCGGGTTGTAGTGGGCAAGCGTTCTTTGCTATAGCCTCGAGTCGAGCAAAGCCTTGTGAATGGATTTGGTAGACGGAAATGGAAAGAAACCCGTCGTATACACATATATATATATATAAGTATTTGTGTGTCTGTGCTTGTCCTCTCACCATCGCTTGACAACCGATGTCGGTGTGTTTACGTCTCCGTGACTTAGCGGTTCGGCAAAAGAGACCGATAGAATAAGTACCAGGCTTACAAAGGATATATATATAAACGGCAAAATGTTTGTCTGTCTGTGTGTGTATCCTTTATACAAATCCACAATTTTTCAATTAGAGGGCTCGCACTTTCTATGGTCATTCAAAACCGTCCAAGGGTGGTTGTGCACATCTTTACATTTCCCTAGTCACCCCGCAAAGCCATTAAAAAAATCAATAGAAGTGACTTTTTTGTGGATTTTATATCCAAAACCCAATCAAAATGTCCGAAACATGATACGCCAATTGAATGCCAGCTAGCTGTATGTGATTGGTCAGAGATTTGGACAGTACTTGCGTGTATGTGCGCACGCACGCAGCTGTATATGCATGCACTAGCATTATGACCCGGCGTTGCTGGGTCATAGTGCTAGTTGTCATATAAATAAATACACGTTCATACAAACACAAAGTTTATCACACAAAAAGGAAACAGGACAGAACTATGAATCCATGCACAATAAAATTACATTTTAAATGTATCATGCTTGCATAATTTCATTTCCCAGCTTTCACGCGTTGTCTGCAGCAAATAGCCACGTCATTTAACCTCAATGTCTCCCGGAGACAGAATCGCTGCAGAATTAATAGCGCTCTGAACTTTTCCACCTGTTCTTTCTCTTGCTATTGTTTTCGGTGGGACCTTCACAGCTAATTAAATCACTTAGACGGATCTTTAGTTACAAAAAATTATTTTTTTAAATCTGTACGTCAACAGGTAAAGATCCTATTTAGACATCAGAAGTTATCAATTGCTTTCTGAAGAACCTTCCACACGTTCGGAAATTTTTTTCCATGTATTTGAGAAAGTCTGTTTCCCAAGTTCTTACAATTTGTTGCTTCTAGTCTTCTTGTACACGAGCAGTTGTAGAAACTATTGTGATTTTCCAGTTTTAAATACGGGATTACCCGTTGTAAACGTTGAGTATGTAGGTCACCGAAAGTAAACGTTATTGAACAAGGTGTCTCCAATATAGACGACTGTGAAGGTGGATGAAGTCGTCAATGTGAACAATTGTATCGATTAAATTGAAGGAAAATTAAAAAAAAAGTTGTATTTCATTATACATAAAAATGTTTATTTACAAACGTTTATAAAATTTCATAATTAAGTCAAGTGATCCAAATCTGTATACGTATTTAACAGCATATATAAAAAATGCTTGATTGCTAAAAAGCATTTGTAAGCTTCTGTGACCGCGTTGAAATGGCTAGTGAAAAAATATTTGTGCGTGTGACAAATTGCGGGCCTGGTGGTGGTGGTGGTAGTAGTAGTAGTAGTGGTGGTGGTGGTGGTGGTGGTAGTAGTAGTGGTGGTGGTGGTGGTGGTGGTGGTGGTGGTAGTAGTAGTAGTAGTAGTAGTAGTAGTAATAGCCGCAGCAGCAGCAGCAGCAGCAGTAGTAGTAGTAGTAGTAGTAGTAGTGGCAGCAGCAGTAGTAGTAGTAGTAGTGGCAACAGCAGCAGCAGTAGTAGTAGTAGTAGTAGTAGTAGTAGTGGCAGCAGCAGCAGCAGTAGTAGTAGTAGTGGCAGCAGCAGCAGCAGCAGCAGCAGCAGCAGTAGTAGTAGTAGTGGCAGCAGTAGTAGTAGTTGTAGTAGTAGTAGTAGTAGTGGCAGCAGCAGCAGCAGCAGTAGTAGTAGTAGTAGTAGTAGTAGTAGTAGTAGTAGTAGCGGCAGCAGCAGCAGCAGCAGTAGTAGTAGTAGTAGTAGCAGCAGCAGTAGTAGTAGTTGCTGTTTTGGTGGTGCTGAAGTGAGACGATGGTTGGTACTCTCGCATTGTAAAGGTGATGGTGGTGAGGAATTTAGCCCCCACTAAACTGTGATCTTCTCTGTTGCTGTACCAGTTGAGAAGTAGGACGCAGCTGCCTAGACAAACCTTTTCCTGTCCTGATTGTTAAGTGGTCGAGTTATGAGACAGAGGTCGTGAAAGGTCGAACTGAACTGTTTCAACTTGTTGGAAGGTACACACAAGATAATTCATTTCCTTGCTCCTAATGTAGATAAATGTAATTAAAACAAACATCAACGGCGAAACCAACCAAGGGTCTACTAAACAATTCGAAGCATTAGTATATCAGATCTTGGCTAGGTTTCTTGATACAAAGTCCTTTTATGCGCCCCTATTTTACGTTGGATATACTGTATGAAATTTCCGTCAGCTTCTTCGCTGTATGTTGAGCAAAGTTACTTCGTTTGTGTTAGTAGAGTTCAGACTTTATTGCCCACAAGGGGCTAAACACAAAGGGGACAAACAAGAACAGACAGACGGATTAAATCGATTATACCGACTCCAGTGCGTAACTGGTACTTAATTTATCGACCCCGAAAGGATGAAAGGCAAAGTCTACCTCGGCGGAATTTGAACTCAGAATGTAGCGGCAGACGAAATACCTATTTCTTTACTACCCACAAAGGGATAAACACAGGGAGGACAAACAAGGACAGACAAACGGATTAAGTCGATTATATCGACCTCAGTGCGGAACTGGTACTTAATTTAGCGACCCCGAAAGGATGAAAGGCAAAGTCGACCTCGGCGGAATTTGAACTCAGAACGTAGTGGCAGACGAAATACCTATTTCTTTACTACCCACAAGGGGCTAAACACAGAGGAGACAAACAAGGACAGAAAGACGGATTAAGTCGATTATATCGACTCCAGTGCGTAACTGGTACTTAATTTATCGACCCAGAAAGGATGAAAGGCAAAGTCTACCTCGGTGGAAATTGAACTCAGAACGTAACGGCAGACAAAATACCGCTCGGCATTTCGCCCGACGTGCTAACGTTTCTGCCAGCTCGCCGCTTTTTCAGTTCAGACTTTTTCCCTGTTAATCAAAACTTTTGTTATTGCTAAATTTACTTTGAGATCACTAGATTCTAAGTTATGTTCATACATTTAGAATTTTTTTTTCGATAGTCAAAAGATTTAGATAGAAAAACATAAGTTCCCAGGTACTGTTTGTTTCGAACTCCACTGATATTGGGAACCTAGACAGACACCTATCTTTACGCTAAATTCCACTCTGAAAGAATTACTTGCTCCGACTTTGTTGATGACATCTCTAAACATGGCTTGGGTGATTCTCACAAGCCATTCAACTAAACCCATTTTTTCTTGGCGTGGTACCTGTCAAAGACCTACAAACCGAACTACCATAGTTTTTTGCTTTTTTTTCCATGGAAATTAAGATTTGATTTTAATAATTCAAGTTGTTTTACTAGGATGAGAATATCGGGCACTGCATCTCACCTAAGCAAATTATTTGTGCTATAATTCTTTCTGCAACTTTCTTTAATTAATTCACCAATTTGATTCTTCTTTAGTTGCAACCTTCTAAAATATATCCTCTGTTCTTGTAACATGTGATGATAATACTGCTGTGATAGTCATCTTTATATATAAAAGTGAAGTTGTGTGTCTGTCTCCTACGATTTAGATTCCTAACTTCTCCCACATTTTGCGGTGCAGTGTAACCAAAAGCGGGTATCTTATAGTCGTGATTCATATCGAGCCCTTCTGGGTATTAGCGCGCGTCTACGATTTAAAAAAAAATTTACCATCATTTTTTCGGATTGTGAATGCATTTTTGGCATATATAAGGGAAGTAACTCTCTAAAAATGTATTATTAAATCTCAGAACGTAAAAAGCTACAGTAACACCCCCCTTTGTGGTTAGCCATATTGAGATGGCTATTATACTTTACATCTCTAAAAATGCTTATATAGTTATTTCCCTTACAAACCCGAGCAACGCCGGGCGATACTGCTAGTTTGATATGAAACTTCTCTATGCAACCTGGTTTACTATGTGACTGCCCTGCATCGCCAGATATTATCCCTGATGTTCTAGCTATTTCCCTATATACATATACTTAAGTATCGATCGTATAGCTGGGTCCTTACGTTAGTTCTGTTTGAAGTAGTCCTTCTCATTCACATACATTCTCCATATCCAGAACCCTCGCGTAGTAACATTTCCATGCCTCTTTTTTCTCAGCATCAATACTGGCTATTGCAACGTTATCACTCCATATACACATTCCTGGGCGACATTTTGAACAACACACCGTCTTGCAATCCAAATATATATATATATATATATAGGAAAAAAGCAACAAGAATGGATTAAAATATCGGTACAATTGCTTTTTTCCTATTTGTAATCACCCCACTTGTCGTATGGTTAACACCATATAGATTTCCGGTGCATCCTAGTTAAGGACCATATTCATGTGAATTCATTAGAATTCACTTGAATCTCAATTACTTAAACCGCATATATATATATATATAAATATATACACATATATATTTGGTAAGTAGGTTGCTAACCAACCACGTGGTTCCGGGTTCAGTCCCACTGCGTGGTATCTTGGGCAAGTGTCTTCTGCTATAGCCCCGGGCCGACCAATGCCTTGTGAGTGGATTTGGTAGATGGAAACTGGAAGAAGCCTGTCATATATATATATATATATATATATATATATATATATATATAATATATATATATATATATATATGAGTATGTGTGTGTGTGTGTGTGTTTGTCCCCCTAGCATTGCTTGACAACCGATGCTGGTGTGTTTACGTCCCCGTCACTTGGCGGTTCGGCAAAAGACACCGTTAGAATAAGTACTGGGCTTACAAAGAATAAGTCCTGGGGTCAATTTGCTCGACTAAAGGCGGTGCTCCAGCATGGCCACAGTCAAATGACTGAAACAAGTAAAAGAGTAATAAATGTTTTTTCTTCAATGTCAAGTAAACCCAATAACAAATGAAAGTTATTTGAGAAATGAAGTATAAAAAACAGAAAGTTATCTCCCTTACATCTGCGAGTCAGTGTTTGCTTCTGGAACTAAATATCTATTTCTTTATTGCCCACAAGGGGGCAGACAAAAGGATTAAGTCGATTACATCGACTCCAGTGCGTAACTGGTACTTAATTTATCGACCCCGAAAGGATGAAAGGCAAAGTCGACCTCGGCGGAATTTGAACTCAGAACGTAGCAGCTGACGAAATACCTATTTCTTTACTACCCACAAGGAGCTAAACACAGAAGGGACAAACAAGGACAGACAGACGAATTAAGTCGATTATATCGACCTCAGTGCATAACTGGTACTTAATTTATCGACCCAGAAAGGATGAAAGGCAAAGTCGACCTCGGCGGAATTTGAACTCAGAACGTAGCGGCTGACGAAATACCGCTAAGCATTTCGCCCGGCGTGCTAACGATTCTGCCAGCTCGCCGCCTTACAGAACTAAATATCAGAGCCACTACGTCAGGCCTGGCCAACTCGAATTACATTCGCTTTTCATGCTGGCATGGGTTGGACAGTTTGATCAGAGCTGGCTAACAGGAGAGCTGCACCAGGTTCCAATCTGGTTTGGCATGGTTTCTACAGCTGGATATGCCTTTCCTAATGCCAACCACTTTAGAGTGTACTGAGTGCTTTTAATGTGGTGCCAACACAGATGCTTCTCTATATGGTGCCAAAATGGGTGCTTTTTATGTGACACCAGCACAGGACTTTAGTGGGTCAATCCTCTTCATCAGGGGGAATGCTGAGGAGGATGGGTCTTCTTGAGTACAACAAGGTACCAGATATCTCAATCCATTGTCATCTTCTCAATAAGATTCAGTGTCTTGGGATTGTCCTTCAGTTCTCCATCACATATCTTCCAGGGTCTCCCTCTTCCATGGGTTCCATCTAATTTGAGTGATCAGTATGACTTCAGATGTGATGTTGGGAAAAGTTAAAATACAATGGTAAAAGAATGGTGACTTTTTTGGGGGGGGGTGGAGGGGGGTTACAATATGCCAGCAAAACAGGTTTATTGAGAGGGTGGTGTTGGGGGAAGTTACAGTGTAAAGGAAGGAATGTGTCATTGTGGGGGTGCAGTAATGGAGAGACTAGCAGAAAAGGAGGATGAACATGTTCTCAAAGTAACACGCCAAAAGAAGTGAAGAGAATAGGACGTGTTGATAGAATACTCTGGGAAAGAATAAAAATTGCAAATGTGCAATCACAGCCATCCTTGATCAAGCATCACAACTCAGAAAGATAGAAAATGGTGTTGCAGGACATGGTGGAAGCATGGAGATTCAGAATGATTAAATCATTATGACATGTCCTTTATAGAAAGCTGTTGCATACATCACAATATACAAATTTTATTCAACATATTTCCTATGGATAATAAGATTTTCCATATAAAATATAATTTTCTAATACTAAAATACACACACACATACTTCTGTAAAGTAGATCATACGTTACTCAACATAATGATAAACATTTGGTAGTTTTTACTATCTGTACAGTAGTTGTATACTGTCAACTTAATGTGACAGTCCCATGAGGGGAATCACAGCACTGCTATTTAGTCCTAGGAAGCATCAATGCTTCTTAGGGCTAAATAGCAGTGGTGTGATTCCCTTCATGGGACTGTCACATTAAGTTGACAGTATATAACTACTCTATCGTACCACTACTGCTTATATCTCTCTGAGATATTTAGAAATGTAATATTTCTATTTTTGTAATTAGTGGATTTATTTCACTAGAATTCTTATATGTTTACAAGGGCTAGACAGGCATCTTCAACTAGCAAGCCATGCTACTCCAGACTGGTGACGAGCAAAGACTCAGAAACATGTCTCTGGATGCAGGCTTAGCTGGGTGGAGGTACTTGTCTCCCCTTTGTAAACATAAGGACACAGGAAATGTATCAAGGCTGACAGGAAGCGTTGATGCTTCCTAGGGCTAAATAGCAGTGGTATGATTCCCTTCATGGGACTGTCACATTAAGTTGACAGTATACAACTACTCTATTGTACCACTACTGCTTATATCTCACAGAGATATTTAGAAATGTAATATTTCTACTACCTGTACAGTTTTATGATTAATTAAGCAGATCTTTTATGACACCTTTTTATGAAGATCTGCTTCCAGTCAGCTTTCCTTGATCATTACTTCTTCCTGTGTACAACCTCAGTTTATTCTTACATCTAATATATATACAAATACACAACAAAGTTTATTACAGAAGATAAAAATGTATCTACATCCCAGAAATGAATTGAACTTATGGCCCTCTCCATTAGTTCTACCACTGATCATCATCCTCATCATCATCATTTAACGTCCGTTTTCCATGCTAGCATGGGTTGGCAGTGTTTCTACAGCTTGATGCCCTTCCTAATGCCAACCACTCCGTGAGTGTAGTGGGTGCTTTTTACGTGCCACCAGCACAGGTGCCAGGGGAGGCTGGCAACAGCCACGAACGGTTGGTGGTTTTTACGTGTCACCGACACAGAAGCCAGTCAAGGCAGAGCTGGCATCGGCCACGTATGGATGGTGCTTTTTTACGTGCCACCGGCATGATAAATTATGGAACAGAAAAGAAATACACACACACATATATATAACAGTAAGGAACAATTGATAATTAGAGCAAAAATACTGTATCATTCTTTTCATGCGAATTTATGAGCTTTATTCTAAACAAAGACTCAGTCATTTAATAGAGATTAACAAAATAAGTATCAAAGTACAGCAGCCAAAACTGTGAAGTCAATGACACAGTCCAAATACTGGATCTGGCAAAAGAATAAAATAATTTTTGCTTTACAAACTTACATATAGGCAGAGGCCTTATATGTACCAGAGTGGTAAGAAGTTTGCTTCCCAACCACACGGGTTCCAGGTTCAGTCCTACTGTGTGGCACTTTGAACAAGTGTCTTCTAAAGCCTCAAGTCAACCAAATCCTTATGAGTGGATTTGGTAGATGGAAACTGAAAAGAAGACCATCATGTAAATGTGTGTGTGTGTGTGTGTCACCACTGCTTAACAACCGGCGTTGGTGTGTTTACCTCCCTGTAACTTAGTGATTCAGCAAAAAGAGATCAATACAATGAATATCAGACTTTAAAAAAATAAATACTAGAGTCAATTTGTTCAACTAATATTCTTCAAGGCGATGCCCCAGCATGGCCACAGTCTAATGACTAAAACGAGGTAAAAAGGAAAAAAAAGATAAAAGTTATTGTCCAAGATTTAATGTATAATACATTATATAAGTGGAGGCACATGGCCTAGTGGTTAGAGCAGCAGCCTCACAGTCAAAGGATTGTGGGTTCGAATTTCAGACTGGGCGATGTGTGTGTTTATGAGTGAAACACCTAAGCTCCACGCAGATCCGGCAGAAGGTAATGGCGAACTTCTGCTGACTCTTTCACCACAACTTTCTCTCACTCTTTCCTCTAACATCTTGCAGCTCACCTGCGACAGACCAGTGTCCTGTCCAGGTGGGGAACCTATACACCACGGAAACCAGCCCTTATGAGCCAGGGATGGCTCAAGAAGGAACAAACATTATATAAAGCCAAATATATCATTACATATATTAGTATTCCGATTAGTCTATCAAATGTAATGCTTATTTACTCACATTCATCATCATCATCGCTTAACGTCCGTTTTCCATGCTGGCATGGGTTGGACAGTTTAACTGCACCAGGCTCCAATCTGATCTGGCGATGTTTCTACAGCTGGATGCCCATCCTAACGCTAACCAGTGTGTAACTGGTACTTATTTAATTGACCTCGAAAGGATGAAAGGCAAAGTCGACCTCGGTGGAATTTGAACTCAGAACGTAGTGGCAGACGAAATACCGCTAAGCATTTCACCCAGCATGCTAATGTTTCTGCCAGCTTGCCGCCTTAGACTAGTTTTTATATTATCATATTTAGGTCCATTTTTCTATGTTTGCATAGATAGGATGGATCCTCCACAGCACAGTATCCTGCCATCTCTAGCAATTCATCATCATCTCATTCATGTGGTTTGGCCCCTTGAGATCAGCCTTTATCTCTTCCCCAAATTTCCTGCCTGGATCGAAAACCACTTGCTTACCCAATATCATCATCATTCATACACATCACTTGTTCATACTAGTAGTCTTCTCTCTTACATTCTACAATTGATTCCTCTTATACCAGTTTTCCTTTCAGCCAATTTCTGCATACTAACATAACTCGTGTTTGTCTCATTTATTTTCAGCTTTCACACATCCAAACCACATATGCAGATGTATCATCATTTGGGCCCAGGCATGGCTGTGATTAAATAGTCTGCTTCACAGCCACATGGTCCATGGTTCAATCCTAGTTTGTAGTACCATGGACAAATATTTTCTACTATAACTGTGGGTTGACAATACTTACTTTGGGAAAGCTTATCAAATTCAATCTCATTTTCATTTACCATCCATTATTCCAGGTTTGCACAGAAATATATTTGAGCCAGGATTTTAAGACTCAATAGCCTTCCTGTCATCAATCTTTAGCTGTTTTACAAGTATGGAATTTTTGACTCCACAGGTCTTCTAAACTGTGGAGCAACCAGTCATGACACCGACAAGGGATGTAAACACCATATCACCTTTCTGCTCTGGCATAATGGTGATGTGCAAAACTGTGGAATATCAACATTCACACACAAGAACACATACATATACAATGGACTTCTGCATAGTTTCAGCCTGCCAAATTCACTGGTTGGTCTAGTGAATGGATATTATATATATATACATATATATTATCATCATCATATAACATCCATTGTCCATGCTGGCATGGGTTGGACGGTTTGATTGGGCTGGCACATTGAAAGGCTGCACCAAGCTCCAGTCTGATTTGGCATGGTTTTCTGTGGCTGGATGCCCTTCTTAATGCCAACTACTCTGAGAGTGTAATGGACGCTTTAATGTGCCACCAGCATGGGTGCCATTTGCATGACACCAGTAGCTGCCTTGACTGCAATTTTGCTTGGCTTGATGGGTCTCCTTCTCAAGCACAACATATTGTCAAAGGTTTTGGTCATTGCCTCCGCCAGGCCCAACACTCAAAAGGGACTCGGCCATTTTGCCTCCATGAGGCCCAATGCTCTAAAGGAACTCAGTCACCTCGCCTCCATGAGGCCCAACACTAGAAAAGAATTCAGCCACTTTTCCTCCATGAGGCCCAACATTCAAAGGTTGATTTTTTACGTGCCACCAACACAAGTGCACTTGGCTTGACAGGTGTTCTTGAGCAGAGCACATTGCCAAAAGTCTCGGTCACTAGTCATTGCTTCTGTGAGGTTCAAAGTTCGAAGATCATGCTTCACTGCCTCGTCCCATGTCTTCCTGGGTCTACCTCCACAGTAAGCGATCAGCACTTCTTTACACAACTGTCCTTGTCCATACGCATCACGACCATACCAGTGCAGCTGTCTCTCTTGCACACCACCTCTGATTCTTCTTATGCCTAACTTTTCTCTCAAGACGCTTATACTCTGCTGAACATTCACACAGATAAGAGAAATTAAAGAACAGATGTTTATTCCATTAGTTGACAGCTGTTTTATAATCTATGTTAGTTAAATAAGCAAAGCTACATAATCCATCACACATATATATGAATGAACATACATCAGAATTTATACCTAGAAATATAAATTGTGCTGTAAGTAAAGAGATTATTCTTCAGAACATTTCATGGCAAGTTTACACCAGACTCTAAATATCAGCAAAAAACAATACTAACCAAAATAAGCCCACTGAGATAGAGACATTTCTTTGTTATTCTCACCATTGGAAATGCCATGAACCAGGGATTAATCCAATGGAAACATATAATCAATAATGTTATAGTTAACAATGGAAATTAAAAACATGTGCATGTATGAAAGAACTCTGTTCTAACTATACACAACATAAAGCTGATATTGATTACATTTCTTATGCTGATTTCGAACATGTGATCAATATTAGTTTCTTACTTATGTATAAAGTCAGTTTTATATGAAAGGTTTATAGTCGTCATCATCATCGTTTAACGTCCGCTTTCCATGCTAGCATGGGTTGGACGATTTTGACTGAGGACTGGTGAACCAGATGGCTGCACCAAGCTCCAATCTTGATGTGGCAGAGTTTCTACAGCTGGATGCCCTTCCTAAGACCAACCACTCCGAGAGTGTAGTGGGTGCTTTTACGTGCCACCAGCATGGGGATCAGTCAGGCGGTACAGGCAATGACCTTGCTCAAATCTTTTTACAAATGCCATCGGCACAGGTGCCAGTAAGGCGATACTGGTAACAATCATGCTCGAATGGTACCGTTTACATGCCACCGGCACGGAAGCCAGTTAGCCGCTCTGGCAAAAATATGGAACGCTTCACAAATTTGCATGTCTGAATTAAATTCAATACTTTATATGTACTTATTTCATTCACTGTGGAGAGATGAAATTTTAATTCACTTACAGCAGGATTTGAGATCAAAATCTTAAGCTCTAAAATTATGCCTTGTAATACTTTGGATTCAAAAATTCTATCTCAGCTAACACCACTATTCAAAATATAGTCAATATATATTGTAAATGAAGAGAAGCTTTATGATGTTAATGTGTGGAAAGAATGGAAGTAAAGACTGTGATAGCTACAAGATGTTTAGATACTGTGTGTTGGAAGATAAGTGCAAAGAGGAGTGCTGCAACATATTTAAATGGTGATTGACAATGGTCATGTGGTGAGAATGGATGAAAAGAGTTGTGTGAAAAAGTGCCACACCCTAGCAGTTGCAGGAACCTATGGAAGAGGTAGACCCAGGAAAACCTGGGACGAGGTGATGAAGCACGACCTTCGAACTTTAGGTCTCACCGAGGCAATGACTAGTGACCGAGACCTTTGGAAATATGCTGTGCGTGAGAAGACCTGGCAGGACAAGTGAGAACATAACATGTGGCCTTTACCTGGGATGTAGCCAGTCCACTAATGCATACCTTTCCTTCTTGGGACACAAAACTCAGCTTGCAAAGACCTGTTGAGGCAAGTGAAATCGAAATCGATCAAAATCAATGGAAATTGTAGTTGTGATACCAGTGCCGGTGGCACGTAAAAGAACCATTCGAACGTGGCTATTGCCAGTGCCGCCTCAACTGGCCTCCATGCCAGTGGCACGTAAAAAGCACCAGCCGATTGTGGCCATTGCCAGCCCCGCCTGGCACGTAAAAAGCACCCACTACACTCACGGAGTGGTTGGCGTTAGGAAGGGCATCCAGCTGTAGAAACATTGCCAGATCAGACTGGGCCTGGTGCAGCCTCCTGGCTTCCCAGACACTAGTCGAACCATCCAACCCATGCTAGCATGGAAAGCGGACGTTAAACGATGCTGATGATGAAGATGATGATTGACGATAAAGATTTACAATAAGGTAATTTTAAGAACGTAACAATAAAAGGAGTTTATAATATAAATAAAATTAATTATTCATCAAACAAAGATTTTAAAAATAAAAAAAAAATTGCTGAAACAGAAATAAGAAACAAAATTGAAATATACTTGAAAAATTCCAGATTTTATTTTCAATATTTTTTTTTTTTTGCGTAGCAAAATTTGATCCTTAAAAGAGCAAATATACTTCAAGTTCATGTCAAACAATAAAATATATCCTTAACATTTTTTATATATGTCTACAAGGGTAATCCTGGAATGGGTTCTACATTCAAAAGTGTCGTGTAACGGCATTCATCAAACAATACGTGTGATCAGACATCATGTTTGCATTCCAATTGTGTGAGCAAATAAAATCATCTTCTTCTAGGCAGTATGTATGATCTGTACCTTTTCCATCGGGTTCTTTTTGGAGCTTAGCATCAAAACAATATGTATGATCAAAGGAAGGCTGATTTTCTTTTGCAGCTTGAAGTGTAAAGCTTAGTTTCTCCCAGTCTGTTTTAACTGACCTATTACCAAATGTTTTCAAATTATTCATATTAGAAATTATGCCTTTTTTATGAGAATATGTGTGGTCGGGTTTAGAAATATTTGAACAATGTACTGTGGTTTCAACTGGTTGATCAAGGCAATTGTTTTTACTTGACTTTTTCAGAGGTGTACTCACTGGTTGAGAGTTTTGGTTATGCTGAGTATTCAGAGGTATGGGTCTCCCAGAATTACTGCAGTTATCTGTATGAGAAGAATGGTGTACAAGCTGCAAAGACGAATCCTCTTGAGCGTTTGTCTTTTTTTCGCTACAATGAACTCCAATACTGTACGTATGGTCAGGTTTCAATTTCCTTGCATTTTTCTCAGGCACAAGTTCACTGTTACAAGCTGAAGGTTCTAATGGTAACTTATCACCAAGCATGTTAGTGCTACAACCTGAGCTGTACGTGTGATCAGACTCGATATTGGGCTTGTTAGAATCAGATTGATTCACCGACGGTTCTTGACTGGAATGTGAAGATTTTACTTTCCTTTTACAAAGGCGAGATTTTTTAGCATGTGACCAATATGTATGATCAGGTTGTAACTGATTTTTCTCAATGCTATTCGAATGGCACTTACTTTTGTTGCCAAATGCAAGTGGGTTCGTTTCGTTCCCATCATTCAACTCCTGGCTGGCATTGAAACAATAAGTATGATCGGGTTTATACTGTTGATCAAAACTACAGTTACCTTTGGGCGATGCTGACTGTTCATCAATATGTTTTGTACCTGAGCAGCTTCTTCCACCTTCACTCGAAGGAACAGCTTTCAACGAACAGCTTGACTTTTGTTGATCAGAATTTTGTTTTGTGTGCAGTTCAATATGTTTGATAAGTTCATTTGATTTTGTAAATATTTTTTTACAATATCCACATTTAAAAGGATTCTTCGTCATGTGGCTTCCTGAATGATTTCCTAAATGCGTACCTAAGTTACTTGATGATGTAAAAGACTTTTCACAAAGGTTACATTGGAACAATTTCTCATCAGAATGTACCCTCATGTGTCTGCTTAGGTTGCTATTATGTGCAAAAAGTTTTTGACAAAAAGTGCATTCATATAAGAAATGTATCTTTAAATTCTTTGAAAGACCTTTGGAATAAAAAAATGGCTTCAAAAAACATTTTTTACCAGAATTTTCTGTGTTATGGTTTTTAAAATATTTATTTAAATGGCTCTGAAAGGGGAAATTTTTTTTGTGGTAATCAAACATTATAGGTCTTCCAATATTGCTTTTAGGTAAAGGTTTCTTAGAGTTCGTTACACCAGTAGATTTTCCTTCACAATTCATTATGTGGGTTAAAGCTTGTTTAAAACATTTTATATTTGATGAGTCTTTGTTACTTTCATTTTTTAAGCGCAAGGTTAATTAGAAAAATATTTCTTTCTTCGTTATACATATCTTCAGTCAGAGACACATTCTTGAGAATTCTAAATTAAATGGCTTGAGGCTGAAAAATATAAAGAAAAAAAATGGAAATTGAAATATATTGGTACATTTTTACATACACACACACACCCCACCACCAATAACAAGAACAACAATAACATCAATAACAGCAAAAGTAAAGGCTTGCTTTGCAGGCCCCATGATAGCCTAATTATTTTCAGCATAGTTCTCATATAACCCTTTAGTGTTCAGATTATTCAATCAAACATAATGCTTATTGATTTCCATTGATTTGAATTAATCATGCATTATCTCATATCTTCAAGATCTTGATGGTGTAATTACTTAACGTAGAATAACATTGTAGGGTAGGTGTGAGAGCCTGGATCTGGTCAGTTTGAACAGAAAACAGATTAAATATTTTAGCCGGATATGGCCAGTTTAAATACTAAAGGGTTAAAACACACAGATATACAGTGTACCTATTCCAAAAGTGGGCTACAAATTGTAAATATGTGTAGATGTGTATTTACACGTATATTCATTCATATTGAGTCTAGTTTTGTTGTTGCTGATGATGATGGCAGGGGTGATGCAATTAAAACTGAAAGTGAGTTGAAATGTGAATATTTCCGAAATACGACAACTTTAACAAGAAATAACTTCCAAAATACAGAATTTTCTCAACAATGCCAAGAGTAAAAGATGTTTTATGTGACACATTCTACAAGTATACAAAGTTTGAGAGTGTTTAGTTACAAAAAATTATTTTTTAAATTTGTCGGTCAAAAGGTAAAGATCCCAAAATGGCGAACAATTGGAATACAACTTGGGAATATAATGATTGCATTACAGAATTAATTCTCATCTGTCCTTAATTTCTGATGAAACACCATTTAGCTCTCTTTAGTTTTGGGCTGCAGGCCCAATTAGCCCTCCACAGGAGCTAGATTAAAAGTCTGCATGGAGGGCAGCTTTTAACCCTTTAGCATTCAAACTGGCCATATCTGGCCAAAATATTTAACCTGTTTTATATTGAAACTGACCAGATCTCGCCTCTCACCTCAGCCCTACCATGTCATTCTAAAACTAAAATAATCACATCACTGAAATCTCTAAACTACAAGATAATACATGATTAATTCAAAACAATATAAATAAACAAACATCACGTTTGACAGAATAATCTGAACACTAAAGAGTCAAGCTAGTATAAAATAAAGCAAAAATGAAAAAATAATAATAACCCTTGTACAACAGGTGACAGCCTAATGCTGAAAGAAATAATATTTATCTCTCATATTTCATTTAATTTGGAAATATTAAATTTCTAAATATCTCATAGAGATATGTACGGTGGTGGAGCGATAGAGTGATTGTATACTGTCAACTTAACGTGACGGTCCTGTAAGGGAGATGCTTCCTAGGGCTAAACAGCAGTGGTGTAATTCCCTTACAGGACCATCACGTTAAGTTGACAGTATACAACCATTCATTTAATTTATTTTATAAGAGAAAAAAAATGGAAACAGAGATGTGAATTTTAAAATACATCATCTCTTTGAGTTCCTAAATGATAGCCATTAGATGTAGGGTCACTGATCTAAGTGGGGTGGTTTAGCAAAATCAGGGTACAGTATCACAAAATTTCATGTGGGATTTAGTTATGTAGTTTTACAAATGCATTCAGGTTCCACCCGAGTAAACTATACTTTTCGGGTGAAAATATGAAGCGGGGTGTGCCTCAGGGAGATTCACTCTCTCCATTTCATGACCCCATTACTTTCTCTGACAAGCATACCGAGAACATCCAGACCTACTTATAAGCTTGTTTGAACCTGGGTAAAAATAAATCATCTGTCTACGTCATGAATTAATCCTTTCCCCAAAGTTGCTGGCTCTGTACCTAAATTATTAACATTTATTTCTTATGATGATTTTTCTTTTTTCCTAAAAAAAAAAAAGTGTAAGTTAAAAGTAAAAAAAAGAAAAAGTGGTTCAGTCCCACTGCGGGGCACCTTGGGCAAGTGTCTTCTACCATAGCCTTGGGCCGACCAAAGCCTTGTGAGTGGATTTGGTAGACAGAAACTGAAAGAAGCCACTCGTATATATGTATATATGGATGTGTGTTTGTGTTTGCCCCCCCCCCCCAATCGCTTGACAACCGATGCTGGTGTGTTTACATCCTCGTAACCTAACGATTCGACAAAAGAGCCCAATAGAATAAGTACTAGGCTTACAAAGAATAAGTCCTGGGGGTCGATTTACTTGACTAAAGGTGGTGCTCCAGCATGGCCGCAGTCAATTGACTGAAACAGGTAAAAGAGGAGCTATTTCCATGACCTTCATGGGCTCTCAGAAACTAAAAATTCCATCTCGTGGGGGATTTTCTGACATCTGGGATAGCAAGGTGCACTGTTGAAAGTTCTGACACATAGACACTAATTTTCAAAATGCGTAACATGACGTTTTTCTTGAGGTAATGCTTGATTGTTAGAAAGTGTTTCTCCTTTGGAAGTTCATTATTATTTAGGATCCAATGTGGGAATCTATATGTCAGAGGTTCTTTGTAGTCCCCCCCCCACTTCCCTTTTAAGTAATTGTTATGCCTAGCACCCACCTAAATGACAAATGAGGTATCACAACTAAACTAACTTAAAACATGGATGATAGTTTATAAATTTTACTCTAAAAATGGATTGTATATGTTTTTAACAGTGCATTTGATAAAGAAGACAAAAGTTATAAATTTACTTTATATCATCATCATCATCGTTTAACATCCGTTCTCCATGCTAGCATGGGTTGGATGGTTCGAACAGGGATCTGGGAAGCCAGAAGGCTGCACCAGGCTCCAGTCTGATCTGGCAGTGTTTCTACAGCTGGATGCCCTTCCTAACGCCAACCACTCCGTGAGTGTAGTGGGTGCTTTTTATGTGCCACTGGCACAGGTGCCAGGCGAGGCTAGCAATGGCCGCGATCGGATTGGTGCTTTTTAAGTGCCACCGGCACGGAAGCCAGTCAAGGCGGCGGTGGCATTGGCCACGTTCAGATGGTGCTTTTTACGTGCCACCAGCACAGAAAAATATTACAAGTTAATGACTTCCCTGTGCCTGATGAGATCTCATTTCATTTTTAATAACCATTGTTTTATTATGTATAATATAATAACTACTAAAGGTAAAATTTAGTATGGTAATCAAGTTATCTCATTGGCCCCTAAAGCCTAAAACCCCCTTCAGCATGCCCAGAGTCCCCTTGAGGGTGGTACTGCTCATGTTTAGAACCTCTGCTCCATACAGTCATTTGGCTTCCTGAAATAGACATCTTACTGTCTTAAAATAGGGAGAAATGTATTGGATAATGTAAGCTTAGACACTGCATCTGGTGGGTGGGTGAAGATGGGATGATCAGGCTTGAATACTTTTAATCAAAAGTCAGCTGACTTAATACAGTAGATGTTATAAGGGTAAATAACTAAATGTACATCATTTTCCAAAAGACATGAATCTTCCGTTAATTCTTTTGTGGAAACAGAGGGGTGCTTGTACCCTTTAACCCTTTCATTACTCTATTTATTTTGAGGAGCTTTGTATTTCTTTCAATTACTGGTATTTTATTTTATTGACACTGAAAGGATGAAAGGTAAAGTTGACCCCAGCAGATTTGAACTTAAAACATAAACAGCCAGGAGAAATACAAGGTATTTTGTCTAAAGCTCTAATAATTCTGCCAACCCATGGCTGTCATATGAAATAATAAAAGTCTCTATTATAGGCACAAAGTTTACAATAGTAATAATAATCCTTTCTACTTTAGGCACAAGGCTTGAAATTTTGAGGGACGGGGTCTAGTCGATTATATCGACCTCAGTGCATAACTGGTACCGTAAGGATGAAAAGCAAAGTTGACCTTGGCAGAATTTGAACTCAGAATGTAAAGATGGACAAAATGCCGCTAAGCATTTTGCCTGGCATGCTAACAATTCTACCAGCTAGCCCCAAAATCCTTTTTACTATAGGCTCATGGCCAGAAATTGTTTTGTGATGGAGAACTAATCGATTACATCAACCCCAGTGTTTCACTAGCACTTCATTTATCGGCCTCGAAAGGATGAAAGGCAAAGTCGATCTTGGCGGAATTTGAACTCAGGTTTCAAATTTTGACACAAACCCAGCAATTTCAGGGGTGGGGGAATGTCGATTACATGGACATCCGTGTTCAACTGGTATTTATTTTATCGACCCCAAAATGCAAAGTCGACCTCTGCTGCATTTGTACTTAAAACTAAATAATAATAATAATTAATTCGTTTATTGGCCACAAGGGCTGACAAAAATTAATTAAAACATAAAGGGGCAAAACGCAGGACGAAAGTTAGAAAGGGTTTTGTCCGTTTGCAAAAAACCGTGTAAAAATAACAACGAAAATATAACAATTGAAATTCCCAATAGGGGAAGGCGCTTCGAAAGGTTACTCGGGGGAAAACCCATAAAAGCCACGGGAGCCTGGTCAAAATAATTCCTTTGGGCGTGGAGTACAAAGCCATTTGATGATATAAAGAGAGATAATTGGTTCAATTCATGAAAGCACTTTTTTCATCAGCAAACAAGCAAATCGAACCCCGATATATACTAAATAAGAGGAAAGAGTAGAGCTCGTGACCTTTGTGAAACCCTTAATGACTGATGACATTGGTACGATTAAGGTTCAGTTGAATATTTCTGCAAGTTAACGTCTGCAGGGGAAACGTTCTGGGTGTGCGGTGAAGGACCAGGTATAATGGTTAATGTGGGACCTGAAGAACAATACGTAGGATAGGTGACGCGAAATAAAATAAGGTATATTGGGTGAACTTAGATGGAGGGGTATGCAACGAACTAGTTCAGAGGAACAATACTTATAAGGTACTGAAATAGACAATATAGAGAATTCAGCCTCTCTCTAATGTACGTACCGAATAAATATTTGGGAAATCAAACCCTTTTTCTTTTTACATATTTAGGAGGTTGTCTTCATGAGTAAACAAAACGAAGAAACATACTTAATTGTTACGAAGATTTAGAAATAAAATGTCCCAAACCCCACTTAAATCTGATAAACTAAGTTAATCGATAAATAAAATAATACATTTTGAATGACACCAAACCGAAAGAATACAAAATATAATTCGACAAATATAGGGTAACCAAATATAGGTATATGATGTATAAGGAGATATAACACAAGATATTAGATAAATAATTGAAGTGGATATATCGTTATTAGTTCCTTTAAAAACTCGATTGTTACAAGTTATTTTTGCTTAACAACTTAGAAACTGATTAGCTTGAAAATGACGTGTTGGAGGGGAGGGGAAACCTTGTCGAAAAAAGCGAAGCCACAAATAGTGGCGGCCACGTGTAAGTCCGGTTTAGCTAGATGATGGTCACTGTTAGGATATATATCCCACAGAAAGGCAGGGTTATCTTTGAAGAAATCTGCCCTGCTGTCGAAGCCTGTTGAAAATTCAAGGACTTTGTACTAAACAGGGTAATGTGTGGTTTTACATACCTGAACTTCGTTGAGAAAAGTAACTCATAAATTAATTAAATTAATTTTGAAATATTACAAAATAAATAATTAAGATTTTATATTTTAGTTTCAAACTTTTTTTCTTTAAAAGAAATTAGGCGATCTTAATTAAATATTGAAATAAATCTTGAATTTTTGTTTTCAATTTCTTTGCGACAACAACAAACAGAACTCGGTGTCCCAGGGGTTAAAATGAATATAAAAATGCTAACTCATCTAAGATTTCGTTAATAGAATTGTATTAGCCAGTCAAATTTATGTGATAACCTAAGCAAAAAAAAACAAGAACAGGATATAGTTAACTGAGATCTGGATTGTGAAAACGAAATCCAATTAAGATCCATTGAGCCATTTTAGTTAATTACTAAATAAAAACTGTTTTGTGGAGAGAAAGCATCAGTACAAAGAAAATAACATCCCAGATTAGGAATAGGATTGTTTGAGGGATTTGTGGCTGCAGAAAGGGACAGCTAGGCATACAACAACCGAGTATATGTACGTAGATATGCGACAAAAACAAGACAGCTTACCTTTCCGTTCATAAACATAGTGTTTGGTTGAAGGGTCAAATCTCCTTCTGTCTCTGTTACGCAAGATGAGACGCAAAGGGTTGAGGGGGAAACTCTCTCATGATTACCTCCCTTGAACAGCTGAATTGGCGTTTCCGGGTCCAGGAAATGTACTTTCGTTAATACGTCGAAGGTGTGATGTGGTACGTTGTTATCGTACGACAGGAGAAATAGGAATGGCCATTGTGAAAGTCGTCAATGAATGTAATAGTTGTCTGCGCTGGAGATTACGTTAAACTACAAAGTTTGTTTATACATACAAAAAAAAAACAAAAAAAACATGCGTACACGTCATTGGTGTGTCACCTGGAGCGTGAAAACCAGCTTCCTGATAATAGAATTCTTTTAATTGTTCACAAAGAAAGTTTAAAAAATATATTTCGGAACGGTGATTAAAAAAAAATTAGTTTAACCACAGGAAACATCATAAATCTAACAATATGAAAAAAAGCTACGAAGTGAGTGAGAGAAAAAGAGAGTTATTATTTTGAAGTTTCTTTGAGAGTAACTACAAAGCATTGACTGATGGAATCAATACTAAGTGTTGGGTCGACCACTGGATAAACAAGCTATTATCGACATCTTTATGACTTTTCATAAATCTGTCTATTGTCACAACTGAAAAGATAGTTTTTAGCCTTGTTTCTGACACCCATTTTCTCTAGATGATTTTTATTATCATCATCATCATCATCATTTAGCGTCCGCTTTCCATGCTAGCATGGGTTGGACAGTTCAACTGGGGTCTGGGAAACCAGAAGGCTGCACCAGGCCCAGTCTGATCTGGCAGTGTTTCTACGGCTGGATGCCCTTCCTAACGCCAACCACTCCGTGAGTGTAGTGGGTGCTTTTTACGTGCCTCCGGCACATGTGCCAGACGGGGATGGCAAACGGCCACGGACGGATGGTGCTTTACACAGGGAACTAGTGAAGGGGCTTCTGTTTGGTCATTCAACCCACTTGAATTAGTCCCTAAATCTCATCGTCAACCCCAAAATTACATCCTTCCTTCTTACAAGAAGAATATATTGGATAATCTGATGTTAGGTACACTATGTTTAAATAAAAGAGGGGTTGGTCAATGCTTCAGGTCATAGTTATGTTCAGTCAGTGTTTACTGGAAATAAACGACTGCAACCTTGCAGCTACCATTCAAATTATATTATGCTTTGCATTCACCAAACTAATTATTCACTTTTTCAGCTCTTTAATCTCTCTTTCTTTCTTTTTTAACATCATGTGGAGCATATGGTATCAACAAGAAATTTCCACCTGTCTCTTTCTTTGACAAGGGACTGCATTTGTCTCAAGGTGTAACCCACCTGCCAATGCTTCAGTTTCTGTGGTTGTTTTATTCTGTCATGCTTGTGTCTCGCTGAGGTGTCCATCAGTAGGCTTGCTTCATAATGTTGGAAACAGGTTTCCATGGGATGTACCATTTTCTCCTCTTGAGACAAATTATCATCATCGTCGTTTAACATCCGCTTTCCATACTAGCATGGGTTGGACGATTTGACTGAAGACTGGTGAACCAGATGGCTGCATCAGATCTTAATCTGGCAGAGTTTCTACAGCTGGATGCCCTTCTTAATGCCAACCACTCCAAAAGTCTAGTGGATGCTTTAACATGCCACCGACACGAGGGCCAGTCAGGCGGTACTGGCAACAGCCTCACTCAAATGGTGTTTTTTTACATGCCACCTGCACAGATGCCTATCAAATCATACTTAACTTAATCTTCTCCAACAAGATCAATATTATGATTTCACTATTCTACAGCCAAATAGCATCACATTTTTATATGAAACATCCTCTTTTATATATACAGAAAATGCTACTGTTTATGGCAAACTTTTTCCAGAGAGTATGCTTTCAGTGGCCACCTCGGAGTTTACTCAAATATCTCGGTTAAAAAGTTTATTTCATAATTTATTAGTTACTTCCAATTAATTACAAAGTCAATAAACAGACTTATATACTGGTTGTTTCTATTGATATTTGTTAAATGTTTGCCTCAAACACATTTCAAAGTAAGATAAATTCCAATAATTGAGGAAATGGTGATGCTTTGTGTTAGCAGCAGTTAGTTCATAAGGTAAGTTATGAGCGACTTCTGTAAGCTCAGTCCCTAGAGGAGCATAGAATTTAGCATTTTGAGGTTTGTTCTTTGTCAAACACTATTTTTCTTCACTCTTAACTGAAGGGCAACACCCTAAATGTTAGCTTCTATACTTCTCACAGGAAACTTTGTTGAAATTCAACCTGTTAATCTTTCAATTTGCTGCTAATAGGACTTGGTTTATACTCATGTGAGGTGGTGAAGCATGACCTTCAAACATTGGGCCTCACATAGGCAATGACTAGTGACTGGGACCTTTGGAAATATGCTGTGCTTGAGAAGACTCAGCAAGCCCAAGTGAGACAATAACCTCGTGGCCTATGCCAGGGGTGTAACCAGCCCACTTATGCTTACCTTTCCTTCATTGAACACTAAACTCTGCTTGTGAAGACCTGTTGAGGCAAGTAAAATCAAAATCGAAGTCAAATTCGATGACTGGCATCCATGCTAGTGGAGCACTTACAGTACCACATGAGCGTGCCGGTGGCACATAAAAAGGACCATTCAAGCATGATCATTACCAGAACCGCCTTACTGGCACTTGTGCTGGTGGCACGGGAAAAAACATTCGAGCGAGGTCGTTGCCAGTGCAGCTGGACTGGCTCGTGTGCAGGTGACACATAAAAAGCACCATTTGAGCATGGCCGGTGACATGTAAAAGCACGCACTACACTCTCAGAGTAGTTGGCATTAGGAAGGGCCCCCAGCTGTAGAAATTCTGCCAGATCAGATTGGAGTCTGGTGTAGCCATCTGGTTCGCCAGACCTCAGTCAGATCATCCAACCCCTGCTAGCAAGGAAAATCGTAGCTGCGGCAGGTACTGGTGTCATGCAAATGGCATTTGTGCCAGTGGCACATAATAGCACCCATTACAGTCTCAGAGTGGTTGGTGTCAGGAAGGGCATCCAGCTGTAAAAACCATGCCAAATCAGACTTGAGTCTGGTGCAGTCTCCCAGCTTCACAGCCCTGGTCAAACTATCCAGCCCACATGAGCATGGACAACAGACGTTAAATGATGATGATGAAGTGTTTCTAATTTTACAGAAGTTGCCAGTACCGCCTGGAGTGGTTGGTGTTAGGAAGGGCATCCAGCTGTAAAAACTCTGCCAGATCAGATTGGAGCCTGGTGCAGCCATCTGGTTCACCAGACCTCAGTCAAATCGTCCGACCCATGCTAGCATGGAAAGCGGACGTTAAACGATGATGATGATGATGAAACATGGACATCAGATGATGCTGATTAGTTAGTAATTATTATTTATGATTACATATATATATATATATTTGTGATTTGGACACAAGTATTTTACTTGTCTATTCCAAACCAGCATTAGACTATATTTTCTGAGGTTCTTTAACACATTCAAAAGTAATGAGTTTGCCTTAAGGTGTTGAAGTCCCAATGATATCTGATAAGCAACTGATGAAGAAGGTTCTTTAGTTGTGTTTTCATTCCTCCTTTGTCTTTACTCATGAATACTTAACTGTTGGATCTGTTTTACTTACCTAGGCTAGTACAGGTTTTATGTTATTTCATTCCTTGACAAAATAAATTAGTGGGTTAGATATAATCTTTATTATAGCAATACACTGCTTAGTAGTTATAGTTTAATGAGGTTAGAATATTGTTATGCAGCAGATAAGAATTATTCTTTCATAGGAGAACCTATTTTATCTTCCCAAGATTAAAGCTTATAAATTTATAATTATATTTAAAGCAGCTAACTGGCTTTTGTGCCGGTGGCACGTAAAAAGCACCATTCGAGTGTAATCGTTACCAGCGTCGCCTTACTGGCACTTGTGCTGGTGTCATGTGAAAAAACATTCAAGCGAGGTCGTTGCCAGTGCCGCTGGACTGGCTCCTGTGCAGGTGGCACATAAAAAAACACCATTTGAGCGTGACCATTACCAGTACTGCCTGACTGGCATGGAAAGCGGACGTTAAATGATGATGATGATGATGATTTAAAATCTCAATTGTTAATGTATATCTTGTATTTAGTCATTATCTTGGAGCTAGTTCTTATTATAATCACTGAAGTAGGATATAAGACTATGTTAAACAATGATAAAAAATGCTTTCTACTGATACTGAAATGATTACAAAACTATCTACAATTCACATGTAATATAAGGCGGTAATATTTTTAGTTTATATCAATAAAACGTTTATACATTTTGACGACAGGGTCTCTATGGTGTAACCAGTAATGCAGTTGCCAAAATATAATAGAGATAAGTTTTGTATCATATAGGAATACCTGCTTTTTTTCCTGTCCTAGAATAATGCTTGCTAGTGTCTTATAAATAAATATTAATGTTAAACATTGTCACACATATATATGTGTGTGTTTGTGTGTGTACAGATACATACATATGTACATGTGTTTGTATGTACCCTTGTGTGGAGGCGCAATTGCCCAGTGGTTAGGGCAGCGGACTCGCGGTTTCAATTCCCAGACCGGGCGTTGTGAGTGTTTATTGAGCGAAAACACCTAAAGCTCCACGAGGCTCTGGCAGGGGATGGTGGTGATCCCTGCTGTACTCTTTCACCACAACTTTCTCTCACTCTTACTTCCTGTTTCTGTTGTACCTGTATTTCAAAGGGCTGGCCTTGTCACTCTGTGTCACGCTGAATATCCCCGAGAACTACGTTAAGGGTACACGTGTCTGTGGAGTGCTCAGCCACTTACACGTTAATTTCACGAGCAGGCTGTTCCGTTGATTCGGATCAACCGGAACCCTCATCGTTGTAACCGACGGAGTGCTTCCAGTGTGTACCCTTGTCTAGACAGCATGTGACTGTTGAAAATAAGTATCAATGCCATACAAGCAAAGTTCTTTGTGTGCAGTCTTCAGTGAAAAACATATCTAACTATAGGAAAATATTACTTTCAGGAAACAGGTGAGGGTTTGTGACAGGAAGGGCATCCAGTCAGAAAAATCTGCCTTAACAAATTCTATGCAAGCATAGTAAAGTGGATGTTAATACAATGATAAAACTCAATTACACACTAGGATTTATAACTGATAATAAAGTATAAAATAAATAAATTTTATTAAATAGAAAAAGAAGAAACTTTATAAAAATATGGCATTTTTCAAAATCAGGAATCAATCATTTTTATAAATTGACTTTTAAACTTTATCAAACTGAAGTTTATTTTTCCTTTTTTTCAAACACCATTTGAGCGTGGCCGTTGCCAGTACCGCCTGACTGGCACGTAAAAGCACCCACTACACTCTCGGAGTGGTTGGCGTTAGGAAGGGCATCCAGCTGTAAAAACTCTGCCAGATCAGATTGAAGTCTGGTGGAGCCATCTGGTTCGCCAGACCTCAGTCAAATCGTCCAACTCATGCTAGCATGGAAAGCGGACGTTAAACAATGATGATGAACCTATTGCCTTGACTGTAATAAATACAAGTTTTAGTTCTGATAACATTCACTATCTATACCAATAATAAATGATATTATAGAGTGAAGAAGCAGATCTAATCATGAAATTTCTGTCTTAATTTCAAAATGAAATCATTCGCTAATGACATCTTATTAGTAAAGCTAGAAAAATATGAAATAATCCTGAGCTGTTTACACTGAAAATTCAGGATCTTTTCTGTTTGGCTGCCAATTTTCAATCTCTTCAATTCCTGCTCAAATTGATTTCATATTCAGTATAATGACAAGGTTTTGTATGCTAATCACTGCTTTGAAATTCATTTTCGCAATAAATCAATCAATAAAAAGTTATTAGCTTTTAAAGTTTGAAAATTTTGGGTAATTTTAGCCAATCATAAGCCACAGGCACATTCATGCCTGTTTCCATAGTAACAAGCTAAACATAAGAACTCTTTTGTCTGTGAGATAGCACGTATTGACAAATATATTCTACATGAAACAAGTGCATTGACATTGTATGCTGCTGCTTGTGCCCATCTGCTGGTAAAGAGATGTGCTAAAAATAACAGCCAAATAAGGCTTAAATCAAGCACTCCCACCTTTTTTTTTTTTTTTTGCTTGGCTTGTGCATAATTGTATCAATTCCCATGTGTAGAATACAAATTGACAAAAATTTTCCAAAAATTCCAAAGAATAAAAAAGCTATGAGGGGTTTATATGCCATGCGTAAAGCAGAAGTTGATTCATTTAGTTTCATATTAAAACACAAAAAGACAGCTTCCAAATCCTGTTTTCTGACTGGGTGAAAATTATCAAACTTTAAACCTCTATAACTTTTTTTTTTAAATTTTTTCTGGTAAAAGTGAAACATCTCTTGAAATTCAGCTTGGAAAACTACATTGATGTACCAAATTAAAAAATTTTTATTAACCTTTGAATTTTCATAAACTGACAGCCAAACTGAAAAAGATCTAAAATTCACAAAGAACTACAAATTGCTTTCTGTTCAAAGAGTCAGGTAGCAATCATGATAGTCAACTTGCTTGTACTTCTATTAACAAAATAAAGCAACTTTATAGTGTATTAAGAAAATATATCATGTATATATCAGTAAATATACTGTATATCAATATAATTTAACCCTTTAATGTTTAAACTATATCAGGCTAAACATAGAAGGGACAAACAAGGATAGACAAATGGATTAAGTCGATTACATCGACCCCAGTGTGTAACTGATACTTAATTTATCGACCCCGAAAGGATGAAAGGCAAAGTCGTCTTCGGCAGAATTTGAACTCAGAACGTAGCGGCAGACGAAATACGGCTACACATTTCGCCTGGCGTGCTAACGTTTCTGCCAGCTCACCACCCTCAGGCCAAAATATTCTACTAGTTTTATGTTCAAATAGCCAGATCTGACCTCTTACACCTATCCTACAATCTATAAAAAAAACCTTATGAGATCTTGAAGCTACAATATAATGCATGATTAATTCAAATAAGAGAACACTTATATTGATTCCAGTCTATTACTGGTACTTATGTTATAAGCTCCAGAAACAAAATAGAACTGGCAAAATTTCAGCTCAGAAAACAAGATAGAGAAACTTTATATGTAATCCCTTTAATATTGTTTGTTCCTTTTTGAGCCACGCCTGGCTCATAAGAGCCAGTTTCCCAGTTTCCTTGGCATATAGGTTCCCCACCTGGATGGGATGCCTGTCCATCGCAGGTGAGCTACTAGATGCAGGAGGAAAGAGTGAGAGAAAGTTGTGGCAAAAGAGTCAGCAGAAGTTCGCCATTACCTTCTGCCGGATCTACATGGAACCTAGGTGTTTCACTCATAAACTCTCACATCACCCGATCTGAGATTTGAACCCGCGATCCCTCGACAGCGAGTTTGCTGCTCTAACTACTAGGCCATGTGCCTCCACAATCCCTTTAATATAGTGTATATATATATTATTGTCTCTGTGATCTTGCAGCCCTAATTATTAAGTTAGCATTAGTTTTGTTCACCAAGTGTCTAATGAATAAATAACAATTAGCTGTATATAGTTTTAAAGTATAAAATTATATTTTTAATTGGATTTTTTTTCGCCTTTACTGCCTAATTATTTCTGGTTAGCTTTCTAATACTCCAAGCTTTGAATATTAACACAAACAGAAATGTTTATTATAAGCCATATATTCATAAATTTTAGCTATCTTCATCATTTTAATAGCAAATATTCCACTATCTTTTCAGAAAGATACATTAGTAATATTGAGAAATATTTCTGCCTGAAAATATTGAAAAATATTTCTACTTGAGTTTGAACTCTAGTAATTTCACAAATATACATAATACAAAAACAAAACATGGAATATATCTCATATTCCAAATAACAGTCTAAAAGAAAGAATACAATTCCATTTATTCTCAAGATCAAATGAGGCATCAGGTTTTCCTGAAAATCATTATAATTCAGTCTAAAAACAAAACAAATCTAAATGTTACAAATACTGATTTCAAATTTTGGCACAAGGCCAGTAATTTCAGGGGGAGTGGGTGAGATGTTTACATCAATCCCAATGCTCAACTGGTACTTCTTTTATCAACCACAAAAAGATGAAAAGTAAAGTAGGCCTCGGAGGAATTTGAAAATGTTACAAATATTGAAGAATAGATGCTTATTTCAACTACCGAATTTACTCAGCAGTAATAATTTTATCCTCTGAGGCCAAAACTACTTCTGTGGCAGTTACTGAACTTTCAGCTGGTTGAAAATTTACTCTTATATCTTCAGCAGGCAGAGTCTGTGAATTACCATCACCATTTACAGAACACAGTTCCAACGGCTGCACCATCAACAAAGTATGTCCGGCATTTCTTTGATCAGAACTTTCATCTGAGGCAATCTGTGATTGAGATGGCGGTAAATGCAAAGTAATTGTGTGTGTTGATATTCCTTGCTTAGAAGATGTATTTATGGTTGCTTGCATCCCAGTAAGCATCTGAGAGTCTTGCGGAAGAGAATTGGTTGCAATAGCATAAATTAATTCTGCAGCAGTGAGATCCGTTGATACCAGATTATTCCCTGTTTGGGCCATTTTAATAATGTCATCTGCACTTAGATTTGAAACACTGTTCTCTACAGGTGCTAACTGAGTTTGTATTTCACCATTACTAGGGTCGTTGACTTTTTGTAATATACTTTTATTATTACTGGAAGAAAGAACTGTTGAATTAGTAGTTGTTTCAGTGGTGGTGGTAGATGTTGTTGTTGATAATGTGGCGGTAGTTGTGGTGGTGGTGGTGGTGTTGGTCGTAGTGTTGGTGCCTTCTTGGACATCAATCAACCCATACTTGTGATCACTGACATGGTTAGTAAAACTGGTAGCATTTACCGTTCGGTAGTTACAAATATCACAGTGATAAATTCCAGATGAATCTGGATGCTTATTTTTCATGTGAGTTTTTAAAGAAATAGCTTGGATGCACGAGTAAGAGCAATATTGGCATTTGTATGGTCTCAATCCAGAGTGGCGCATTTTGTGACGGCGAAGTGAGTTGTGATCTCCAGTAGCATACTGACAAACATCACACCTAAATAAAAATAAAATATTGAGCATCATTGTTTAACATAAAATATAAAGGAAAATAAATCATTAAAGCTCACATAACTTTGAAATTATAAAAACAAAATAAAATTAACTATTCAATTTTTTTTACCAATATCAATATCTGCTTAAATTTACACTTTCGGTTCTTTCTAACATTTGAGATTTGAACTCAGACTGACTTCCTCTCTTAAAAATATGATACAGGTGTAACTATGCTCATTTTAATGATTTTTATTTTTTTTGCTAATAAGTGCTAGTAGGGTGTTAAGAGCACCATCCAAGCATGATCATTGCCAGAGCAGATATCTGGCCTCCGTGCCGGTGGCACGCAAAAGACACCATTCAAGCGTGATCGTTACCAGCATCGCCTTACTGGCACCTGTGCCAGTGGCATGTGTAAAAGATTCAAGCGAGGTCGTTGCCAGTACCGCCTGACTGGCCCTTGTACCGGTGGCATGGAATAAGCACCCACTACACTCTCAGAGTGGTTGGCATTAGAAAGGGCATCCAGCTGCAGAAACTCTGCCAGATCAAGATTGGAGCCTGGTGCAGCCATCTGGTTCGCCAGCCCTCAGTCACATTGTCCAACCCATGCTAGCATGGAAAGTGGACGTTAAACAATGATGATGATGATGATGATGATGTTAACTAGATATAAGAGGGTTTGGAAACAATATAAGGTTTCTGTAAGATCCAGTCCCCACTGAACACAGGCAGATGTTTATAACAGGTGGAGCAATACAAATGAATAACTATAAATGGCCTGAAAGCTTTTTGAGATTTATAAGATTACTTACTTGAATGGTTTTTCCCCAGTGTGGATACGTAGATGTAATTGTAGCATAGCTTTGCGTGCTGTTGAATGACCACAGTATGAACACACATATGGTTTGATCTTACTGTGGACAGCTTGTACATGTTTACTTAAACACTTCTGATTAGCAAAAGTCCGTTTACAAATGTCACACTGTTTGGTGGTATACCAACGGTCAGCATCATTTGACTGATGTTCTGCATGGATCATTTGGTGGTTCCTCATCTGACTGAACTGCTTAAAGCCTTTCCAGCATATATCACATGTATACGGTCTCTGGTCACTATGAATCTCTTTATGAATCAGTAATTTGTGGGTAGTGTCTGTTTTGAACTCACAGTTCTCACATGCAAAAAGATCTGTATCAATGGAGTGGCAACGCCAAAGATGCATCCTAAGATGTTTCCAAAGAAGAAATTCAACTGCACACATGTTACACTCAAAGAAAGACCTATTTGCATCCTTTTTGTGGCAAGCAATGTGAATCTTTAAACTTTGGTCCTTCTTAAACTTGGCAAAACATCCTTGCAGATTACACTTAAGACTGTAGCCTTCTGTAAGAACATTAGTATCTTTGTTCTTTCTTTTCTTTTTACCTAAATAATAATCATCTTTCAGAGCTTTTGGTGGGCGAATTTTTCTACGACTCCGTCCTTTGCGTGAATACCATTCGCTATTTTCATCTTCCTCCCAGTCCTTGTCTGAAACAGGTGAAGAGGATCTCTGAGGTAATGGGTTTTTCCGTTTTCTACCTGGCTTTTTTTTGGTAGACACAACTTGTGTTCCAACACTGACTCTATTAACAGGTTCTCCAGGTAACTGATTGTCTTCATTGTGGGGCAAAATATTGTGGACTTGCACGATATGGGATTTACATTCTTCAATACTGTTAAACCCAATTCTACATTGGCCACACAGAAACAATTCTTTCGTAAGAACATCATCCCCTTCAATATTAGGTTCGGAAAAGTCGTCAGAAGCAGCAACAGAAAACTGACTAATTGCTTGTGAATTAATTTCAGATTCATTAACAAAAGTCAACGAGTCTTCAACTGTTGTTGTAGCTTCCAGAGGAATGTAAGATGGTACAATATTTCCAGTTGATAAGATATCGTTGTGAGTTGGAATCATTTGGGGCTCGTTTAAAGAACCTTGAGTGAAAATAACTTGTTGATGATTTGAGGCTAACTCTATCAATGACCCTGCATCAGATTTTTCAATCAAAGAAACAGAGTCTACATCTGACAATGAAGATGCTTCTTGAGAAACGGCTACAGACTGGGTCTTAGACAGATCAGGTATTGTCTCTTCCTCAACAGTGACATCCCCTGAAGAACTTTCTGCTTGTTCGATATCAGGCATATTTGAAATCGTACTCAATTTGGAAGGAGTTGTCTTGATATGCACATTACGAACGTGTATGCCAATCTCTTGAGGCTGGTTGCAGGAGAAATTACAGAATCGGCATTTGTATGTAGTAACAACATCCATGTAATCAGTAAGATTAACATCCGTAAATCTGTCGACTGTTGAAGCCATTTTCTGTCTTTTGGAGTTTGTTTTTCAGGAAAGCTAAGTTCAATGTTGCATCTAGATGAACAAGAAGGATAAAAAAGATATGTTTATTAATTATACAATAATTTCAAAAACAGAGCAGGGTGGGATATAAATACAATTCTCTTTTCCACATATACATATTTCTGAAAATGGTAATATATAAAATAATTTAATATAAATTACTAAGTTGAGGAAAAAGTTTGTGCGCCATATTAAAATACTGATTTTTTTATGCAAGAATTTATTCAAAATCAACAACAACTATTCTTCAAAATAACGACCATCATTTTCCACGACCTTCTGCCAACGATCTGCAAGCTTTCGGATTTGGTTGAAGTACCAATCCTTTGACTTTGAAGCAAAACATTCTTGACAGGCTTCTTCACCTCCATCGAATAAACCCAAATCAGCGATCTTTCACAAAGTGCTGCATTGATTGGAAGAGACCTTAGTCAGATGGAGGAGCATCATCTGGACTATATGGTTGGATGCAGCAGAACTTCCACACTGATCAATTCTTCAATCTTGTTGTTGGTCTTTCTGGTGGTATGACTTGGCACAGGAGCAACAGACAAAAATCAGCCAACTTTGCTTCATATATTATAGTATACTGGTAATTTCTTTTGCTTTTCTTTTCTTTTTAATTCTTACAGCTGGATGCCTATTTCATCCCCAACCACTTTACATTGGGCCTGGTTGCATTTTATAATGTCTTAGCAGTAGGGGTTGTCTGTAGCTGAACTAAAAAGTTCTTGCTATCCTTCCTTACAAACACACTCCAAACTTTAACCCACAGGTGTCTTATCTCCCTTCTCTGTTTTTTTTTTTTTTATCATCTACTACAACACTTTATTTTTTGCAACTGGCTGACCATGTACCACATCTACTCAGATACTCCTCTTCTTGCTATTCATATGGTGTTCACACCCCACCTCAAGCCACACACAAACCAATACAGCTAGTTTTTCCTTCACAAAATGTTGGACTCCTGAAATTCTCTTCTTGTAACTGTTCAGAAGGAAGGTGAACCACATTCATTTCACATGTCCTGCAAAAGCTATGAACACAATCTCTTCCTCCGATCCAATCCTATATTAAAAAATAAATATCATCATCATCATCATTTGGTGTCTGCTATCCATGCTGGCATGGGTTGAATGGTTTGACTGAAACTGGTAAGCTGAAGGGCTACACCAGGTTCCAATCTGATTTGGCATGGTTTCTATGGCTGGATGCCCTTCCTAACACCAAATATGTATATAAATAAAATATACCAATTAAAGAAATGAACATAAAAGACTAGCACTTCATCACTTTCCCAAGTATTTCCACAAGTGTGATAACCAATTATTCCTTCTATAGCAAGACACCTATGCTTGGCTCATCAGATTTTCCCTTTTCTCTATTCTTTTTCTGTCTTGTAAGTTACATGATAACCTCATGACACAAAAAAAGCACCCAGTACATGCAGAAATATGGTTGGCATCAGGAAGGGCATCCAGCTAGTGAAGCCATGCTAAAGCTGATAATGGAGCTTGACGCTGCCCTGCAGCTTGCTGGATCTTATCAAACTATGCAACCGAACTCAGTATGGAAAATGGACATCAAATGATGGTGATGATTGTAATGTATTATGACAAGGTACATAAGTTAATTGTATTTAGGGGTTGCAGGATCGCAGGACGGCCTGCTGTGCTTACCTTGGATCATAGAGCGACCTGCTGTGCTTGAGGAGACCTATTGAGTCAAGTACATCAACATCAAAATAAAAAGCAAATGGAAATTGTAGTTGTGATACCTGTGTCAGTGGCACATAAAAAGCACCATCCGAACGTGGCCAATGCCAGCGCCGCCTTGACTGGCTTCCATGCCGGTGGCACGTAAAAAGCACCAACCGATCGTGGCCGTTGCCAGCCTCCTCTGGCCCCTGTGCCAGTGGCACGTAAAAAGCACCCACCACACTCATGGAGTGCTTGGTGTTAGGAAGGGCATCCAGCTGTAGAAACACTGCCAGATCAGACTGGAGCATGGTACAGCTTTCTGGATTTCCAGACCCCAGTCGAACCGTCCAATTAAGATATTCATTGTGAGTAAAACTGGCTAGACAGAAATTGTATGGAAGCCCATAAGATGGATTATATTTGTCATTCAAAACCCTAGCCTTCTCATAAGCTGGGTCATGCTGATTCTGCCCTTTTCATTAAGAGTGCAGGGCCTGCAGAACACTCAAAACAATTTACATAACTTAATGATTAGGCTAGCATGGAAAACGGACGTTAAACGATGATGATGATGAATATATTAACAATGTGAATCAATAAGCATTACATTTGACAGAGTAATCTGAATGCTGAAGAGTTAAGGGAATTTTAATAAAAAATTCATTTCTGCTGATATAAAACTGAAATTAAGATATTCATTTGGCAATCAAGAGGTCCTTAGGCAAGTGTCTTTTATAATAGCTTCAGGTCAATTAAAGCATTGTGAGTAAAACTGGCTAGACAGAAATTGTATGGAAGCCCATAAGATGGATTATATTTGTCATTCAAAACCCTAGCCTTCTCATAAGCTGGGTCATGCTGATTCTGCCCTTTTCATTAAGAGTACATGGGCCTGCAGAACACTCAAAACAATTTACATAACTTAATGATTAGATAATAAAAAATCTCAGAGCGAGTTATAAACAGTAGCTACGACACATCGTGACGTATATTTGCCATTTAAATATGGCTAACCCCTAAGGGTGGATGCTACTGTAGTCCTCCTGGGGCTACAAACTACAATAGCTTCCACTCTTAGGGGTTAGCCATATTTAAATGGCAAATATACATCACAATGATTAGATAAATAACTGAAAAATCATGAATTCTGCCATCTATTTGATTGTATTACATTAAATATGTTGTTTCTCCACTTAATTATGACCTTCATATAAAAGGCATCCTTGGAAAATCCACACACACAGACATAACTGCACTTATTCAATAATTGTTTGCTCAAAATCTTTATACCTCAGTGACTTAGTGTTTCTGGTAAAATTTTGCTTCTCTGAGATCTTATAACATCAAAACAGGTTCAGGTATTACCATACGGACTAAGGTTATTACCACATGGCCCCACTGAATGTCCCATTCAAACTAAATGTAGATTACGAAGTTGCCTCCCTTGCTTTTCTTGATCTGAGTTCATTAGAAAAACCCATGTCTTTTTTCCCATTTGGTAAGAGTGTAATTTTGAATTCATAGAAAATACATTAATCCACATTTAACTATATATTCTTCAGGTCATGGATGTGATTTGAATAGAAGTTTTATTTATTTTTCTCAAAGATCACCTTCACTCAAATCACATTTATCTGAACAATGCTTTATTCAGTATGTAAAAAAGGAAAAGGAAAATATTTTTATCTACTATACTGTAATTAATATATTCCCTCTGAACAACATAATGAGTACTCCCACGTTTGTGAAACTACTTCTCCCAACATCGCTTGACAACTGATGCTGGTGTGTTTACGTTCCCATAACTTAGCGGTTCGGCAAAAAGAGACCGATAGAATAAGTACTAGGCTTGCAAAGAGTAAGTCCTGGGGTCGATTTGTTCGACTAAATGCGCTGCTCCAGCATGGCCACAGTCAAATGACTGAAACAAGTAAAAGAAACACACACACTCAGAGGGTGGCTGACACTTTGATTTTGAACACTTTCTTATTGCAGACACATCTAATTAAGTTTGGCATAATATTGTCCAGAAAAATAAAAATAAAAATCGATCAACATCAATGGAAATTGTAGCTGTGATACCAGTGCCGGTGGCACGTAAGAGAACCAACCGAACGTAGCCATTGCCAGCGCCGCCCCGACTGGCCTCCATGCCAGTGGCACGTAAAAAGCACCATCCGATCATGGCCGTTTGCCAGCCTCCCCTGGCACCTGTGCAGGTGGCACGTAAAAAGCACCCATACACTCACAGAGTGGTTGGCGTTAGGAAGGGCATCCAGCTGTAGAAACACTGCCAGATCAGACTGGGCCTGGCACAGCCTTCTGGCTTCCCAGACCCCAGTTGAATCGTCCAACCCATGCTAGCATGGAATATGGACGTTAAACGATGATGATGATGATGATGAATCTCAACAACAGTGGCTCTGCCCTTGTGCAATCCAAAAGGAATTTTCAACCCAGCAGTAGATAAGAATACCTTTGGACATAACAAACAGTAACATACCACACATTAATCCACATTTGATTGATGCTATGTGTTGGTCAAACAATCCATCTTCATGATTGCAAGCTTCTGAAGCAATAACTTATGGTGAATTAGTTTTTGGTGTCTCCAGCACAAACCATAAAAGATTTCATGATGTCACAAAAGACTATCCTAAGTCCTTGAACATAAACTTCATTACATGAGAAATTCTTGCACTGAACAGAAGCAAATGGCAGTCTGTATTAAGAAGAACAACTATTAATTGGAGAAAAATTATCCCCCAACTAATGAAATGTAATGCCTGAAAGTTACTCTGTGGAATTTTTTTATAGTAGAGGGTTCAGAGATAATCTCACCTGTTCTATCTGTAGTTGGAGCAACATACATGTAAGCATATCACATTGGCCTCCCGATAAGTGACCTTTTATGGATGGCGAAACCAGCCTTTGAAAGAGTACTGCAACTCTTTGGTAGCACTGGCATCCATGCTAGTGGAGCACTAAGAGTACCATCCAAGCGTGATCGTTGCCAGAGCGGCTAACTGGCTTCAGTGCCAGTGGCACGTAAAATGCACCATTCGAGAATGATCGTTACCAACGTCGCCTTACTGGCACATGAAAAAACATTCGAGCGAGGTCATTGCTAGTGCCGCTGGACTGGCTCCTGTGCAGGTAGCACATAAAAAACACCATTTGAGCGTGGTCGTTGCCAGTACCGCCTGACTGGTCCTGCGTGCCGGTGGCACGTAAAAGCACCCACTACACTCTCGGTGTGGTTGGCGTTAGGAAGGGCATCCAGCAGTAGAAACTGCCAGATCAGATTGGAGCCTGGTGCAGCCATCTGGTCCGCCAATCCACAGTCAAATCATCCAACCCATGCTAGCATGGAAAGCGGACGTTAAACGAACGATGGTAGCACTTCAATATCAACCTGCATTTCAATGGAATTGCCAACATAGCTGAGTAGTTAAGAAACTTACTTTGCAACCACATGGTTTCAGATTCAGGGCTACTGCACAGCACTTTGGGCCAGTGACTTCTACTATGGTTCTGTGCCAACTATGCCTTGAGAGTGAATTTGGTAGATGGAAACTGTGCAGAAGCTTTGACAGTGTTGGTTTGTTTACGTCCCCGTAACTATTCGGTTCGATATAAAATACCATTTCAATAAATACCAGACTTTAAAAATATGTACCGGTGTTGATTTATCCAACTAAACCCTTCGTGGTGGTGCCGCAGCATCGCCACAATCAAACGTCCGAAATAAATAAGATCGATCTTCACAATTTTGCCTTGATTTAATCATTCTTACAAATGTATTCAATGAAAAAATAATTCAAATGCCTTCAAAACCTTTATTGTGTGACCCTTATCCATAGTCTCCAAATAAATTTTCCCAAAGTTATATGATACGAGTAAATATCCACATTTTAAAAACATAGTAAGCAGATATAACACCAATTTAGCAACTGTACTCGCAGAATACTTGAATGTATTTTATGATTGATCCCTAGTTTCTTACCATAGGGCAATCTTTCGTTTTGACTCGTCAGATGTTTACATTTCTGCGAGTCATATCGCAACATCGCCACCGATTCTAGGCGATCCTGGAGTTAACATTTAGCTTTACTACAATTCCAAGTACGTAAATAACATCATTCTCTGACAACTTCACAGAAACACCAACACAATTCTGAAGAACTTTAGAACCTTCTGAAGGATGAAACGCGAAGTCGATCACGGCGAGATCCAGCGCTAGACATGCAAGAAATAACAGCAAATTCTCACAAATAACATTTTACCACCTTAAATACATAAGGACAAATCGAACAATGGGCGATACTTTATGAACCCAAAAGGAAATACTAACAGACACCAGAATAACATACACTAATATCGATCATTGCATTTTCTAAAAATAAATGGATAAATAAAGCCTTGTTTCAAATGATATTTAATCATGTTTTAAGTATAAAACGTAAATGTATTCAGCAAGGGTGGTATTGATTAGTTACTTATACAAGATTTATCTGGAGTCTATCCTTAAGCGTATCTTAATAAAACAAGATTGAAATTTCATATTTGAAATATGCTTCTTTAGAAAATTTAATGACGTTCATATTGGTATTTTACCCTATTATTCCTGGATTTGTTAGTATTTACTTTTGGCCAAAATGCAAAGGATCACCGGACAATGTAATCTGAGATATGCAAAAAAAATAATAAAATAAACGAGATGGTCACAGATGGAACGCTTTTAATTATAGACTACCTTTAATCTCAAAAATTAGCTTGCTTTTTTCAAAAAAAAAAATGTTTTTAAAGGCGACACAAGTGAAATAAATTTGAAAGCGTTATTTCGTTGGTTTTAGTTTAAAATATATTTAAAAATCCTGAAAGCCATCTACTGTGTGTTAAATTCTTCATTTGCAGAGCGCTTTATCAGTAAACATATTTAAAGGAATACTATTAGTTAGAATTTTAGAATTCAGATTCTTCTGTGAATTACATTCATGCTGTGGCCAGTGGAACAAATTAAAGATCTCTATAGATTGCTGAGCAATTTTATACAAGCATGGTTTTCGGTACTTGTACCTGGTTTTCTTTAGAATGGATTGGACATGTGCTTAGTAAATAGAAATTTAGGTGTTGAGATAAAAGAATGTTTTTGCTATATTAAGAAAATTGATGTACAAAATATTCTTCACTCATTTATGAGCATTTCAGGAAAGTCTGATAAAAATTTGGTAAATTTTTTATACATATGCAATTATTTAGAATTCAGATTCTTCTGCGAATTACATTCATGCTGTGGCCAGTGGAACAAATTAAAGATCTCTATAGATTGTTGAGCAATTTTATACAAGCATGGTTTTCTTTAGAATGGATTGGACATGTGCTTAGTAAATAGAAATTTATTCTTGAGATATAAGAATGTTTTTGCTATATTAAGAAAATTGATGTACAAAATATTCTTCACTCATGTCTGAGCATTTCAGGAAAATCTGTTAAAAATTTGGTAAATTTTTTATATATATGCAATTAATTATTTAAATTGAATTTAAATAATTTTAAATAATTTTCATGAATATTTTGAATAAATTAATGTTACATACAAGCACACCTTCAATAATATATATATTTTTTGGCTTCTCAGAATAAGATATTGTTAGAATAATGTTATAAGTGAAATCTTTAAACGATATATTGAAAATATCTGGTAAGAATTAAGAGGTAGTTTAAAGAGATAAATACAAAAATTGAGACAAAACGAAAAACATGAGGATTTTCGGGCGAACAAGGATATCCTCTACGCCATATGTAATATCTGAGAACCGACGTGCAAGTCATTGTATTTTCATGAATAATAATAGTCATTGCAAAAAACAAGATGAAATATCATAACTATACTAACCTTGGAGATTAATGTAATATAAATTTTAAGAAACTGTGCTGTTTAATTCATCGAAATATTGCGATTTGAACATATTTTAGTGAGAAAAAGCGCTAGAGGCTAAGCTTCAATGTAGCAGCAAATAAAACAGAGGGAAACAATAGGTTTATAATAGAAGCGACGAAGGGAAGTAACTCGTGTGGGTCGGAAAGGCAGCGTTTGTTGTAGCAGACGATTTATTTCTAAGAATTTGCCTGAGAAAATATGTCTGAGACATGGGCAGCAGTTGGAATTGACCAAATGGAAGATTTACCTGTTCATGTAGCAGTAGAAGAACTAATACGCATGATATTCTTAGAACAAAAGCAACAATTTGTAAGGGATAAGTTTTCACTTACCCTTGATATAAAATCATGCAACACTGGAAATGATAGCACCCAACAAGAATTGTTTAAAATTAAATTATATTGCATTAGCAGTATTTCAGATATTTCTGTGTATCTTAAGGAAGGATTAATCAAAACATTGCAATTCTTAGTAGAAAGAATGCAATCCTTGATTAAAAATGAAAGTCACTTATGTCAAATTCAAAAGTGTCATTTGAATGACAATCATGCTTTGCAAAGGAATTATTTTTTTATTAAAAATCCTCAAAATAAAACCACTGACTTAAGTGAAATTTCTCTAAGTATCAACAGAGTCCTTCAAAGTCAAGCTACATGGTATTTGAGAATCTACCAAAATCATGCGCATATGCTGAGTGAATGTAGCAAAATTCTTGATTATCTGAAAAAAATAAGAATTTTAAACCCATCAGATGAATTCAAGTTTAAATTAAAAGTATCAGGTATCAAATGCAACCCTGATTTATCTACTAATAACTATATTGAACTGTGTAATAAAAGAATACTCATTGGTTTACATCAAAATACTAAAACTGGTAAGACAGATGATATTTCAGGAAAGACTTTCATAGGTACTACAACATCTTTAACTATTTCCACCAAAGAAAATATTTTCCGGAATATCTTTACTTTGACTTGTCTTGGTTTTCTTTTCCCTCTTGCAGAAGAAGATGCTGGAGAAAAACAGCATTTAGTTGAATTTTTCTCCTTTGGTCCCTATGGTGAACCCTTAAAACTTCCACATACAATTTTAAATTTTATTTCATGGGAGAAATACAATCTAAAAGCTTTGCTAAATAATTCCTTTGAAAATAGAAACAGTTCTTTACAGCCAGAACAATGTCTTGTTACACAACTAACAAATGGAAATACTTTGAAATGTCAAAAGTTTTGTATTGTTATTTATATAATATTTGACAATACTGATAAAAGACATGCCATGAGCTTACATGTTCTTGGACATCTACATAACAACTTGAAGTCTGTTTTTGACACCAATGAAAGAAATGTAAGAATAGCAATAGAAAGTTTCACAGATCTTGTCTTTCGTACAGATACTTCAAATCAGGAAAATACAAATGAAGACAGTTTTTCAAGTGTTAGTGAATCGATTGCAAACGTTGTTCGAAGATCTACAAATGAAGAATTTCGAGAAAGCTGTTTTCATACCATGAAATCTAGTTCAGTACAAGAAATGAAAACTGCAATAGCAAAAAGGTTGAAAAAGCTTTGAATATTCTTAATTAAAACTTATTAAGAAAACTGATTTTCTCCAATTTTATCAAACAAATATTTCAGCATTAAAACATTCCAAAAGAATTAAATTGTGCTCTCATTAAAAATTTCTTCTTAAATATAACTATTTGGGAGGCATCCTGTGTCTTGTATAATTTGGGAGTGTCAGCTTGCTTAATTTTTCAAGTCGTATCTTGCATACTGTGTTCTCTTCTCTGAGGATCCAGCTGGGGTGACAACTTGTGTTGGTCAGCTGCAAACCTCATGGCCACAACCAATGCCGAAATGTTTCATTAAAATGGAAACTGACTGGGACACTGCTCAAGATGACCTGAGCAGATACCAATAAATGCTGGATGCAGTGATGTATGGCACCTATACCTGGCCTGACCTGATAACTACTTGATACAGTTTACATCAACAATTCTATTGTAATTACTAAAAGACAATAAGTAATATTAAATATTTCAGGTTTGTGTCATAGTGCCATTGCAGAGTATTAACTTTCAAAAACTGTTACACAAGCCCATGAAGAAGCTTCCAAAATAGCAACCAAATTTCTTTCATATTATACTTTCCAAAAGAAAAGAAGACACAGGCTAGTATTTTGATCATTTGTCTTGAATTTTATAATTCCAACAATTAATTGCTTATTTGATAATTTGGATAATAATATAACTGAAACAGCCATTATATCTTCATTGACATATAATACAGAAACTCAACAGTCCAGCACTACAAGCTAATAAAATACTCATCAGCTAATATCATTGGTGTTTCATTGAAGTGCCTATTTATATCTAGATGAAGTTTGTAATAGATGTCTTTGTCAATTATAAAACACAGTCACAATTTTCTAAATGTCATGTTTGGAAACTCCGTTAGCTTCAATTTACAATGTATTTATCAAAAAGTACAATTACTAGCTTTTAAAAATTATTATATTTTGAAAAGTAAATTTAAAAGCAATAACAGAGATACTTACAAATACACATATATTTAGAACATCTCCTTTCAATACTAAAGAACGTTTGTGTTACCATATTGTTTCTATCTTCCTGCCTCTTCATAACATTATACTAAATCAATTATCTATGCTGTTAATAATAATGTGTTTACTGTTTAGATACAATATGTGTATGTATCAGATAGGGACATATAAACACTTAAGAACAAATAAAACCATTCAACTTGCTTTATTTCATGGCATCATCCAACACACTTATCTGTATACAATTTCAAATTTTAGATAAATATTGATTTACTGTTTAAAGAAGGCCATAAACATGGCGAGAACAGATGATTATATCGACCACCCCAGTACTTGACTGCTACTTATTTTATCAACCTAGGAAGGAACCCAGCAGGATTTTAATTCAGAATGTAAAAAGCTGTAACTGAATACCTCAGGCTATTTTGTCAGAGGAGTGCCATAGAACAATGTTATAACTCAGCAGGATTAGCTTACAATGTAATTTTGGATCATGGTAGAAGCCATTTTATTTATGTCACCAATGCTTTTAGCCAAGAGTTGACTATTCCATCATACCTTTAGAAAGTAGTGTCTTTCTATGCAGAACTTGTCCAGGCAAGAACTTTAAATCTGTCTTAAATATGGTAATCATCGTAGAAGGAAAGAGGTAATTTTTCCCTTTTTCTGACTAGTATACATTAATCTAGTATTTAAAATTTCCTTTTCAGAATAACTGTTTTCTCAATAGATCCTATTCGCAAGTGAGAGACTGTTTTTTAAGATGGCATTTTAACCCTTTAGTGTTTAAACCGGCCATATCCAGCCCAAATATTCTAAACGTTTTATATTCAAACTGGCGATATCTAGCCTCTCACACCTAACCTACAATGTCATGCTAAAAATAAACAATCACATCACTGAAACCTCAAAGCTATAAGATAATGCATGATTAATTCAAAACAATTTGAGTGAAAAAGTATTACATTTAACAGAGTAATCTGAACACTAAAGGGTTAAAGCAGCCAATTTTGTCCGCTGTTGAAAATGTTAGGAGAATGCATAAGTACTTTTGTTAATGATCCTGAAAAAGAAATTATTTAATGTCCATTATGCTCAAAACTCACATATAAAGTACATTAAACATCATAGCTAGCTAAAAAATAGTTTAATTTTGAAGTTATAATGGTTATAATAGCAGTAAAAATTGCATTTCAAAAACTGACCTTCCTCTTCAAAGCCAGCTCCTGACAGTTGCTAACTCTCTACAAGTCTGAAGTGAGATCCCCAACAGAATACTGCTCATTTGATTCACTGCAACTGTTGCCATTGAACACAAACATCCTAGACTGGTTTGTACAGAGTCACTCACCTACTCACTCCAAACTTTGATCCACAGACATGCTCTTGGCTTTTGTCTTTTTTATTGTTACCAGTGGCCTCTGCTCTTTGGGGCAAGCTGATCTCATGCTCCTTCCCTTTACATTCACATGACTCACCCATCACCCACATTGTGTCTATTCCCTACATTGCACTGCACTAACAACTTCACCCAATCACTCCTCCCTAAATATCAAACTTTTTGGATTCCCTACCAACCCATGTTTTCCTTGTCAACAAGCTGATGAATATAGGAAAAGACAGTTGATTCAAGAATTACGTATCTCTTCCTCAAGTCAAAAATAAATTTTTAGATACAAAAATCACTTTCACAAAAAAAACAAATATTCAAATTTCTAAAAAACATCCAGAATATGTTGGACATCATCATCATTATCATTATCATTTAACATCCTTTTTCCATGCTGGCATGGGTTGGACACCTTGAGTGAAAACTGGTAAACTGGGGAGCTGCACCAGGTTTCAGTCTGATTTGGCATGGTTTCTACAGCTAACCCTTCCTAGTACCAACCACTCCAAGAGTGTAATGGGTACTTATACATGCCACCAGCACAGGTGCCATTTTCATGACACCAGTATCTGTCAAGACTATGATTTTACTTGGTTTGATGGGTCTTCTTCTCAAGCACAGCATAATACCAGAGGTCATTGTCACTCATCATTGCCTCGGTAAGACCCAACACATGTAAGGTACTTTTCACGTGCCACCTTGCTTCTGTGAGGCTCAACACTTGAAAGGTACTTTTTACGTGCCACTGGCACAGGTGCCAGTTGTGACACTAGCATCAGCCACAACTATGATTTCACTTGGCTTGATAGGCCTTCTTAAGCACCGCATATCGCCCAGTCTTCGTCACTAGTCATTGCCTCTGTGAGGTCCAAAGTTTGAAGATCATGCTTCACCACCTTATCCCATGTCTTCCTGGGTCTACCTCTTCCACATGTTCCCTCCACAGTTAGAGATCAGCACTTCATTACACAGATGTCCTCGCCCATATGCATCACATGACCATATCAGCATAGTTGTCTCTCTTGCACACCACATCTGATGTCTCTTATGCCCAACTTTTCTGTCAAGATGCTTACACTCTGTTGTACATGCACACTAATATTGCACATCCAGCAAAGCATACTAGCTTCATTCTTTCAAGCCTATGCATGTCCTCAGCTGTCACAGCCTATGTTCCACTGCCATGTAGCATAGCTATTCACACACAGGCATCATACAATCTGCCTTTCACTCTGTTGCCAGCAGAAGTAGGAGCTCTCTGAACTTTGCCCAGCATTTTCTTATTCTCACAGTTATGCTCTGAGCATCCACTTATGTTACTAACTTGGTCACCTCTAACTTACCCCACTGGCAGTTGATGGAATCTATTTTCTGTGCTTATTGTACCTGTGTATCTTCCACATACAAAAACTATTTTCCCTGTTAATCTTTTTGTCACTATATTTCTGACCAAAATACACTTCATGAGTTTCAATTAGATTCTAAAATAATCATAAATTTAGACTAGTTTCATTAAACAACTGTAACTTTTTTACGTATCAACATATTAATGCGAAATTTGGAACATAATTGAAGAAAGGGTTCTTAATCAATTCTATTGCATAATTTTTGTCTCAAAGTGACTCTAATTACAGGTAAATGTAAAAATATTTCAATTCTGTTTAAACATTACCATAGAAAATGAGTCCTCAGCTATTTAAATGAGGTATGCAACAAAATTTTGATATAGAAAAATTGTGCACATCACTAGATTATCAGTTGAATTTAATGCACAGAAGAACAGGTGTACCATAAAGGTAAAATAAACTAAAATACTGGAATTTGTTTTTGAAGAAAACTAGAAAATTAACCTTCCTGATATTGCTGCATTGCTTATGTCCATAGCTTAGTGGGCACATCTTATGAATTTTCTACCTACGTCTTTTCTACAGATCAAGTATGGCCATCTACCCAAAGGGATTTGTCTGCCTTCCTACTTACTAAGACTTTGGTTTTTGCTAGGTTAACTCAAAGGTCCTTCAATTCTAGACCTTGCTTCCGTACCTGAAACTTCTTTAGTTCTGGTAGTGATTATATGTGTGTGTATATATATATATATATATAGACTGAAGTCTGGTGCACCTTCCAGTGTGCCAGTCCAGTCAAACTGTCCAACACATGAACCCATGCCAAAGTGAACAATGGACATTAAATGATGATGGGCTTCTTTCGGTGTCTGTCCACCATATCCACTCACAAGGCTTTGGGCTACAGCCTGGTCTGGGAATCGAAACCGCAATCCTACAACGAGTTCACTGCCCTAACCACTGGGCCATTGCGCCTCCACAGCTGCGAGGTTATTAGGGTAATTTTCAAATACATACTGACTATAAACAAAATGCTTTTGCTTTATTCAATATTAAAAATATTTTTTTAATACTTGATTTTTATTTTCTTTTACTTGTTTCAGTCATTAGTCTGCAGCCATGGTGGGGGCACCCCCTTGAAGAATTTTCAATCAAATTGACCCCAGTACTTTTTTCTTTTAAACCTGATATTTATTTTATCAGTCTCTTGGCGGAACCACTAAGTTACAGGGATGTAAACAAACACTGGCTGATAAGTGGTGGCAGAGGATAAACACACACACATATATATATATAATAATAATAATAAAGCTAGTTTTCTTGGCTGCTATTTCTAAATTTCGGTATGTGGTGAAGCAAATTTTTTTTTGCTGAACCCTAATTATAATTATACTCATAATTATAAATATTATTTTATGGCATTAGGAAGGGCATCCAGCTGTAGAAACATTGCCAGATAAGACTGGAGCCTGGTGCAGCCTTCTGGCTTCCCAGATCCCCGGTCGAACCGTCCAACCCATGCTAGCATGGAGAACGGACGTTAAACGATGATGATGATGATGATATATATATATATGTGCTAGCACGGAAAACGGACGTTAAACGATGATGATGATCTATATATATAAATGACAAAACGTCTGTCTGTGTGTGTGTGCCCTTTATACAAATCCACAATTTTTCAGTTAGAGGGCTCGCACTTTCTATGGTCATTCAAACTCGTCCAAGGGTGGTTGCGCACATCTTTACATTTCCCCAGTCACCCGGCAAAGCCATTAAAAAAATCAATAGAAGTGACTTTTTTGTGAAATTTCTATCCAAATCCCAATCAAAATGCCCGAAACTTGATACGCCAATTGAATGCCAGCTAGCTGTATGTAATTGGTCGGAGATTTGGACAGTACTCGTGTGTATGTGCGCACGCACGCAGCGGTATATGCATGCACTAGCACTATGACCCGGCGTTAGTTAGTTAGTTAATTTTTTGGCTCAAAAAGCAGAAAGCAAGGCCATGTAGGGGGACATGGAGTTATGTACAGGGTGGTGTTCATGTAAAGAGTTCAGGCCACTTGAGGGGTCATAGTGCTAATATTTAGTATTTTAAATACTATTCAATTTAATATTTAATACATTAATTTATAGATTAAAAAATCAATTTGAAAAGAAACAACAAAAATACAAACAAAATTTTATTTAATTTTGAAATAATTAAAAATTGTAAAATTTCTAAATATTTTTTCCTCAGTCATATTTTCCTTGTAGCCAATCAAAACGAGAATATTTATTATCGCCACGCTTATACCAAGCTTCTTTAGACCATTTCCAAAATGCTGCTGTTTTTACACCTCCTTTTGAGTAATCTTCCCTCCATAACTCTCCTTTAGTTTTAAATTCCATCTGTTTGTGACGAGGTTTTAAGTTACACTCAACATACAAACGACGATGCCTATAAACAAAATAACATCCTTTGCACCTGAGTTTTGGATACAGCTTCATTTTGTAAGTACGTTTTTGTTGCCAAGGGAATCCAGTAGTTGGCAGAATGGAAAACAAACTCGAATTATTAGACAAAAGACAGGATGGTGATTTCGAAATTAAAGGTCCACTAGGAACATTAAAGTTCTTTGTAGAAAAAGACTGGCTGCATGTTGACGTGGTACTTAAGGCTCGAAGAACTGTTTGGTTAGAATTTCCTGATATAATAGTCTTTTGAATGATTCCATTGAATATAGATGAAAAGTTTCTATGTAAGTTCAATGAAGCTCTTAGTACACAATTCATCTTGACATACCTGCATAACAAAAGCAAAAAATAAATAGTCTTTTTGATATTGAACTGTATTTGTGACATGGAACACAATCATATTGCTTCACATCCACTTTTCCACACTTGCATGAATCAGACAAAATTTTGCTGAGATAGGTTTTCTACATTTTGATACTCTTCCTTTCACCAATCCTCATCTGTTTGCAGGCAAAGCAATATTTTTCAAGACCAAGCATGTTCTTCATGGAAAACCAGAAACAAGTAACATCATTTATACATTGGTTATGTTCATTTACAATCATCACATGCTGTCAAGACAAGGGTACACACACATGCTTTAATCAGCCTGGGGTAACAGGACACTTGCCCAGGGCCATGTAAAGACACTAAATCCAAGACTACATGATTGGAAAGCAAGCTTCTGTACCACACCCATGCACACACCTATCAAACATAACCATACTGGTCCACATAAAAACCATCCAGTATATTCTGTAAAGTGGCTGATGTTAGGAAGGGCATCCAGCCATATAAACCAAACCAAATCAGACTAGAAGCTGGTGCTGTACTCCAGTTTGCCAGCTCTGGTCAAACCATCTAATCCATGCCAGTATGGAAAACAGACATTAAATGATGATAATTTTAAAAAAAGGTTAAGTGGAAATCACTAGGAATCTGAATTGAAGGACCAAATGTATTATATTATACTACAAAGTATAGGCGCAGGAGTGGATGTGTGGTAAGCAGCTTGCTAACCAACCACATGGTTCCGGGTTCAGTCCCACTGCGTGGCATCTTGGGCAAGTGTCTTCTGCTATAGCCCCGGGCCGACCAATGCCTTGTGAGTGGATTTGGTAGACGGAAACTGAAAGAAGCCTGTCGTATATATGTATATGTGTGTGTTTGTGTGTCTGTGTTTGTTCCCCCTAACATCGCTTGACAACCGATGCTGGTGTGTTTTTGTCCCCGTCACTTAACGGTTCGGCAAAAGAGACCGATAGAATAAGTACTGGGCTTACAAAGAATAAGTCCCGGGATCGATTTGCTCGTCTAAAGGCGGTGCTCCAGCATGAACGCAGTCAAATGACTGAAACAAGTATAAGAGTAAGAGTAAAGTACAGGATTTAAAAACATCTTGGATTAACTTCCTCTGTCATTCCTAGAAAGTTGATTAACATACTTCCTACTAGAATAAGCTGTAGTTTTTTTTCAATAAAAAATGTTTCAAACAAAGAAATATAGAGTCAGGTGTTGCTCAGCAGTAGCATATTTTTTTGAATGAGGAGAGTTTGAGTTTGTACCCTTTCAAATACCAAAGATTGATTGAGCCAATGAGGAAACTTCTGTGTGGAGTGCAAACCTGAGAAAATAGCAGTCAAATTTCCCTCTAATCTCTTCTGTCTTGCAAAAAGGGAAGAACACTATTTGATGTATCTTAAATACTGCAAAAAATACTGGAAGCTCAAGGTTGATAAATCTTAGATCACAGGTCTGCTGACCTGTGAATACACTAAGACAACACACCACAAAGGTTTATTTATTTGCATGCAACAATAAATTCAAGAAGAATCACTGATGGCAAATTTCTTCTCACACTAGAGACCAATGTGTAAATTATTATTTTATTTTTTTTTTGCTGTTATGAAATCTTATTGCTATATGGATGGCATAATGTTAGCTAGGTACATTTCTACATTCAACGGTTGTGAAAACTCAAGTCAACAGATCTGCTATAAATAGCAGCCAAGTCTCCTCAAATCAAACTCCATCATCATTAAAAAGAAAGGATACATTGGATAGTTGATACATTTAACAACACAAGATGGTTATATCTTGACTAATTTTGATCACAGGTTAACTGGAGGTTAAGCAACAACTGTTAACTTGGCGGTTCGGCAAAAGTGACCGATAGAATAAGTACTAGGCTTGCAAAGAATAAGTCCTGGGGGCGATTTGCTCGACTAAAGACTGAAACAAGTATTTAATACTTTGTGAAGATGATGAAATGAGGAAAGAAATCAGTGTGATGGTCGCACAAATCTAGATTCTGCATATTGGTACACTCGGCACAACTATATGCCGGTACACTAATCATATTAAGCTATATCAAAAAGGCTGGAATTATTTTCAGTTTTAAGTAGAATCGTAATTAGATGGGAGAAGGTTTAAACTGTGTAATTTATTAGGAATCCTGTACCGTATTCTTTTTCAACAAATCAATTAAATTAAAACACTAGGAATTAATTTTTAAAAATTCAACTTCCTAAAAGAATAATACCCCATAATATACAATTCGTATGTGTCAAATATTTATATGTGTTATAACAATTAGAAATGAATATCTCATAAAATGTATTAACAATACAATTGTATTGTAACTTAAAAATTTTGTGGTATATACAGATACAGTTTTATAAACATGAAAGGGACATTTGACTTCAAAGAAACATTGAAAACGGTGTAGGTCATATATTAGTGTAAAAACATGAAGGCGGTAACGTGAGACAAAACAAAGCAATGTAAGCACAGAAATTATTTGAAGAAGAAAAAGAATACTTTATACCATGTGTGTCAACAAATGTAGGCTGTTAATTTTCTACAATATATACTTTTCTCAATACGAAGTGAAGTCGTAAGTCACATTTTAAAAGGAAATGTGGTCTCGCCAAGGGAGATAATCGTGTATGCACAGTAACTAACAAGGTCATAACAATAGGTTCTTCAAAGATAACTGGAAAATACTCTTGTCAAGGAAGGATTCTGTATGTGGGCCATCGATTTTGCTACAAATAGTTGTCAATGTCCCAAATCACACACTGCTGTCTCCAAAAAAATTGAGTATGTTAGATAATCTTTATATATAAAAGTCAAGTTGTGTGTCTATCTCCTACGATTTAGATTCCTAACTACTCCCACATTTTGCGGTGCAGTTTAACCAAAACCGGGTATCTTATAGTCGTAATTCATATCGAGCCCTTCTGGGTATTAGCGTGCGTCTACGATGAGTCTACGATTTAAAAAAAAATTACCATCATTTTTTCCCATTTTAATGCATTTTTCGCTATTATATAAGGGAGGTAACTCTCTAAAAATGACTACGATGAGTCAACGATTTAAAAAAAAATTTACCATCATTTTATTTCCATTTTCAATGCATTTCTTTGCTATTTTTGGCTATAACTCTCTAAAAATGCTTATATAGTTATTTTCCTTACAAACCCGAGCAACGCCGGGCGATACTGCTAGTATAATCTATTTGCAAAAAGAGAAATAATTACTTCCAACCTTGTACTGGGGTTGAACAATCATTCTACAATAAAATAGGGTTGGAAAGAGGCGTGTTGTTGTTAGTAACCCCCAGTCAATTTTCTTCTTAAAGAGATACAAATACCTTGTTGATTGTGTCAAGAAAACATGGAAAACTTTATTGTTTTCTTTTTCGTCGGAACTAAATGCTCTTTTGTAACAGTTAGGGCATATTTGTTCAGACAATTATTATCTTGGGAGCCGATTCGATTAAGATTTGGATCTAGTTTGTTTCATTCACAGAATCTGCAGAGCTACACAAGAAGCACCTAGTGACTCTTTTTCATAGGTTGGAACAGTATGGGTTAGTAATCAACCTCGCCAAGTACGTTTTTGGTGCGACAGAAATCGACTTCTTGGGACATCGAATCACAAGTGCCGGTGCTACATCCCTGCCAGGTAGTGTAAAAGCTATCCTATCCTTTCCACGCCCCCACCACAAGCAAGGCTCTACGTCAATTTGTGGGCATGGTAAACTTTTACCATCGCTTCATCTCTTCTGCAGCAAAAGTGATGAGGTCCCTGTACAAGGCATTGTCAAAAAAAAGGTGCAAAAAGACAGGTGGAGTGGGACAGTACAATGACTTCAGCCTTTGAATCCATAAAACAAGCCCTGGCCCAAGCAACCGTGCTGTCACATCCTCACATCTCAGCTCAGACTGCACTCACAGTTGACGCATCCATCTATACCTATTATCGGATTTTGTTAGGGCCTCATATGGTAAAGATGTGGATGGGGAAAATGTGGGTAGAGGGTGATGTGCTAGCGGCGAGCTAGCAGAAACGTTAGCACGCCGGGCGAAATGCCAAGCGGTATTTCGTCTGCCGCTACGTTCTGGGTTCAAATTCCGCCGAGGTCGACTTTGCCTTTCATCCTTTCGGGTTCGATAAATTAAGTACTAGTTACGTACTGGGGTCGATGTAATCGACTTAATACCTATGTCTGTCCTTGTTTGTCTCCTCTGTCTTTAGCCCCTTGTGGGTAATAAAGAAATAGGTATTTCGTCTGCCGCTACGTTCTGAGTTCAAATTCCGCCGAGGTCGACTTTGCCTTTCATCCTTTAGGGGTCGATTAAATAAGTACCAGTTACGCACTGGGGTCGATGTAATCGACTTAATCCGTTTGTCTGTCCTTGTTTGTCCTCTCTGTGTTTAGCCCCTTGTGGGTAGTAAAGAAATAGATGTGTTAGCAACCCTCTCCCCTTACTGTTTTACAAAGTAAACAACAACACAAATAACTACGCAGAGGCAGCCATGGTTGAAACAAGAACAACAACAACAGGCATTATTAAAAGAGAAAAGAAGCATGGTAATTCCTTATTCAAGTGATCTTATCTTCTCGCCCACCACTTGTTAGAGCAAATAAACTGGTTTGATAGTTGAGCTCTGAGTGCTGTATGCAAATGAATTCATAAATAGGTCCGGAAATCTCATGGATAAAAAAAAAAAAAAGATTTCGCAGGCGGGACATCTCTTAATAATATAATGAAATTAATTGTATACAGTGCTCAGGTGCACCACAACTTGTCAGAAAGTGCATATAAAGTACATGCAGTAATGTAAAAATGTCTGGAAAGCGAACAATGTATGAGTCAGATACATGCCTGTGTGTGTATGGAGTGGAGAAAATCAGGTGTAGTGTTGGCAAATCTCAGAAAGCATGGAAGTTTTGAAGGATGCAGTGCTCTGACAACTAACAACTGATGCCGGCAGTTTGTTCCATGCTTCAGCAACTCTCAGCGTGAAAAAATGAGACCAAGATGTTTTGTTTTTTCTTCCACCTGGATGATTCAGTTAATTGCCGGCACCAAATTAGGATCTTTTCGGTTTGAACGGCAGTTTTTTTCTAGCGGTGTCATATCAAATTGTCACCCATAATTATGACCCTAGTATCGATCTATTGCATTTCAATCTGTTTTAGGGTTAGGGTTAGGGTTAGGGGGGGGAGGGTATCTTTTTTGTTCACAAATGTAAATAAACCCAATCTCTTTCTTAAACGAGGGACATATTCATACGGCCCAGAATGTTTTCACCTCAATAGACGTCATTGATTGGTTGAAATTGCAGAAATTGAAGAAAAAAACAACAAATATCTTACAAACCATAGAATTTTCTCAATAAAGCCAAGAGAAAAAGATGTTTTATAAATATTCTACCAATATACGAAGTTTAAAAGTGTTTAGTTACGTGGAAATTATTAAAAAAAACTGCCGTTCAAACAGAAAAGATCCCTGAATTATATTATCCAAAACTTATCGAACCTTATATCTCAGTTATCGATATCAATTCCGGGGAGGAAGTAAATCAATTATGTCGACTCCAATGTTCAACTGGTAGTTATTTTATCGACTCCGAAAAGATGGAAGACAAAGTCGGCCCCGGCGGCATTTGAACTCAGAACGTAAACTCGGAAGAAGTGCCGCTCAAGCATTTTTTTCCGGCGCGATAACGATTCTGCCAGCTCGCCGCCTTAAAAGTCTTCTTAATATTGGTTTCAAATTAAAGGTGATGAGATGGCAGAATCGTTAGCACGCCAAGCAAAATGTTTAGCATCATTTTATTCGTCTTTACACGCTGAGTTCAAGTTCCACCAAGGTCGTCTTTGCCTTTCGAGGTCAATAAAATAAGTATCATTTGAGCATTGGATCGATTTAATCGACTTAGTCCATTCCTCAAAATTGCTGGCCTTGTGCCAAAAATTGAAACTAATATTTGTCTCAAATTTTGGCACAAGGCCAGCAATTTCGGAGGAGTGGGGTTAAGTCGATTAAATCCACTCCAGTGCTCAACTGGTACTTACTTTATCGACCTCGAAAGGATGAAAGGCAAAGTCAACTCTGACGGCATTTGAACTCAGAACACAAAGATGGACGAAATGCCACTATGCCTTTTACCGGTCGTGCTAACGGTTCTGCCAGCTCGCCGCCTTCTTAACATTAGCTTCAGATGATACGGCGACCTGACTGAATTGTTACCGCGCCGAACAAAAATGTGAAACGGCAGAGATTGTTTTGTAAACAATATGATGATGATACCCATGGGAAAGGTACTTTCTGTAATTTCTTAATATTAGTTTTGTACTGTAAATACGAGGGAGAGCGGAAAAGCTCTTGGCTTTAATTCTCAAGAAAGACCTAGTTGGAGGCTCAACTTTCCGAGTTCTTTTACAGGGCTTAGAAAAAATGAAGGACCGCTGCAATAAATGTGTGAATCTGAGAGAGGAATATGTTGAATAAAATCATAATTAACTTATCCTCCTGTATTTTCTTTTATCCAAAGCCAGGAACTTTTCAGCACCCCTACGTAGTTTGGGATCACGAGTAAGCCACAACAGTTTCACGTTGTTGATTTATAAATCAACTAATCAGCATGAAGTTGTGATGTGATATGGCTTCTCGGATGATCTAAAATTCGTACCCCCCCCCCCTTTTTTAAACCCTACTTAAACAGTTTGGCGCCTAACTCACAGGCAAACCACCTTGGTACTCAAGCAGACGACCTCAGACACGTGGGCAGATCACCTCGAGCAAGAGACGACTTCGGAACTCACGATGTATCACAGTTAGCCTTCAACAAGACACTGTGCCAGCAAAGTAAATCATGTCCATCAATAAATATGTCAAAAGTTCGTGAGTTACTTCATTTGTAGTGCACGCAGCCAGCTAGACCACGCAACGATGGTCTTCAAACAATACAAAACGCATCAGCAAGCAACCACCACGATGTTAAGTAACCAAGCAACCTCGCGACAAGATTATCACCGATCGCAATAGAGAACAGCGCAACACATTTTATATTTAAGTCTTATAGATCTGAATAAAACTACATTAAAATAATGGTTTCAAATTTTGATACAAAGCCAGTAATTTCAGGGACAGGGTTTAGGCAATATCATCGACTCCAGTTCACGAGTGGTACGTATTTTATCAACCCCCAAAAGGATGAAACACAAAGTCGATCTCGGCGGCATTTGAATTCAGAGTTTAAAGCCAGAAATACCGCTTGGCATTTTGTCCGGTTCGGGACGGTCCTGCCAACACGCCGCCTTCAAGCTATATTAAAATAATAATAACAATGTATTATAAACCTGTCTGACATACTTTAAAATAACATTGCACATTAGTGACATATAGCAGTTGTCATTTGCAACAGCTGACGTACTGTAAACAATCAGCCCGGATCTCATGGTCCGCTCTGTTTAGTTTCACCAGGGTGCTCTTTCACACGGCTTTGTCAAAACGCAAGTATTTGCAAATTATTGAAAATACCTGTAGTGTATTTAACATCAACATTTCAGATACATAACAGTTATAATACTACACGCACATACGTGTGTGTGTGTGTTTTATAGGATTCATTAGAATCTAGGTGCATCAACACGTAGGACGTAGGATGCCAGGACTGGGTAGGTACCATAACATTGAATTTCCAGTGAGGTATCATGCGTTGGTAATATACTAATTTCCCAGTGAGGTATCATGAGTTGGTAATATACTAATTTCTTTACTACCCACAAGGGGCTACACACAGAGGTGACAGACAAACGGCTTAAGTGCGTAACTGGTACTTATTTAATCGACCCCGAAAGGATGAATGGCAAAGTCGACCTCAGCGGAATTTGAACTCAGAAATACCTATTTCTTTACTACCCACAAGGAGCTAAACACAGAGAGGACAGACACAGACAGACACACGGATTAAGTCGATTATATCGACACCAGTGCGTAACTGGTACTATTTGATCGACCCCGAAAGGATGAAAGGCAAAGTCGACCTCGGCGGAATTTGAACTCAGAACGTATAGACGGATGAAATACCGCTAGGCGTTTCGCCCGGCGTGCTAACGCTCTTGCTAGCTCGCGGGTATGTATATATGTAGGTACCAAATCCAATATAAACCATAGATCCGACTCAGAGTTGGTTCCAGGTGTTGCATAGGTATAAAAAGAACACAAATGAGATTTAAAATTTACTACAGCTGTTTGGGTAGAATTTTATTGAGGTATTCATAGATTACATCACAGCATAAATCCACCATCTCCAGCTGAAATTTTAAACAGGTATAAACAGGCAGGGTGAGCCCTTTTACCGGATCTTTTCGGTTTGAACGGCAGTTTTTAAAAATAATTTCCACATAACACTTTTAAATTTCGTATATTGGTAGAATGTGTTTATAAAATATCTTTTTCTGTTGGCTTTATTGAGAAAATTCTATACTTTGTAAGATATTTGTTGTTGTTTTTTCTTCAATTTCTGCAATTTCAACCAATCAATGACGTCTATTGAGGTGAAAACATTCTGTGCCGTACGAATATGTCTCTCGTTTAAGAAACAGATTGGGTTTATTTACATTTGTGAAGAAAAAAAGATACCCTTCCCTCCACCCCTAACCCTAACCCTAAAACAGATTGAAATGCAATAGATCGATACTAGGGTCATAATTATGGGTGACAATTTCATATGACACCGCTAGAAAAAACTGCCGTTCAAACCGAAAAGATCCCTTTTACCTTGCCTGTTTATGCCTGCCTAAAATTTTACCTGAAGATGGTGGATTTATGGTTTAATGTATCCACTACAAATCTATGAATACATCAATAAAATTCTGCCGAAACAGTTGTAGTAAATTTTAATCCCCATTTGTGTTCCTATGGTGAATATGATATATATAGATATATATCGAACGGCTATGTGACTACTGGAATATCGGCGTTATTATCACAAAGAAAAACCTTTTAATACTTTTATAATTGTAAGTTACGTGTGTTGGATTTGGTCTAATGCATACTGAAACATGTCAAAACATGTGGACAAAATTTCAACTCGTTGAACCAGAACCGGCACTTATACAGCCTATCGTTATGAAATGTCGACTTTGCCTTTCATCCTTTCGGGGTCGATGAATAAAGTACCAGTTTCGCACTGGGGTCGATGTAATCGACTTAATCCCTTTGTCTGTCCTTGTTTGTTCCCTCTATGTTTAGCCCCTTGTGGACAATAAAGAAATATATAATAGGGTAGTCTTATTCAACGAATATAGTTAAAAAACTAAACTTTCAATAGGAATTCTAGAGAGTCGTCTTATACACCGACTTTACGATATATTTTAATTTTATTGCAGTGGCCAGTTCTTTTGTAGTAGTATTAGTGGTGGTGGTGACGGTGGTGGTGGTGGCTGTGGTAGTGATGATGATGTGGTGGTGGTAATTGTAGCGGCAGCAGTAAACCTGTTTGAGTAGATACGTGATCGAATGTGATTTTTAAGCACAATTTCACGAAAACACGATCCAATATGATTTGACCAAATGGTTAGGAAGTTCGCTTTTTCAATCAAAAGGTCCCGGATTCGATTACGTTCTGTGACATCCTGAGAAAGTGCCTTTCACTACAACCTCGAGTAGACGTAGAATTGGGGAGACGAGTGGATAGTACCTGTAAAGCTAAGGTTCGGTTTTGTCCATCTCTGTGTCACGCTGACTTGGCATGAGTATTAACGTTAAAGCTGTATCTGTGGAATATCCAGCCACATTTACTGTCGTTCAACGAGTAGATAGCTTCAACTGACCAAACAACGGAAAACTCATCAACGGAAATTCCGACAAAAATCCATTCATTCATAGTGTGATATGAAGGAGATTTAGTTAGTCCTAGAATGTTGAACGATTACATAGAGTCTCTTCGTGAGCCCAGTTGTACAGTTTTAGTTGCTGTTTAGCCCCATAAACCCCGATCGAACAGATCTACGATCAAAGTCATTCCAGCCATAACCATCTTATCTTTAGCGTAATGTCTTGAAATATTTTATCCAATGTTTCCTTTCCTTTTAAGCGAATATGGTGTGATTTGAGGGAGATTAGGCTGACATTTCTAGTAGGTCGAGTGAGCACGTTGAGATTCTGTTGTTTAGCCGTGATTGTGCAGACCTATGGTCAAAGGCATTCCAGCAGTTGATCACTCATTTTTGTTAAGTATCTAAAACTACGTTACCAAATGTATGTGTTTTTTTAAAGACATCAGAGGGTAATTTGGGTTTATTTGGCTGCTAACTCTAACAGGCCGAACGAACGCGTGGCGGAAAGTCTCTTTGCAGTAGTATTAGTATTAGATGTCGATTAAATACTTATGTAAGAAAAATGAACAGCCGACTTCTGATGAAATAGTTAAAAGCGCTAAAGCTAATCGGATCACTCTACATTTTTTTTCATTTTTTTTTTTGGCCACTTAGAAATAAAACAAGTAGTTTAACCACAGTATCTAGATTTTGCAGCTAGGCTAAAATGACCAATGTTTCCTAAAAAAAAACATCTCCTACGTCAACATTACATCGATATCTATTATCTCATTTTATAAATTGAAATAAAATAAACGCTGTGGAGTGCTTTTTCTTAATTAATTACGTAAGTTGTCTCCCTTCTAACATGTAGCTCTCTAGATTCGCTAAACTTCAGTTGCCACGTTGGTTATTGACGACGTGTTCTATATTTCCGTCATTGCAGTATTTTATCACTTACACGTTGGCTTCCTTTGTCATTGGACTTATTTCAGTTTTTATACTTATTTAATATAGGATCAAGTTTCTACAGTTCATAAGTTGAACACAACCGTAAGTATTTGTCTTCTGCAAGACTGATTTTATGCCAAAGAAAACAAAATCTAACCGGCTTGTCAAAAGCAGATCTATCAATATGGCCGTTAATATCTCTTAATCCTCTGATGTTTATTCCACCCTTTCGCCTATGATTGCCTTTATTATACACCCATACGTCTTTACCGTATTCCAAATATATTCTCTGTGTAATTTATTACAAAATCCTTACTTGTACTTTCAAGTTTGAGTAACAAATCAGTTATATAGATTAAAAATTATTATAATGGGCGTGGGTGTTTTGAATAAACAACTCGGCAATTTCAGATTATTATCTTCATTTAATAAGTATTTATCCGATAAATCACGATTCTTTCATCTTAGTTTGTAACAGGTCCCGATATAAATTAATCTGAAAACATTGCATTTAAAATACAGAGAGCCGAAACTTGAATACTTTATAATATAATATATATATAATATATATATATATTTCTTCTAAAATATCAGTGGAGATGTCTTTATCATCTTTCCCCTGTTATTTAACTTTAGTATTTTATTCATTTTTTCTGGAATTATTTTAAATGGTTTCCTCCAATATTGTCCTTTTAGATTTGAACTCTTAAAAAAAAATCTGAAGAACTTTTGGTATTTCCTTTGGAAACAAGCTAAGGAAAAGATCTCTCCTCCCCCATAATTCCTTTTCGATCAGTTTGTTAAGATTTAATTCGAGTTTTGCTCTATGAATAGTGTCCAAGAAACTTAATTCTGTATACATATCATTATGCAGACCTTTCATATTTTTGGATCTAGTTCGTATTCATTATGACATTATACGATATTGCAGATATAGTCACAAGTTACATCAGCTGTATCGAATTAACGCTTGAGATTTCAGTTTGTAAACCAATTTAATTCCACATACTACAGTTTAGTTTTCTGTCCGTTTTTATATCATATTCTATCATCAACTTCTGTAAAGGTTATCAAAGATTCTCTTCGGTACGAACAGATTCAATTAGTAATTCATTGGACACCACCTACTCTATCTCACTACTTAGCATACCCAATTAATTATTATTCTTGTTGTTACTATTCTTGTAATGCCCTCTTACCTGTTGCTTTCGTGGCATATGATCACGATTGTTGTTACTGTAAGTGGTAGTGGTCGTTTTAGCTCTCTACGTTCCGAGTTCAAATGCCACCGAGGTCGACTTTATCTTTCACCCTTTCGGGATCGATAGAATAAGTATCAGTTGTATCTTCACTGGTGTCGATGTAATCGACTTCTATTCACCCTCGAAATTGCTGGCCTTGTGCCTAAATTATAATAATAATAATTATTATTAGTAGTAGTAGTAGTCATAGTGTCGTCGCCTCGCCGAAGATTGGGTCTTTGAATTCGCTTCTTTCATGTTAGCTAATAAATCACACCATCTCCTTTCCTAATTATAATCTGAAATTCATAGGGTAACCTACCCCCCTCCAGTATCTACCAGAGTATGATATTGAGCGAGCGATATTAAACATTTGTATCTTGAAATATATATATATATATATATATATATATATATAAACTCTGAGTAACAGCTTTTGTTATATTTCTGCTGCTTTTAAATCAAGCATATTATTCTACCTCTGGTATTTGAGTACCTTTTTTTCCACATAGTTTCACATTTATGTGCTTACCCCGGTATATATATATATATTATATATATATATATATATATATATATATAGAGAGAGAGAGAGAGAGAGAGAGAGAGAGTACGTGGTTACTTGTATTAATGGCAAGTTCTTGGCGAACTATATTAACAGGTGTCAATTTATCTAGTTGGAATTTCCTTACTTAAGCCGTTAGTTCCTTTCAGAAAGTCCTAAGCCTCATAAATTCTCATTTAACCTTTTATGATGTGGACTATATAAACCATTCTAACAAACCATTTGACATTTAACAGAAAATACCAATTTGGTTTATTTTTTCTTTTACAATTTACTTTGCAACGATTACAGAGATTAATGCTTCGTTGAATTTCTTCCCCCTCGACAAAAGATTTTTTACTTAAACACGTTTCTAATGTGATCTGTGAGACTTACCATTGTCTGATTTAATTGCCTCATCTTTGTCTCCCTTTGCTACGTGTCTTCATTACTAACCACCACAAGATATTCATTTGTCGAATGTCTTATCTTTTTTACAAACCTGATAAATGTGTATGTAGCTGTAGCTGCCGTAAATAAAATATGAAAGATAATCAGTTATGAAATATGTGTCATGCACACAAAAGAAGCTGGATGTCGTCAACAGCTGAGTCCAGTCACACCAATATTAAATGTTGATAGAATCTAAGAGATCTAAGAAATGCCGATAGAGCGGAAAAGTCGGTAGAGCGTCGAAGATGTCTTGCGGTGTTTAGTTGCGTCCCTTTATGTGTTGAGCTCGAATCCATCAAGATAAACATCACCTTTCTTCTATAATCCATAAAATGGTTAATGATATAAGCCACGATAACTATTCCATCGTTCGTAAGTTTGTTATTTTGCTCTTACGTAACTGGAAGTACCCCGTCATGTGGCCTTGTTATTGAATGTTTTTAGTTTATAGATGTCTTAGTGACACTTTTATATCGTTGGGAATTATTGTTCCTAAGACTAGAAAAACGAGGTTCCTTATAATGTTTGAACCTTTTCTTTTTTATTGGATTGGTTTAACGGAAGGAGTTGTATCCAAACTCCTTGTAGACCTAATGCATCGGGAGTGATCGATACAATTAATATTACTCTTGACCATTCATAAGTTGGCAGCTGCAGGAAAGACATGTGCAGAGTGAATTACAGAAAGTTGATGTTCTGGAGTGAGGTAGGTAGGTAGCCAGGGCAGGGCTCGGGGTTGTAGATATAATATGAATGAAGAGACACAATCTGGTTGAGAGTGCTTGGGTGACAGGAAACTAACCAGATCTGAAGGGCAGTGACCACTGTAGTAGCTGTAGAAAGACAGACGTGGGGAGGGAGAAGAGACAGCTCACCCATGGGCCAGAGGTGAGTGAGTGACATCATCCCAATTTAATCTTTCTTTGGATGCAATCTAAGATGTCTGTGTGTAGCAGCAGTTCAGTTCCAGCCTGGGGCAGCACACCATCATGGGCCTGTGTAGAGAGTAATATTTGAAGTCTGTAGTATTTAATTGCACTGAAGGGGTCAGTCTTTGAGGTGCTGTGTATTCACTAAGAAAGATCCTCAATGATATCAAAGTCTAGTATTTGTAGCGACCTTGAAGGATCCAGTTGTGTGCTGTTCATGTTTAGGGGTTCATATTTCATTACACTATGAATGGTGATATAGCAATAAAGTTAGTCAAGACCAGCTTAATATACCAACGTGGAGGCGCAATGGCCCAGTGGTTAGGGCAGCGGACTCGCGGTCGTAGGATCGCTGTTTCAATTCCCAGACCAGGCGTTGTGAGTGTTTATTGAGCAAAAACACCTAAAAGCTCCACGAGGTTCCGGCAGGGGATGGTGGTGATCCCTGCTGTACTCTTTCACCACAACTTTCTCTCACTCTTACTTCCTGTTTCTGTTGTACCTGTATTTCAAGGGGCCAGCATTGTCACTCTCTGTGTCACGCTGAATATCCCTGAGAACTACGTTAAGGGTGCACGTGTCTGGAGTGCTCAGCCACTTACACGTTAATTTCACGAGCAGGCTGTTCCGTTGATTCGGATCAACCGGAACCCTCATCGTCGTAACCAACGGAGTGCTTCCATCCAATATACCAATATATAAAGTTACAGATGTTTTGCTAAACCCCTTCTAAAGACTTATAATGAAGCATATAGATAGTCTACTTTGATATATAGTCACAGAAGGAGTAAAGACTATAAACTGCAAAATCTACTTTTTGAAAGACAAATCCCTTCAATCTGTCACACTTCTCATGAATACTTTCCAAAAGTAATCTTTTGCTGAATACTAACTTCATTAGAACCACATGGAAGAAAGTTGCTTTTCTCTTCAAAGTTACATATACAGGGGTTGGACAAAATAATGGAAACACCTTAAAATTTCAAACAAATTTATTTTAATATTGGTAGGACTGCCTTTGGCAGTAATTTCAGCTTGAATTCTACGAGATATGGATTCGTACAAAGTTTGAATTGTTTCCAAAGGAATTTTTGTCTATTCTTCAGCTAAAACAGTCTCCAGTTCTTGTAGTGATGATGGTAGAGGATATCGACTCCTTACTTGTTTTTCTAAAATGCACCATAAATGTTCAATAATATTGAGAACTGGGGACTATGGTGGCCAGATAAGATGTTCAACTTCACTAGAATGTTCCTTGTGCCATTCAGTTACAACTTTAGCTGTGCATTATCCTGAAAGATTGTATTTCCCTCCAGAAACAGTTCTGCAACCATAGGATGAATTTGATCAGATAAAATGTTTAAATAGTCCTGACTATTAATTCTGCCATGAAGGGAAACCATTGAGCCAGCAGATTTCCAAGATATAGCTCCCCAGTTCATTACAGATCCTCCTCCATGTTTAACAGTTGGAAGAAGGCAATCTGAGTCAAATGCTTCTTTTGGCTGTCTCCACATGTATACTTGGCTGGTGGTTGGAGATAAGTTAAAGGATGATTCATTCGAGAAAATAACATTCCTCCACTTCTCTAGGGACCAATTCTGTAGGATTTTACTTCTTTCTAAACCCTTTGCAATGTTTGTTTTTGAAAGTAATGGTTTTCTGATTGCAACCCTCCTGTGAAACCTGGCTTTCTGCAGCTCCCGGCTAACAGTTTTTATGGAAGCTGGGTTCTCAGAGTGGTCATTAAGCTCTGCAGTAATTTTGGGAGCTGTACTTTTGTGATCCTTTCTACTGATTTGCATAAAAGTCCAGTGGTCCCTATCTGAAAGTTTTGGTTTTCTTCCAGAGTTTTGTTTCAAAGAGGAGGTTTTTTCCGTCTTTCTCAAATGCTGTCATTACTTTTGAGAGCACTTCTTGATACACCAGACATTTCGGCTGTTTTCATTACACTAGCACCTGCCATGCGAGCACCAACAATTTGACCTCTTTGAAAGTCCAATTGATCTGTCATTTTAATGAATTTTAATTACCTTTTTCTGATGATATCTGAAAAGAAACAGCAATTTTAGTAAAACATATTAAGGAACCCTAATAAGAAATCAAAAAACAAAAATAAACAAGCTTTTGACAGTTTTATAGATATTTCAAAATTATAATGCTATGATGCTTGGTGTTTCCATTATTTTGTCCAACCCCAGTATGTATTTCAACCATGAGAAGCTGTTGAGTGCTTTGACAGCCTAAAATATATCCAGCTATAGAATATTGTTCTTTTATAGCTATGAAATAGTTCTGTTATTTTACCTTCTAAAAATACTTCAAATTACAACCTTCTTCCTTTCTGTATTTTATGCAAAGTAATTCAGAGATTATTGACCTTTAAGGGTTCATATATCTAATTAATACTTTAATTTGGATCATATCGCTTTCTGGACCAATAGCTGGTAAATATGTTTAGATCGCTCTATTATTGCTCCTGGCTTGTTTAACATCTGCTCTGTTTACCCTTAACATCTCCCAGGGAATCTGCATTAACTATAATTATAGTATGAAGAGGTAATTTTGTTGTTGTTGTTGTTTTTAAAGCTTTGGGATGAAGGGATGCACTCATGGACTATTTCAGGGGCTGGCTCAGATTGGTAAGAAGAAACCTCCTCAGATCAGAGAGCTTGCCCAAATGGTCTGTTAAAGGTACCCAAAGGCTAGTGGTGGTGTTAAACTTGGTGACAGATTGTCTATTACCCAAAAACAGAAAGCTTGGGGAAGGCCTATCCAAAAGTTTAACTTCCCATCAAATATATTGCTATTCCCAACTCAACTTTTAAAGGTGTTACTGCTTAAAATGGTTTTTTATCGATCACCAAAATTTACAGCATGTGACTTTGTCAACTAATACAAGATGTTAATTTTTTCCACAGATTTGTGTAGCTGTCTCACAAGAATGTTGTCACCTGTGAGTCTTTCTCATGATACAGATCTACTCTACATCACTACACAAGTCATTAATGTCTACTACCTTCATTACAGCTGCTGTAGATTTAGTTATAGCTTTCCTTTTCTATTGGGTTGTCCGGAAAGTTTGTGCCGATTTTTAAAGGAAAGAAAAAGGTCAATAAATACTTGCCATTACATTTTTAATCAACCAAATATGAACTGAGCTGGTTTCATGGCAAACAATTCATCAAAGTATCTTTTTAAGTCATCCAAGGAATTGAAATTTTTACCATTAAGACTATTCTGCAGAGACCTGAATAAGTGGAAATCCGAAGGAGCAATATCTGGTGAATATTGAGGGTGGGGTAACACATCCCAGCCGAGCTGCAGCAACTTTTGTCTGGTTCCCAAAGCATCAAGTGCCGAAAATGAACTTTCTTATCTTACATTTTAAAGGGTCACAGAATTAACACAGGTTATAAAAACATAAACGTTCTACCACGAAAAGATAGTTTAAACTGTGCTCTAAATGGAGGTGTAGTCAAATCCTATTTTATGGACTCAACCATGTTCTAAAATAAGTCAAAAGGTAAGCTACTATAAATCAGCACGAACTTTCCAGACAGCCCAATATTTACTTCTTTATTAGTTACATACAGTTCAGTATTTTAAATATTACCATAAATACTCAGTAAAAGAACTGAATTTAACCAAACTCTCTCTATTTTACTCTCTACATTATTTAGCGGGCGTGGAGGGTCTGTCATGTGGCCTAGAACTCAGAAGGCTGGAGCTTAACACACTTTATATGGCATATTAGTGACTGATTACAATACTCACTCCTGGACGGGATGCTGGTCCATTACAAGGTTAACTTCCCAGCTATTACTGGTAATTGTTTACTGTTCAGTAGACTGGAGCAAAGTGAAATAAAGTGTTACATTCAAGAACCCAACATAATCTTAAGATCATATTACAAAACCCTTATCACCAGGTTGTATGCCTTCATACATTGTTATTTACTAAATTACAATGTTTTTGTTTTGTTTGGTAAACATTTTAATTTCAACAGGAATTATTGAAATAATAATTTTTAATCAACTCTGCCTTGCCTTTTTTTTTTATTTGAAAGGAACAATGAAAGTAAAAGAGATTGATCGAACTGCAAATGTGGCATGGTCACCATCTTCGCAGCATCCAGTGTACCTGGCAGCTGCAACTGCTGCACAACAGCTTGATGCAACTTTTAGGTATGTTAATTGATTATTTTCCCTAATATCATTACCCAATTTCAATTTAACTACTGTACTGAAGCATATATATTACGGCATATCAACTGGACCGTTCACCACTTAGTCATCAGTTTAAATTTTTAATTCTAGTTAACAGGTATGTTTGTTGCTGACCAAGGCTACCTCATATGCTAGCCATTATTTTCACAGTTAGGTACACATGAGATCAAGAGATAAATACAAGCAAATATGGAAAGCTAGTAGTAGCAAAATGTGCAAATATGGAAAGCTAGTAGTAGCAAAATGTGCAAATATGGAAAGCTAGTAGTAGCAAAATGCGCAAATATGGAAAGCTGGTAGTAGCAAAATGCGCAAATATGGAAAGCTAGTAGTAGCAAAATGCGCAAATATGGAAAGCTAGTAGTAGCAAAATGTGCAAATATGGAAAGCTGGTAGTAGCAAAATGTTCAAATATGGAAAGCTAGTAGTAGCAAAATGTGCTAATATGGAAAGCTAGTAGTAGCAAAATGTGCTAATATGGAAAGCTAGTAGTAGCAAAATGTGCAAATATGGAAAGCTAGTAGTAGCAAAATGTGCAAATATGGAAAGCTAGTAGTAGCAAAATGTGCTAATATGGAAAGCTCGTAGTAGCAAAATGTGCAAATATGGAAAGCTAGTAGTAGCAAAATGTGCAAATATGGAAAGCTGGTAGTAGCAAAATGCGCAAATATGGAAAGCTGGTAGTAGCAAAATGCGCAAATATGGAAAGCTAGTAGTAGCAAAATGCGCAAATATGGAAAGCTAGTAGTAGCAAAATGCGCAAATATGGAAAGCTAGAAGTAGCAAAATGGGCAAATATGGAAAGCTAGTAGTAGCAAAATGCGCAAATACGGAAAGCTAGTAGTAGCAAAATGCGCAAATACGGAAAGCTAGTAGTAGCAAATACGGAAAGCTAGTAGTAGCAAATACGGAAAGCTAGTAGTAGCAAAATGCGCAAATACGGAAAGCTAGTAGTAGCAAAATGCGCAAATACGGAAAGCTAGTAGTAGCAAAATGCGCAAATATGGAAAGCTAGTAGTAGCAAAATGCGCAAATATGGAAAGCTAGTAGTAGCAAAATGCGCAAATACGGAAAGCTAGTAGTAGCAAAATGCGCAAATACGGAAAGCTAGTAGTAGCAAAATGCGCAAATACGGAAAGCTAGTAGTAGCAAAATGCGCAAATACGGAAAGCTAGTAGTAGCAAAATGCGCAAATACGGAAAGCTAGTAGTAGCAAAATGCGCAAATATGGAAAGCTAGTAGTAGCAAAATGCGCAAATATGGAAAGCTAGTAGTAGCAAAATGCGCAAATATGGAAGCTAGTAGTAGCAAAATGTGCAAATACGGAAGCTAGTAGTAGCAAAATGTGCAAATACGGAAAGCTAGTAGTAGCAAAATGCGCAAATACGGAAAGCTAGTAGTAGCAAAATGCGCAAATACGGAAAGCTAGTAGTAGCAAAATGCGCAAATATGGAAAGCTAGTAATAGCAAAATGCGCAAATATGGAAAGCTAGTAGTAGCAAAATGCGCAAATATGGAAAGCTAGTAGTAGCAAAATGCGCAAATATGGAAAGCTAGTAGTAGCAAAATGCACAAATATGGAAAGCTAGTCGTAGCAAAATGCTCTAAGTATTATGACTTCCATGCTTGCATGGATTGGACAGAATTTGTTGAAAAAGATTTTCTATGGCTAGAAGCCCTTCCTGTCACCAACCCTCACCTGTTTCCAAGTAAGGTGGTATTTCCCCATCACCAGGTATGATTTCATGGAAAATTGGAAATGAAGGTCACAGCTTGTTTGATAGTGACACTCATTTGCAACTATTTAAGCAGTGTCTGGGCAAGGGGACAGTAACATGCACACAATGTCCAACTCTTACAAGCATGGAAAAGCGGATGTTGAAATGATGGTTTCTTTTAGTTTTTCTCTCCCATACCCACTCACAAAGCTTTGGTCAGTCTGGAACTGTAGTGGAATACACTTGCCCAAGGTTCCACACAGTAGAACTGAACCCAAAACAATGTGGTTGGAAGCAAAGTTTTTGCCATCAAGATTTATGAACACATTCCATTGTTCTTTACTACTGTTGCTCAACACAAGGTGAGCTTTGCTGGTAACTACTATCATGCTGAACAACAGGTCATATCAGATGTTATATTTTGGAGACATCCACACCCTAATGGGAGACAGAGGTTCCTGGTGCAGTGTGGTGAAATGCATCTTGATTGTAGTTGCTTGAAGAAGAAATGTCCAAATCTTTGAGATAAGATACTTATAAGACTATAAATTTTTTGACTATTAACCTCATATTTAGAGATGAAAAAATCCTTTAATATTTACATCTACATTATATTTCATAGTTTGAATGACGTCTGGTACAATGTACACATTCAGATATAAATCTGATGACAATCAGCTATCAGACTACTTTCACTTTCAGTCAGCTATCAGGCTATTTTCCCTGCCCATTGTTCCTGAGAGGGTTGATGCAGGTATAATCCTCAGACACCTCTTCCATATGATTCTATCAGAAACATCTTTCATTACACTTTTCAGCTGGAGTCACAAGCACAACCAGCTTCTGCTATGGATATTACTCAACCATCTCATTCTTTGTTTATCACCAGGTCTCCTGCTGGTTGGCTTGGCTTAAAGAACCCCTCATGCATTTTTTTCCTATGACATTGTAATCATATGTTTTAGGACTAGAGTTGTGTCCTCTCAATGTTGGAATGTAGCTGCTTGACCTAGAGAGACTGCCTGATCTCCAAACTACACACCCTGCCAATTTATGTTACTCCAGAGATGTAGTGCTGATTTAAATCCTGTTTTTCCTTTATTTCTAAAGATAAGCCAAAAAATTAAAATCTTTGGCAAAATGTTAGTTCATCATCATCATCGTTTTAATGTCCACTTTTCTGTGCTTGCATGTGTCACAGGAAATTTGTTTAGGTAGATTTTTTACAGCTGGATGTCCTTTTTGTTGCCAGCCCTATGTATATATATATATGTATGTATATAATAATAATATTAGGGAGTATAACTCCAAACTTACAGGGAGAAGTTCAATTTAGTATTAAATCAAATTTCACAATATGATATATAATATATATAAATTAGAGAAAAACCACTAGTATGCAATTCAAACAATGATAGACATAAACCAAATCATAAATAAAGAATAAAACATATTATAAAACATATAATTAAATCACAAAAGTACAAAATAATAAATAACTTATTATATATTGTTTATTCATTTTTTTGTACTTTTTGTGATCTAGTTATATGTTTTATAATATATTTTATTTCTTCTTTATGATTTGGTTTATGACTATCATTGTTTGAATTACATAATAGTGGTTTTTCTCTAATTTATATATATTATATATATATATATATATATATAAAACTTGGAAAAGGATGCGTGGCATTTGATCATATAATAATATAAATAATATATAAATGTATGCATATATACATACCTACATCTATATGTATATATACATGCATATATGGGTACAGGACATTGAAAAAATGTTGAACACAATGAAAACGAAAACACAAAAACAAAAACATGGAAACAAACTTTTTTTCAAACAACGAAAAAAACAGAGTACAAGACATACAACACAAGGAATATTCCCCTTCTTCAGTTGTCCCTGTTTCGTCTACTCCGCGTTTCGCAGGTAAGGACAAGATGACTTCGTTGAAACAGTCATGTATATGTATATATATGTATATATATATATATATGCCGTTGCCAGCTCCACCTCGACTGGCCTCCGTGCCGGTGGCACGTAAAAAGCACCATCTGATTGTGGCCGTTGCCAGCCTCGTCTGGCCCCCGTGCCGGTGGTACGTAAAAAGCACCATCCGATCGTGGCCGTTTGCCAGCCTCATCTGGCACCTGTGCAGGTGACACATAAAAAGCACCAACTACACTCTCGGAGTGGTTGGTGTTAGGAAGGGCATCCAGCTGTAGAAACACTGCCAGATCAGACTGGGCCTGGTGTAGCCTTCTGGCTTCCCAGACCCCAGTTGAACCATCCAACCCATGCTAGCATGGAAAACGGACGTTAAACGATGATGATGATGATGATATATATATATATATATTATATATATATATATATGTATAGGTAGTGGGTAGTGATTTTCTTCAGGGAGTGATGACCCTGTCTGACATGAGTCTTGGGCTCAGCTGGCTCCGGCTGACAGTACTTGGTATGGGCCCAAGACTCGACATTCTTCTGGCAGCTCCTGCAACCAAGCTGGGGCTAAACATAATGCTCTGCACTCCTTTGGACTACATCACCAAAGCCAAGAGAGGAAGCCTGACGATTGGGCTACCCAGGATTTTCTTTCATCTAGCCCAGGCCTGCACAAAACTGGAGAGGACATAAAGTGTAAAAACCTGACTGGTGACATTTTTTTTTGCCTTGGTCAAGTTTGTCATTCTGCTTGGTTGGTTCCTTGCTGATATGGTCATAAGTCGTTCCGGTTGGTTGGTTCTCTTAAGGGTCATTTCATTGTATTCTCTAAAGTTCGGATTTGATTGGTCTGTAATTAGGTAACATCAGCAACTGGTGTTTGTAGAATTTCATTGGACTGGAGGTGGGTGATGTCAGCAGTTGATGTTTGTATGGTGATTTGGAGTTACAGTTTCAGATTGGAAGATTGTTACTAAAGTTTGCAGAAAAAATTTTTTGTTGTTGTTTTTTTTTTTCTTTTCTTTTTACTGCTTTTTCTTCTTTCTAAAGGATATTCAGCTGTGGTTTATATTTTTTAATCAGTATGTTTTCCTTATTTGAACGAAATTGGGTTGAAGTGTTTCCAGTGCATTGATAGAGAGGGAAGATTTGGTATTTAGGGTTTATGTCTACAGGGCATTGATCTAGGTGCTTGCTTAGGGGAATTTTCCTAGTGGTGGGGGTCCCAGATTTGTTGCCTGTGCCCTGTAAGTCTATCCCTCAAAGTTAAGCTGTGGGTCCTTCATAACCGAACTTCAGCGAACTTATCCTCCCTTTAAGAGAACCAACTAAACAAAATGACTTATGAGAGTATCTGTTTCTTTATTGCCCACAAGGGGCTAAACATAGAGGGGACAAACAAGGACAGACAAACGGATTAAGTCGATTACATCGACCCCAGTGCGTAACTGGTACTTAATTTATCGACCCCGAAAGGATGAAAGGCAAAGTCAACCTCGGCGGAATTTGAACTCAGAACGCAACGACAGACGCAATACCGCTAAGCATTTCGCCCAGTGTGCTAACGTTTCTGCCAGCTCGCCGCCGCAAGAAAACCAACCAAGCAGAATGACAAGTTTGACCATGGAAAAATATATATATACATGTGTGTATGTGTATATATATGTATACACACATACCACACACACAAGCACATCTATATACAAGAGAGAAGACTGTGCCGGTATGGACATGTTATGCATATGGCTGATGGAAGCTGCATAAAGAAGTGGTGTTTGCTAATTGTGAATGAAACCTGTGTAAGAGGGAGACCCAGGAAGAAAGGAGATGAAGTAGTGATGACTGACTTCAGGATGTTTGACCTTCATGGAGGAAATGACAATAGCCTGAGATGATTAACTATTCAGTGTGCTTGAGAAGACCCATCCTTCATGGCAAAACTGGGATCCTTAAAGCATAATCAGGTCCTACCCCCTGCACTCAATCTGGTCCTGTCAAACTTTCTTATCTTCCTAACACTTATCCCTTTACCACACTTCTTTTATTTTTTTTACTGCCCACAAGGGGCTACACACAGAGGGGACAAACAAAAACAGACAAACAGATTAAGTTGATTATATCTACCCCAGTGCGTAACTGGTACTTATTAAATCAACCCCGAAAGGATGAAAGGTAAAGTTGACCTTGGCGGAATTTGAACTCAGAACGTAGCGGCAGATGAAATACCACTAAGAATTTCGCCCGGCGTGCTAACGTTTATGCCAGCTCACTGCCTTTACCACACTTCTAATTACAACACTGCTCAGCTGCTATAATTATATGAGAGCAGAGCTACATATATTTCATTCCCCTTTTGTGCTACCAGTTATCCCTCTCCCTGGAACCACTTCCTTTTGATAGCCAACCCTCAGTCTCAGTATCTTTCCACTTTATTTTTCCACTGATCTCTCACTTCTGTGTCACCAATTAGCTCTCCCGTTCCCGAGCTACATCTTATTCTGCCATACCTCGTTCTTACTGCTATCGACTGCCCTCTCTTCCAACTTTGTTCACCACTCACTATATCCACCCCATTGTACCTTTGATCTCCATCTCTATCACTGTAAATCTCTCTCTCCTCCCCCTACTCTCTTCCCACACTTGTCATTTACCCTACCCACTCCACACATCTTATTTCTCATCTATCAGTAATTCATTGTATTGGATCTCTCTAGTCTTTCTGTATCTTCTATATCTTGTTTACTATTCACTATATTTATCTCTATCCCTATCTTTAAACATTTGTCACTCACCTCTCACACTGTTGCAAACTTATCCTCCTACCCTTCCTGATCCTCTGTCCATATTCTCTCTTCTACTTATTTTGTATCTTGGGTGTATCCCCAGACCCCTTGTCACCACTATCTTTATCTCTCTTTCCAGCTGTTCCCACCTGCCCTTATATTATGAAGGTAGCCATGTATCTCCTCTATGGCAAATCACCTGTTCCTATCCCTGTGTTGTATTTTAGCTTCACAGTACCTACTACAAAGCCACCTGCCTCTCTACTACTTCTCCATACAATTGAGGGAGGTTTTTGTCTTGTGAGTTAGTGTAGTGCTGCTGCCATGAAAAAAAAAAAAACTTCCAGTATACTCTGTGAAGTGATCGGCATTAGGAAGAGCATCCAGCTGTAGAAATCATGCCAAAGCAGACATTGGAGCTCAGAGCTCATTAGATTTTGTCAAACCATCCAAACCATGCCAGCATGGAAGATTGATGTTAAATGATGATGATATACATACACACATATCAATATATACGTACAATAAGAGGCTTCCAAATAAGAAAGCGTTGTGCTAGAAAGAACAGTAGAAATCTCAAAAACCACAAAAAAAGGATAAATTCTCAAAACGTTTTTAATTTTCATTCCTTTCGAGAATTTATCCTTTTTTTTTGTGGTTTTTGAGATTTCTACTGCTCTTTCTAGCACAACGCTTTCCTATTTGGAAGCCTCTTATTGTATTTCTATATGAATAATATATAGTCTAATGACTAATTCGTTTTTTGTGCTAGGCCACTGGTAATAATAATTTATTATTACCCTATGTATTATGCTTAAATATATACGTACATGTATGTATCAATCAGTCAGAGCGTGATGCTGTCGTCTACCTTGTCAGATCTTATTTCTGTCCTCTAGCTTGTCAGATTTTGTTGAACAGTCAAAACCATACCAGCACAAAAGATGGACATGGCACCGGCACCAATGAGGTCAACTTGTAAGACTGGAGTCCCCAGTTGACTGAGTAGGAAGGTAGGAGATAGGGTAGTTGTTTTAAGCAAGGTGTCGAGAGGTTAAAGTATGATACGGAGAGCAGGAACAGGTCTACTGTTTGTGGAGGACTTTCATGGCAACCTTGCATTTTACATGGGAAGATGGAGGAGGCTGGAGGAGAGCTAAGAGCTAACAAAACATAGAGAAGAGAAGGTGCTGGAACATACCCTCATGGTAACCTACCCATAAGATGTATAAAAGGGTGTGAATATAGAAAAATCAAGGAGAGTGTTGGGTAAGGTTGTAAAAGTATTGACGGAGAGTGATATATACATGGGGTGAAGTGGGACAGATATACATTGGGGATGAATGTAGAGAATGGGGAACAGAGATGGGATGGTAAATACGAGTAGGAGATGATGACATTGAAGGGTAGATGATGATTAGGGATAGAAAGAGAGTGGTGATGAGCAGTATAGAGAGAGTGATATGGTGTGGTTTATAGTAAAAGGTTCTGCTTTTCTGCTTTCATTTCTTATAGCGATAGAATAACGCAGTTGATTGGAGCATGATGGAGAGACAAGTGATAGGGATGATGAGGGTAGGATTAAAAGTGGGAAGAGAGTTAGAAATGGATAGCAAGGGGGTAGGTATAGAAGATAAGAATTAGGAATGGATGTCAGTAAGAAGTAGGTCAGGGATATATGTACATATAAGGCGGCGAGCTGGCAGAAGTGTTAGCACGACGGACGAAATGCTTAGCGGTAGTTCGTCTGCCACTACGTTCTGAGTTCAAATTCCACCAAGGTCGACTTTGCCTTTCATCCTTTCAGGGTCGATAAATCAAGTACCAGTTACGCACTGGGGTCGATATAATCGACTTAATCCGTTTGTCTGTCCTCTCTGTGTTTAGCCCCTTGTGGGTAGTAAAGAAATAAGGAATATATGTACATATATGTACATACATAGATAGTAGAAGACTCTTGCCCGAGTTGCCACACAATGGAACTGAACCCAAATCCATGTGGTTAGGAATCCAACTTCTTAACAACACAGCCATGCCATCCATAGCCATTGAAATTCCTTGGTAAAGAAATAAATGTTTGCATACATTGTCTTTTGTTTCAGTGCATCAGTTACAGATTTTATCATTCATCTCCTTACTGGCACTTGTGCCTGTGCTAGTAGGGTGCCAAGAGCCCCATCTGAACATGATCGTTGCCAGAGCGGCTAACGGGCTTCCGTGTCGGTGTCACGTAAAAGGCACCATACGAGCGTGATCGTAACCAGCGTCACCATACTGGCACCTGTGCCGATGGCATGTGTAAAAAGATTCAAGCGAGGTCATTGCCAGTACCGCCTGACTGGCCAAGTGCCGGTGGCACGTAAAAAGCACCCACTACACTCTCGGAGTGGTTGGCGTTAGGAAGGGCCTCCAGCTGTAGAAACTCTGCCAGATCAAGATTGGAGCCTGGTGCGGCCATCTGGTTCACCAGCCCTCAGTCAAAATCGTCCAACCCATGCTAGCATGGAAAGCGGATGTTAAATGATGATGATGATGATGATGTCGCATATTTAGTTATAGCATGTGGTTCTGAATGCTGCAGTTTAAAACTCCTGGTGTATTTTATTATTTGGTATGTTTGATGTGTTTGCGTTGTTCTGTGTTGCACTACAAGATGCAATATAGAGGATATATGTCTACACATATCTATCCACTACAAATGTATGGAGACACTGGCCATGTCTCTCAAATGATCCAAGTTAAACTGTCTACTCTCTTCCCATCTATTGAAGTCACAATTGATAAACAACAGCTCATGATTTGAACCAGCCGCTATAAAATCCAATCTTTTGAATGAACTCCTAATCATTCTGGTATATTCCAGTACAGTGTTTTGTATCTCAATATTTATAATATTTAACAATTACCGCCAGCCTCGTCTGGCACCTGTGTCGGTGGCACATGAAAAGCACCCACTACACTCACGGAGTGGTTGGCGTTAGGAAGGGCAACACTGCCAGATCTGACTGGCCTGGTGCAGCCTTCGGGCTTCCCAGACCCCAGTTGAACCGTCCAACCCATGTTAGCATGGAAAGCGGACGTTAAACGATGATGATGATGATGATGATCATACAGCAATAATTATAGCTATTTAAAATGTAGATATACTATCATAGACAGAATTCCATTGCATGTTTAACCATGTATCATTTAAAATGGTCTTATCTGGCCTGAATATTCTACCTCTTCTACATTCAAACCAGCCAGATCCAGCCTCTTACACATACCCTACAATGTCATTCTAAAAATAACAATCCTATCATCAAACTCTTGAAGCTACGAGATAATGCATGATAAATTCAAAACAATGTGAGTTATAGTTGAGAGTGTAATCTGAGTGCTACAGGATTAATAATCAGCATGTACTGGAATTGTCAATTGACTGACAAAATATTTTGACATTTTATAGCATTTAGTACTATCATAAAGTACCACAAATTTGAATATAAAAGTGTGTATGTGTGTTTTAAATGGCTATCATGACAATTGTTGCCAGAGCAACAAGCTGGCCTCCGTGCCGATGGCACGTTAAGCACACCATTCAAGTGTGATCATTACCGCGTCACCTTACTAGCACTTGTGCTGGTGGCATGTGAAATATTCGAGCGAGGTCGTCACCAGTGCCGCTGGACTGGCTCCTGTGCAGGTGGCACGTAAAAAGTACCATTTGGGTGTGGCCGTTGCCAGTACCACCAAACTGGCCCTCGTGCCGGTGGCATGTAACAGCACCCACTACACTCTCGGAGTGGTTGGCATTAGGAAGGGCATCCAGCTGTAGAAACTGTCAGATCAGATTGGAGTCTGGTTCGCCAGTCCTCAGTCAAATCATCCAACCCATGCTAGCATGGAAAGCGGACGTTAAATGATGATGATGATGATGATGATAATTGTTTCACTTTCAACAAACAATCTAATCTCAGTTCAATTCACTTGACAAACAAATACAATTGGGAAATTAAAACCTTCTTCTTTTAAATTTCAGTACATCAGCTGCTCTTGAAATATATAAACTGAACTTAGCAGAAAATGACTTGCAAATGCCAATGGTTGGATCAGTACCTTCAGAACACAGGTATAGTATAATTTTTATGTATCTCAGTAACAGGTTTTCACTGTGTGAATGTCTCTGTATCCCCTTATTTCATTAATTATTAACCTCCTCAAGTAACCTTTGTTCATCAGTGTTGGTTCTTCTTGTAGTTTATGTACTGCATAAGTGTTCCTTTATATTGTTTCTGTGCTATAACAATATCTTCTGATTATTCATTTGTGTGCATCTTTTCGGTTTGAACGGCAGTTCTTTCTAGTGGTGTCATATGAAATTGTCACCCATAATTATGACCCTAGTATCGATCTATTGCATTTCAATCTGTTTTAGGGTTAGGGTGGGGGAAGGGTATCTTTTTTTCTTCAGAAATGTAAATAAACCCAATCTGTTTCTTAAACGAGGGACATATTCATACAGCACAGAATGTTTTCACCTCAATAGATGTCATTGATTGGTTGAAATTGCAGAAATTGAAGAAAAAAAACAACAGATATCTTACAAACTATAGAATTTTCTCAATGAAGCCAAGAGAAAAAGATGTTTTATAAACACATTCTACCAGTATACGAAGTTTAAAAGTGTTTAGTTACGTGGAAATTATTTTAAAAAACTGCCGTTCAAACCAAAAAGATCCCATTTGTGTTGCTTTGTTATCTCCCCGTGTAATATATAAATATGTATAAATACTATATTGGATCTTCCCATGTAGTGGTTTATTGCATTAGTATCTCCATATTTATAATCTATTACAACAATGAATGATCTCTGCAAAAATTGAATTTCCTAATGTATTACTAAACATTATTAGACATAAGCACCAATTTGAGACAGTGCTCCATGGGTCATCAGTAACACAGCCAACTAGTAAGCATATAGCTGTAAAATTCAAGACCTATCAGTGGGCCTGTTGCTCTTTATTTGTCTCAAATTGGTACTCATTATATCTCATCATTTAAGTCATAATTAATGATAAGCAGTTTGCATTTCCTTATAAAAAAATAAAGAAGTTTTTATCTACCTATTATTGCTGCCAATTCATTTCTTCTCTATCACTGAGGTTTAATTATATTTTGAAATAATATACATTATGTATTACGGAGATGTACTTGCATAGCAAGTGACCTGATCTGAGATCGCATGCTGGAACGAAAACAGTTGCAGCGTGGAAGGTGTTTATAAGCCATTTGAAAAACACACAACATCCGTTAGATTCACTTCAACATTTAAATTTAATTTGTCAAAATATTTTCGTTGCTTTGAGACCGCGACCTGTTTACTGACAAAATTCCATACTGCACAAGATGCAGCACGGAATTTTGTCACTGAAGAGGTCATGGTCTCAAAGCAATGAAAATATTTTGGCAAATTAAATTTAAATGTTGAAGTGAATCTAACAGTTTTTGTGTGTTTCTTAAATGGTTTATAAACACCTTCCACACTGCAATACATTATGTAATTATTGTTTAACTAAAAAATATTAGTTTATTAGGGCCACAAATTGCTCTATGTAACATATTTGTTGATAAACATCTCACAGAAGTCTAATTTTATATTTTTATATTTTTAGGTTTTACAAAATTCTTTGGGGTTCCCATGGAATCTCAAACAGCACTTGCCCAGCTGGTATAATTATTGCTGGTTCTGAAACTGGCACTGTCTTAGGTTATAATGCTTCCTCGCTCATTTCAGGCGAGGAAGTTACTCCTATTTTTAAACAAGACAAACACACTGGATCTGTTAAAGCATTGGATTTTAATATTTTTCAGGTAATTCTTTACACTTGCATTTACCCAGAAAAATAAAATAGCTTCATTATTTAATGTTAGGTGTTCATTACTTTTTTTTTGCAAGAGTGTATGCATGTGTGAAAGTCTGTGCATTTGTGTAATTGTGAATAAGTGAGATGAGAAGATGAGGTGTAGTATTGTTGTCCTTGAAAGTGGAGGCAATGTGAGGCTGGTGTCATGTAATTAGCACGTAATAAGCACTTTTTGAGCGTTGGGCTTTGTGGAGGCAATGATAAATGACCAACAGCTTTGGCAATATTCTGTGCTTGAGAAGAAGACCCATCAAGCCAGGTAAAGTCATAGTTGTGTGGATATTGGTGTCGCACAAGTGGCACCCATGCCAGTAGCATGTGAAATACCCATTACACTCTCAGAGTGGTTGGCATTTGGGAAGGCAGCCAGTTGTAGAAAGCATGCCAAATCAGACTGGAGTCTGGTTCAGCCCCTCAGCTTACCAGCCCTGGTCAAACCGTCCAACCTATGTCAGCATGGACAATGAACATTAAATGATGATGATACACAAATCTATTCCAATTTACAAATGGTAAACATAATACAAATCTTCCTAAAAATGTCGTTATCTCTATTTTTGTGCCTAGATTTGCAAGCTTTTGCTGCCCAGTAGACTAAAGAAGAAAGATAAGAAATAATTTTTATCTTGTGCACAGTCACTTGTTTCTGTGATTAAAATATTGAATTACTAGCCACAAAATAAGAATTTGAAATCCTATTATCGGTGCAGGTGTAACTGTGTGGTTAAGATGTTTACTTCCCAATCACATAGTTCTGGGTTCAGCCCCACTATGTGGCATCTTGCGCATGTGTCTTCTACTATAGCTCTGGGCTAATCTAAGCATTGTGAGCGGATTTGGGAGATAGGAACTGATAGAAGCTCACTGCGTGTTTGTGTGTGTGTGAGTGTTTATGTTTGCGTCTCTTTGTCTTGATATCAGATGATATTTGTAAATGAATATCATTGTCATACAATCAATGTCATTCTTTTTCTGTATTCTCTGAGAACATGGGGGAAATATTACCTTGCTTGCAGACAAGTGGGGGTTGGCTTTAGGAAGGGCATCTGACCATAGAAAATCTGCCTTAATAAACTACATCTGACCCATGCAAGCATGGGAAAGTGGACTTTAAAAATGAGGATGATTATGTTTATTGTGATTTTGTTGTTTCAGAAAAGACTTCAGTTTACATTTTTGAAAATGTGTGACATTCCCAATTTTCAGTTTGTATGCATAAAATGATTTAAGTATTTTCATAGCATTTATATTTCTTTTATTTCTATTTTAGCCAAATTTATTAGCGTCTGGCGCTTGTGATTCAGAAATTTACATTTGGGATTTAAATAAACCTGACACTCCAATGACTCCTGGTTCAAAATCAATGGTGAGTGAATATCAATGAGTTTGATACAACTTAATTATTTTGTCATGTAATCACTTCTTATGTTAATTCCCTCATTAACTCTTGGGCATTCAGATTATTCTGTCAAATGTAACATTTATGTATTCACGCTGTTTTGAATCACTCATGCATTATCTTGTAGCTTTCAATGATGTGACTTTAATTTTAGAATAACATTGTTGGGTAGGTGTGAGAGACCAGATCTGACTTGTCTGAACATAAAACAGGTAGAATATTTTGGCAGATTCAAATGCTAAAGTGTCAAAGTATTGTTATCGTGGTACTATAAACAACTGCATCGTCATATTGCCATTACAACTGGTCACAGTGTCACCATCTATTGGTGTATGACTATATCACCACTATCATTGGTGGTGTCCACACCACTAGTGCTTAACAGTCATCAAACGGCACCATCACCACTGGTGATGGTGCTGTTCTGATGATGGTGATACTATTACACTCTCATCTCTTCTACTTGTATGTAAAGGCATCATCTCCACTGCATGTTTCCTTGTCTTGTGAGGCTGGATCTATACCTGTAAAGTCTACCTCCAAGGCACTGGTTTGGGCAACTTTTTATATGTAAGACCTGCTGTTGTCCATTCATGCAACTCTCTCTTCTCCACTCTAATGTTGTCCCTGAGAAAAGCAAAGGCCACAACGTCTGTAGTGCCGGTGTTGCCACAGATGCAAAGAGCCAGAACAAATGCTGCAAGACAGCTCAGTTAGCACTCTGACAAGCAGGGTTGTGGAATCAAATCAAAAAACTTTGACCCCTCTACTATTGGCACTTCCAACTCTGATTCCTCCTTATGTAATTAAGGGGTTGTGGTCTACATATCTCATAAAGCATATTCATACTCTTGTACTTTGAGTAGACTTATATGTTATAACTGGTTTATATTAAAGAATAAAGACATTGTGAGTTGGTATAGTTTTACCGACTCCCCCGTAATTGTTTCCGACACTGACTCTGACTCCACAGCCCTGTTAGCAAGTCCACCAATTCACTAGACTGGTACTTTATCAACCCTCAAAAGGATGAAATGCAAAGTTGATCTTGGCTGGATTTGAACTCAGAGCTGAGTGTTGGAACAAATACTGCAAAGCATTATATTCAATAGTAATTATTGCTAGAATATAATCTTACCTAAATCATTATATCATCCTTTAGATCTCCTTTTCCTTTAAATTCTGCATATATAGCATCATGATATTATCTTAGACCTTGCTTTGTCACTGATGGCTTTTATCTAGTGCTTTTAACTGTTATTTCTGAGGACAAAACAACTCTGTCCTCTTTGAGTTTCACTTAATCACAGAAATTTTGCTCTTCCACACACACACACACACACACACTCTCTCTCTCTCTCACACACACATTCACGTGTGTGTGAGCATGTATTACAGTTTTACAGTTGGTATATTACTTTGTTTCATGATTGTTTTAGCCTCCTGAAGAAGTGACTTGTATTGCTTGGAACTGTCAAGTTCAACATATCCTGGCTTCTACATTCTCGGCTAGATGTGTTGTCTGGGATCTACGGAAGAATGAGCCTATTATTAAAATTAGTGACAGTATGTCTGGGGTAAGTGATTTTGTTCTTCAACATTGATTTAAATCTAACAAATATGTAAACTTTTTTTTCCTCTTCCCTCTGATTCTGTCTAAGAATTTGTTTTATGCTGCCAGTGCTGCCTAACTGGCACCTGTGCCAGTGGCACATAAAAGGCATCATTCGAATGTGGTTATTGCCAGTGCTGTCTGACTGGCTCCTGTGCCAGTGGCACGAAAAAGCATCATTCGAGTGTGGTCAGTGCCAGTACTGCCTAATTGGCCCTCATGCCGGTGGCTCGTAAAGTACCCACTACACTCTCAGAATGGCTGGCATTAGGAAGGACATCCAGCTGTAGAAACCTTGCCAGATCAGATTGGGGCCTGTTGTAGCCTTCTGGCTTGCCAGTCCTCAGTCAAACCGTTCAACCCATGCCAGCATGGAAAGCAGATGTTAAATGATGTTGACTTTAGCTGTGTATTTGTTTCAGTATTTCAGAGAACATTTTTTTTAAATGCTATTGAGAAAGCTTTTACACTTCAAAAAACAACCTACAAACTTTTCATTTCTTGTAATTCTTCTTTTAATTTGGTCACATAAGTTTGTATGGATAGTTTTGTACTTCTTGAAAATTCAGATCTATAATTTGAGAGTCTAATGTGATAACTACTTAATAATTTTGTTTCTACTGTAATGATGTTGATAATTATTCGAAAAGAAACGTTTTACCCTCTGACATGATTTTTAAATGAATAATGTTTAAATTAAATAACTATTCAAGATGTTTATTTAATTTCAGATTAAAAGTAGATTAACTGCCTGGAGTCCGGATGTAGCAACTCAACTTTGTTTATCTTCTGAAGATGATCACACACCAGTCATACAACTGTGGGATTTACGTTACGCAACGTCACCTTTACGCTCATTTGAAAAACACCAAAGGTTTGTATAGTTCAGCAAACAGGCAAAATATGGAGCTGAGTTTCTTTATAAATACTGGAAAGCTCCTTTCTTGCATATGATTAAATATGGTTGTGTCGATGGAAAATTCTTGCAAATATCTTGGATTTATATACAGTTTCTGTATATGAGAACTCTAAGATATTTGCTTTTTTTAATTTCTAATATTTTCAACAACAAAAAAAACTCTGCCAATCTTTATTAATGTAATGCTTTTTTGTTTTTTATTTTCCCTGATTAAATGCCCTTCCTATCCCTAATTGTTTTATGTCGTATAGTGGGTGCATTTTATTAGGCCAGTAGTTGACACTGTCAAGATTAAAGAGTCCATTCCATTCCGTATTAGTCTTATATTCAGAGTTACTTCTCCTCTAAAGGAATTGCCTTTGTGTGACCTGCAGAGTTTACATCTTTTCTGTGCGATTTGTTTGGAAACTCAAAATTTTAGTTGGGTCACCTATACTATAATGGAGAATCTTGCATCTCCATATGTTGGGAGGAGGTTTGACTACTGATTGGAGGTCAATGCCAGTGCCACCTGACTGGCTTCTGTGCCGGTGGCACATAAAAAGTACCATCCAAGCGTGGTTGATGCCAGTGCCTCCTGACCGGCTCCCATATCGGTGGCATTTAAAAAGCACCATCTGAACATGATCAGTGTCAGTGCCCCCTGACTGGTTCCCATGCTGGTGACATGTACAAAGCACCATCTGAACATGGTTAATGTCAGTACCCCCTGACTTGCTCCTGTGCCAGTGACCTGTAAAAAGCACTATCCAAATATGGTCAATGCCAGTGCCCCATGACTAGCTCCTGTGCTGGTGGCACATAAAAGCACCTATGACACTCTTGGAGTGATTGACGTTAGGAAGGGCACCCAGCTGTAGAAACATTGCCTGATCAGATTGGAGCCTAGTGCAACCTGCTGGCTTACCAGACCTCAGTCAAACCATCAAACCCATGCCAGCATGGAAAGCGGATGTTAAACAATGATGATGATGATGATGATGAACTCAAGTTGTCTCTATGAAATCGGAGAGAGAAGTTAGTTTAAAAAAGTGGGTGAGGAAGTACTTGATGGTAGCATAATGTAGCTGTGACTTCAGCATCCTAGATGGGTCACCTTCACTATGGCTGAGAAATCATATCTTGCCATGATGTAGGTTACTTACTAAGGAGGTTTACAGTAGTAGCCTGATGGGGTACGACATGTTTGGACACAATTGTTTTGGCATTTCTGATTTGTTGCTGACTTATTTACCGTCTGGCGTTTTAATGTTTTCCTCGTTTTTCTCTCTCTCTCTCTATATATATATATATTTGCTTCTATATATTTACATGTGAGAGTATTTATGTTTGTGTATGTATAATGGTTCTCCCTCTCTCTCCCCGTCATTCTTTGTATATATTTGTGTATGTGTGTGTATTTGCTTCTAGTGGCAGAACATACTTTTACCAAAATAGTTTGAATGAAATTAAACATAGGCACAGGAGTGGCTTTGTGGTATGTAGCTTGCTTACCAATCACATGGTTCCAGGTTCATTCCCACTGCGTGGCACCTTGGGCAAGTGTCTTCTACTATAGCCTCGGGCCGACCAAAGCCTTGTGAGTGGATTTGGTAGACGGAAAAATGAAAGAAGCCCGTCCTATATGTGTGTGTATATATATATATATATGTGTATGTATGTTTGTGCTTGTCCCCCCAACATCACTTGACAACCGATGGTGGTGTGTTTATATCCCCGTAACTTAGCAGTTCAGCAAAAGAGACCGATAGAATAAGTATTAGGCTTCCAAAGAATAAGTCCTGGGGTTGATTTGCTCGACTAAAAGGTGGTGCTCCTGCATGACCACAGTCAAATGACTGAAACAAGTAAAAGAGTATGTCTTGTCAGCTGAGCAGCTAGGAATGTTTAGAGCACTCTGCTACCAGAGCTTGTGATGAGTGGTAGGTGGGGGGTTATCTTAAGGATATAAGAGAATAGAAAGGTAAAGTCAGCACCAGCAGAATTTGAACTCATAACATGAAGAGGTACTTCTAAATGCCACTGCAAGGCATTAATTTACAGAACTTTACCCATTCAGTCTTCAACTAACCTACATAAATATTAAAAATAATTTTGGGCAAAAATTTGATATTAGCTTAACTTGAGAGCAATCAGTTTATTGTAACATATGTTATTCATATGAATACATTATATAAAACTGTACAAACTCAATGAAATGTCCTTGCAATTTATTTCATTAAATTGATTTTTATAGATGAATTAAACATTTCAAAAATGAACAGTTTAATTGCAGAAAAAAAAAAATGTAACTTTCAGTCAATTTAAATTTGAATATTAGTTTCTGTTCTACTTTAAAAAAAAATTTTTTTTTTCATTTGGGTTTGAATTTCAATTCCAGTTTCATAAGTGTTTGGTTTATGAAAACACTTTTGACCTATTTGAATAGTTATATTTTATGCTCAGCTGTTAGAGTATTTATACTCATTTTGTGTGGACAAATGGATAAGTACTTTAATGTTACCTTTCTCTCTGTATAGTTTATAGTGCAATATAATTTACTCAGAAATATGACATAAGATAATATTTGTAACAATAATCTTGTTACAACATTCGTGTGATTGAGAGCTACCCATTAAACAACCTTAACTATGGATTGAAATCAACACAATAAAGCAAATTCAAATGTTTTATATATATATATATAGTACAAAGTAAGATAGAGGTTATGGTGTAACCCACTATGGGATATCATTTATCGAATATACTGTTGGTAAAGTACTAAAATTCTTAATACATAAATGTCTTTAATTGCAATGCAATTAATTCATTTATTGTATTAAACAAGTGAAGGTAAAGAAATATTTTTACCATAAATTTATAATACAAATAAGAAAATGGAGAAACAAATTTAGTTTGTTCATCAACTTACGGATATTATAATGTTAGATTATTTATTCATTTTACAAAGGAGGACATCAAAAGCATACAAAATATTATATAAATCAACAGATAATATAATAATACAAGTACAGATTTTAAAAGTCATATTATAAATTATTGAAATCCAGAAATTACTTCTTACAGCTGTTTCAGCCTATGGTCAAAAGTGAATCGAATATTCATTGCCTGTAGATGTCAACATACTAGGATTAACCCCTGACGAGGCCTATGGTTCTTTTAACATATAAGTATTATATTTTTTTTAAATGCCTACAACCCTAGTATGTTGACATCTACAGGCAATGAATATTCGATTCACTTTTGACCATAGGCTGAAACAGCTGTAAGTAGTAATTTCTGGATTTCAATAATTTATAATATGACTTTTAAAATCTGTATTTGTATTATTATCTTATCTATTGATTTATATAATATTTTGTATGGTTTTGATGTCCTCCTTTGTAAAATGAATAAATAATCTAAAATTATAATATCCGTAAGTTGATGAACAAACTAAATTTGTTTCTCCATTTTCTTATTTGTATTATATATATATATATATATATATATATATATATAAAAATAGTTTCCACCTAGGTTGACTTTGCCTTTCATCCTTTCAAGTCCAATAAAGTAAGTACCAGGGTTGATGTAATCGCCGAGTGCCTCCTTATCCCAAATTTCAGGCATTGTGCCTATAGTTGAAAGAATTATTATTAATATCATTAGTACATAATATATATATTATTCATAAATTGTTTTGGTTAATTAATAAAATGCTTAATTTTTTATTTCAGAGGTATTTTAAGTTTAGCATGGTGTCCTCAGGATCCAGATTTGCTGCTTAGTTGTGGAAAAGACAACAAAATCCTGTGTTGGAATCCCAATACTACAATTCAAGGTGGAGAAGTAAGTATTTCTTTATTTATAAACAATGAATATAACACTGTGCATACACTGAGATGTATCAGATAATTATTTCTACCCTAGGCACAAGGCCCTGAAAATTTTGGGGAAGGGGTCTAGTCGATTACATCGACCCCAGTGTTTCACTGGTACTTAATTTATTGACTCCAAAGTTGATCTCAGTGGAATTTGAACTCACAACATAAAGGCAAATAAAATACCTATTTCTTTACTACCCACAAGAGGCTAAACACAGAGAGGACTAACAAGGACAGACAAACGGATTGTCGATTACATCAACCCCAGTGCGTAACTGGTACTTAATTTATCGACCCCGAAAGGATGAAAGGCAAAGTCGACCGTGGCGGAATTTGAACTCAGAACGTAACGGCAGACAAAATACGGCTACGCATTTTGCCTGATGTGCTAACATTTCTGCCAGCTTGCCGCCTTAGATATATCATATAAGGAAAAATGCAGTTGTATCTTGATATACATTTGAAATAATCAGATGTATGAGTGTATATCAAACTTATTACGAAATAGATAAATAAATCATTTCTTAAATAATGAATTGTCTTAATAGCATTTTGCCATAAAGCTATTCAAATTTCACAACTTGCCAAAAACATTTTTCCAATAGCTATTTTTAGTAAATAGAAACCACTGTAAAACATGTGTACATCTTTATTTAATAATGGCCAATATAAATGTTGGTTGGTTACTTGTTTGATTTCTCTAATCATGCTTTAGAAAGAAGGGGAAAGAGATAGAGAGGGTTAACGTGCAGAATGAGTGCACATACAAGACTTGATTGCAGGCAATGAGTAAAGGAACACACATACACACACACACAGTGTCATAGTGACAAAGGAGGAGAGGAGGGAGTAAGTGCAGGATTTGTTATTGGAGAAGTTATTCAAATGAAAAATTTGTTATCTTTCATTTTTTTTAAAGATGATAAATATTTTTCACTCGAAAATTAGTATTCATTTTAGCATTTTGTATAAGTGCCAAGAAATTTCTTAAATTATAAGCATATGTATACCATAATTCCTGATATTGCCCATTGTAGCAAAAGTATACTTCCAAAGTTACTTGCCATCTGATGAATAAATACTAGTTTAAAATAAAGGCTTTTACATTAATGATTGGAGATATTAAACACTCTGCCATTAATTTCTCAATATCATTTGCAATGATGCAGTCTTTATCTTTGAGTTTCAGCATATCATCATCATCATCATTTAACATCAGTTTTCCATGCTGGCATGGGTGGGATGGTTTAACAGGAGCTGGTAAACGAGAGGACTGCACCAGGTTCCAGTCATCGGTTTTGGCTTAGTTTCTGTGGCTGGATGCCCTTCTTAATCCCAACCACCTTACAGAGTGTACTGGGTGCTTTTCACATGACAGACTAGGGGGCTCCGAAAGGGATCTCAAGGAGTAGTGTCCCAGCCTTCCTGAGCTAATTTTCCACCACATTTCTTAAAAATTGTGGTAGAGGCCTTGGTCTTGGGACCACTCATGTCTAGAAACTGAGGTTGGGGGGTAAGCAAGGATATGCTCCCCATAGAGAATCCAGCTCCAAAAAAGTTTCATGATAGCAAAGGAGAATGGGCACCAGCCAGCCCAAAGGTTGAGGTGGGCTGCACCTGCCTACCTCAGTTGCTATGGCATTGAGGTAGATCCAGCCACCCCCTTTAACGGGGACAAAACCTGGATTTAAAACACTGGATGATGATGATGACTAGCACAGGTGGTTTTTATGTAACACCAACACAAGTGCTTTATGCACGACACCGGCACAGGTACTCTGTACAAGGTGCTGACATGGGTGCTTCATGTGGGGCCAGCAGAGGTGTGAAATTAATATTTGTTACTCTTTTAAAATTAACTCATATTTTATGTTGCATATATCTCCAGAAAATGTGTTACTTTATTACATAATATTGTATTGTATAGTTTGACTTCAGTTTTTTAAATCTTTGTTCTGTTTTTAGGTTGTTTGTGAACTAGAAACCAGTAATCAGTGGAGTTTTGATGTCCAATGGTGCCCTCGAAATCCTGGAATTATTTCAAGCGCTTCATTTGATGGACATGTCAGCGTCTTTTCTTTGATGGGTGGAGGACATCCCTGTCAACCAACCAACAAGGTAATACTATTATGTAATGGCTGTAGATGGGTTGGGTGTCCAAATGTTTTCATGTCAGTCTTTTTTCAACAGCAAGACACAGTCTTAAATTAAAGTCCTCGCTTTGGACCTTTTGATCAGGAAACACTAAGTGTAGATGCAAGTATTATATATGAGTGTCTTGTTTTTTGAGGGTATGGGTTAACAAAGTTTACAGAGGACAGACTGGTGTCCACCAGATCTCTGCTCTTTCACCCCTTCTGTTCATTATACTCCTTAAATAAACCAAGTTCGGGACTAGTTGCACGTAGTTCATTCTAGATGCTTGTAATTTGGCTCTCATTGCAGAATCATTGAAAGAGTTGTTGAAAAGTTTTAAATGTAAATCTAAAAGTTAACGTATAAAAAACAAAGTGCTTGTTAGCAAAAGAGAACATAAAATCCCAGTCATTGCTACCTTTATATTACATTCACTTTTTTTATTGACATACATTCACTTTCTTTATTGACATAGGTTTGGTGGTTGTCACAATCCATTTCAGTTCTTATTTGGAATTAGTGTCTCCTAGATGAGTCATAAGGACCTTGTCTAGGTCATATGAATTGATTAGTGCCATTTGAAAATTGGTTTCCCTTGATTTGTAGAAAGTAAGAAGGAACTTGATACTGTGCATTTATTACAAGTAATATGTTACAAAAAAGGACTAGTGGGAGCTTTTGTTGGCTGACAGAGAACCAGGACTTGAGATGTAATAGTTGTACAGGAGTAATTAGCTGTAGCAGAACCTATAGAATAAAGCCTGTGAACTACTGAGAAATTCAGTAGACATAGTTTCTCGTTACAATTACTTAGATAAATTAATTAATGTTGGATGTGGTTGTAATGAAATATAGTAACTGAGGTAAGGAAGGAGTGAAAAAAGCTTGGAAATTTATTACATTTGTTAGCAGCAAAATGTTTCTGTCTTCTTGGAAAAAGCAAATTGTAAGAAGTTTTGATCATTTTTATGAAAACAAACTTTCAAACAATTATGATGATAATTTTATTAATTGAGTAGCTTAAAAAATTTGGATATTTGTATGATTCATTTGAATACATGTGTGATACCTCTCTGTAAAGTTAAAAAGCACCAGCATTACTTGTTTTCTGCTTTAATTACAATGAAGAATGTGTTTCATATATAATAATAATGAAACTATTGTATACAGTGCTCAGGTGCACCACAACTTGTCAAAAGTGCATATAAAGCATATGCAGTAATGTACAAATGTCTGGGAAGTGAACAGTGTATGAGTCACATACATGCTTGCGTGTGTGTATGGAGGGGAGAAAATCAGGTGTAGTGTTGGCGAATCTCAGGAAGCATGGAAGTTTTGAAGGATGCAGTGCTCCGACAACTAACAACTGATGCCGACAGTCTGTTCCATGCTTCAGCAACTCTTTGCATGACATCATTGACTCATCATCACCATCATCATCATTTGGTATCCATTTTCCATGCTGGCATGGGTTGGACAGTTTAAACAGGAGCTGTTAAGCGGGAGGGATGCACCAGGCTCCAGTCATCTGTTTTGGCATGATTTCTACAACCGGATGCCCTAATCTTAATTCATGTATATTAGTCTCCTTAATGAAGTACAATAACCATGTGATCAGCAAAGCAGTGACTGAAGCAAGTAAAAATAAAAGATGCAAAGGAGAAGAGAATAGTTAATGAGAAGATGAGCCAAAGAAATTTTAAAACATTAAAATTGAGATCAAACTGATCAAGTAACTTTACATGTAATGTTCCAAACAACGCTTGCTGATATGTTAGGAATTATTGATATTACTGGCACCTGTGCTGGTGGCATGTGTAAAAGGATTCGAGCAAGGTCGTTGCCAGTACCGCCTGACTGGCCCCCGTGCCGGTGGCACGTAAAAAGCATCCACTACACTCTTGGAGTGGTTGATGTTAGGAAGGGCATCCAGCTGTAGAAACTCTGCAAAATCAAGATTGGAGCCTGGTGCAGCCATCTGGTTCGCCAGCCCTCAGTCAAAATCGTCCAACCCATGCTAGCATGGAAAGCGGACATTAAACGATGATGATGATGATAGTCTGATATAAATTATGTGCATATAAAAAATACTTTTCTATCTTCAATGTTAATATCTGATCTACTTTTTTTCACCTGTCTAGGTTGCTGAATCATTTAATACTAATGTGTTTCCTGACCAATCTTCATCACAAACTACACCAGTCATCATTCCATTGCAAAAACCCCCAAAATGGCTATGTAAACCTGTTGGAGCAACATTTGGGGTAAGGATTATTAATCTATTTTTTTTATGCTACTGTGTTTATCCTTTGTTAATTACTTTACCTTTGAATAAGTCTTGTGCTGAATGTGTTGGCTATTTGATATTGGCTTCATTGATCCTATTAACAACAGTACCTGCAGCTATTTTTATATTGTGGAACATGAAGTATCCATCCAAGGGTTTCTTTTAGCTTAATATTCGACGTGCCATTATCTATCACTTTATCTGCTTTGAGTTCCACCATTAAATATAATTTACTTAATATTTCTTTTAAGTTTCTAAATTTTCATAATATAAAAAAGTACCATCTTATTGTACAAGTCTGGCAATAGACACTATTTAAACTTTTGTTACTCTTTGTGACTATTTCTGTTGTTAATGCTCAAAAAAAAAGAGGTCAGAATATTGTAAATGTCTCAATCTCCTTCCTTGAACAATTGAAACTTTTATGACTGTGTGATCAAGAATTATGTGGCATTTTGGGCAATTATCTTCTACTTTAGTGTTTGTCTGTGGAATTTGGTAGGTGACACTTGAAAGATCACTGTGTGTGCACACATATATGTTTGTGTTTACATTCTTTTTTCCATGCTAGTATGGGTTAGACAAATGACTCATTGAAGCCTTGTTTTGCAACCTGATGCCCTTCCTGTTATTTCTGTTATTTTCTATTTTAACCCTTTCGTTACTGTATTTATTTTGAGATGCTCTGTGTTTCTTTCAATTACTTTAAATATAACAAAGAATTTATTACAATAACTTAGTTATTATTAAGCTAATGTTAGGAACATAAATTGTGACTAAAGTTTGGTGGAAGATTTTAATTCAAAACTTATAAAAACAAGACATTTGTACAACAGAGCCACATGTAGTTTCAGCTGGATTGGTATCAAAAGGGTTAAACAATTTTTAGTCTTTTTTTGTTTTTCTAACTAAAAAAATTACGGAGATGTACTTGCATAGCAAGTGATTTGATCTGAGATCATGTGCTGAAACGAAACAATTGCAGCAGGGAAGGTGTTTGTAAGCCATTTAAGAAACACACAAAAGCCGTTCGATTCACTTCAACATTTAAGTTTAATTTGTCAAAATATTTTCGTCGCTTTAACTAAAAGAATTGATATTTGCTTGTTTTCAGTTTGGTGGTAAGCTGATAACTTTTGAACACATTCGAGGAACTGTCAATCCCAACCAATCTCCTGCAGCTACACAAATGCAAAGCCAATCTCGAATTGTTTGTATCAGTCAAGTTGTTACAGAGACAGATTTGTTACATCGATCGAACCAGCTTCAAAATGCTTTAAATAAAAACGAAATTGTGGAATTTTGTTCAATGAAAGCTGAGAATAGTGTTGATTCTATGGAACAAAACATCTGGAAGTTTCTCAAGGTTTGTCATTTAAACAAATATTTCTGTTATTTTTGCTTCACACCATTTTGCTAATCTTTGTTGGCCTTTAAATATTAGGAGGTCAGTATCAACATAGATTGTTTAAATTGTCTGTTTGCTTCTTTTCTTTTTACTTTTTCTTTTGCATTTTCTTCCAGTACAAATTTGTATTGGGAAAGCATCAGATCATCATCGTCATCGTTTAACGTCTGCTTTCCATGCTAGCATGGGTTGGACGATTTGACTGAGGCCTGGCGAACCAGATGGCTGCACCAGGCTCCAATCTGATCTGGCAGAGTTTCTATAGCTGGATGCCCTTCCTAATGCCAACCACTCCGAGAGTGTAGTGGGTACTTTTACATGCCACTGACATGAGTGCCAGTCAGGTAGTACTGGCAACGGCCACACTCAAATGGTGCTTTTTATGTGCCACTTGTACAGGAGCCAGTCCAGCGGCACTGGCAACGACCTTGCTCAACTGGTTTTTAGATGGGTAGTTTATATCACATCCAGTACAACAAACTTCAGTATTAAACATCTTGTTTGTTAATAAAGAGGAATTTCATGCATTTTGCCCATATTCCTTATGCCATGTAGTGTCTGCAATCATTCTATGATGTGCCATCATTATCATTGTTTTTCTTTTCTTTTCTTTTCTATGTTGGCATGGTTGGGATGGGTCTTCTTCATCATCTGCCATACACAGCAACAGAGAAAACTATCCATCTTTGTCATGTATGTCATGTTTTGTGGCATTTATTTTACAGCTTGATGCCCTTCCTACAGATTGAACTAAGTGTTTTTTATCATGCCACTGGTACTAGAGAGAGAGTCTGTGACAGGACTGAAAAATCCTTTCTCTCTTGTATCAGTGTTTTAATTCAGAATTACTCTTCTTATAGATAAGTTACCAATATAGGGGCTTTCCTTCATTTTGTTGGCATGGCTTTTACCTCTGGTTGCCCTTCCTATCACCAGTTATTTTACAGCATGGCCTGGCTATATTTTATCATGCTATTGGTACCAGACCAAGATTCTTCCTCTACCCTACATTGCTCTCTGGATATTCATAACTTAAACAAGCAGTGCCAATGGTTGCTAGTGTCACAATCCCTCTGATATCACTATGAATCTATGTACATGTGAATGTAAGACATTCAAAGACCAGTTTACAAAACCATGTATATTATAATTATTGAATTCAAACATAATTCCTTTGAAATTAAATCTTTTATTTTGTTATAGTTATTTTTTTATATAAAAATTAAAAAATTTTTTTTTTTTTTATTTCAGTCAAATTTTGAAGAAGATCCAAGATCTAAATTCCTTCAGTTGCTTGGTTATAACAAAAATGAACTTGCCCAAAATGTAAGTTTTCTGAGAAAATTTTTCTTAATTTCTATACTTTGGACTTTCTGCAACTTTACAATTACAAGAATGAATTTTATAATTAACAAAAATGAACACCATAATTTTGGGTTTCAGCTCCTACAACTTAGATATGCAGTAACTTTGATAACTTCATAGTCAGTGTACATATTACCTATTTTACTTCATATTAAAATAATTAAATATCCTGTTTCAGTTATTTATTCTCATATGTCATATCTCTTTTACACATCTATTTACTTCTCCCATCATTATACCAGAGATGTGTGGAGGCGCAATGGCCCAAAGGTTAGGGCAGTGGGCTCGTGGTCATAGGATCGCGGTTTCAATTCCCAGACTGGGTCTTGTGAGTGTTTATTGAACGAAAACACCTAAAGCTCCACGAGGCTCCAGCAAGGGTGGCGGTGTACCCTGCTGTACTCTTTCACCACAACTTTCTCTCACTCTTTCTTCCTGTTTCTGTTGTATCTGTATTTCAAAGGGCCAGCCTTGTCACACTCTGTGTCACGCTGAATCTCCCCGAGAACTAGGTTAAGGGTACACATATCTGTGGAGTGCTCAGCCACTTGCACGTTAATCTCACGAGCAGGCTGTTCTGTTGATCGGATCAACTGGAACACTCATCATCGTAACTGACGAAGTGCCAACAAATACCAGAGATGTATTGTATGAATCCATTCCAAATTCATTGAAATAAAGTGATTACTTTTTTGTGAAATTATAAAATTTAAAATATATTCTGATTTAAGAATTGATTGATGAGTGTATTTTCAAATTCAGACGTTTGTTCTAGATTTGACATTTTAGTGACTTCTATTTTCTTGCACAAATAACTTATTACCCAGAATGGATCAATAGATTGACACAAATAGAATAGTGTATTCTGATTCAAACCATGCAATATTTGCATTAGGATGTAAACCTTAAGGTGTTAACTTTTTCACTATTCTAGTTCAATTTGTATATCACACAAAAGAGAAAATTAAATAAAAAAGAAAATGAGTTATATATTTCAATAATATTTATTTAGGCTAGCTACAGTTCAGATGAATGTAAATATATTTTGTGAGATCTGGAAGGGGCAGCGCTAACTGGACTCAGCCTTGGCTTCATCAACTGGGTGTAGATGAGGGTGTTAGATTTTGAAAAACCCAGATACCGTTCTTGAGATATTGCTTTATACCTCACACTTTTATAAAGCCTTAAAGCCGTTCTCTGCTATACTGTACACAAACTTGTGTGTTGCTGTTGTGAAGGCTAAAAAAGGCAATTTCATTTCAATTCCGGGTGAAATTTTCCCAGTGTTTTTATCTGTTGTATTTACTGGCAGAGCTAACTAGAAGAATCTTCTCTGGTTACTGATCCTGTTATAAAAAGTAGACCAATTTTGCTTAACACAGCATCATCTTAAAAAGTGGACACATTAAACAATGGTAATCTTAGATGCCTCTAAAATGATGGGCTAGTCATTGTTGGAATACTTTTGATCACAGGTCTATTCAATCAGACTTTATTTGGGGCTAAATAACAACTAGGGGATCATGGAGAAGTAAAATAATGTTTATACAGAGCTTTACCAAGTAACTATCATACCATTCTAGTGCACATTGTTACATTTGTAATGAATTTGTGGATGTTATGATCATGGATAGTTCTACATGTTACCATCCATTGGAGGTGATTCTATCCGTAACCACACATTGTCACATTAAAATATATCTTTCCCAAAACGTTACTTTTAATACCAGACAATATTTACCTCATATTTAAGATTTAAAATGGTTATTTGTTTCTGTAGGTATTGAAGCATGTAAGCCTGAATGAGGATCAACAAGGTGTAAATGCTGCAGAATTAGCTCAGAAAATGTCACTCTTGGATACTGTAAGTTGAATAATTTTTTTATTGTACATGTTGTGGCAGTTGATATTTTTTATGAAAATAGTAAATTGTTTGTTGAAATTTTAGATTATATCATTTCAATAAAGTTTTGCAGAATTTTATAAATGACATTCCTTATCAGTCCTTAAATCCATTTTCTCCATATTTGGTTGGATTTCTTGATACTGCATTCTATGGCCAGATGCTATTTCTGATGCAAATCCTTATTTTCAAGTAAGGTATCTTATTCCGCTAGCCTTCAGCACATCAAATTACTTAGCTGCAGGACATATTGTTTTTGTGGGACATAAGCTGGCCTCTTCACTGCCAAAGTAGTGTCACTGCATCAATGCAATTACGTGTGTATGCACACAAACACAATACAACGGACTTCTGTACTGTTTCCATCCACCAAATCTCACTTACAAAGCATTGATCAACCTGATGCTGTAGTAGATGATACTTTGCTCTAGGTGCCATGCACTGGAGTTGAACCCAAAACTGTATGGTTGTTAAATGAAGACCTTAACCACATAGCTATGCCTGCACCTAGAGATTGTGCTTATAATATTTAAATTTTCCCTTCTGAAGTGGTTGCCCATCAAAGTACTAAGTGAGTTTGGTGTTGCTAAAATTCAGTGATCAGATAAGAATTAATGCTTTCAATGTGAAAGGACAGTAAGCCATATCATTAGCTAAATTAACCAAATAGAAAAATGTTGGTCATATCTTTCTATGATACTTGTAAGCTTCTTAGACCTTTCTTTTTAATTGTTTGTAGTTTTAGCTTATGTGAGTGTAAATGTCTTTACACATATAACTGGTTACAAGTGCTTCTTTGTATGTATTCACTTGTGCTTGCCATTTTGGCTACTTACAGAGATGTATGTTTATATAAATGTAAAGTATTATTTACATTTGACGGATATTTGTCCTCATCTTGTTTGTTGTTAACACAACATTTCGGCTGATATACCTTCCAGCCTTCATTAGGTGTCTTGGGGAAATCTCAAACATGGGTTCTCATTCCTAAGGTATTTTTCAATGTTATTATTATTCAGGTCACTGCCTGGAATCGAACTTGGAATCTTGGGGTTAGTAGCCCACACTCTTAACCACTACGCCATATGTCCACAGCATATGGCGTAGTGGTTAATAATAATAATAATAATAATAATAATTATAATATTAATAATAATAACATCAAAAAATACCTTAGGAATGAGAACCCAGGTTTGAGATTTCTCCAAGGCACCTGATGGAGGCTGGAGGGTATATCAGCCAAAATGTTGTGTTAACAACAAAGATGTGGACAAATATCCGTCAAATGTAAATAATGTACATAATTCTTCATCTCTTAAATATAGAACTGTAAAATGTAAAGTATGTTTACACAAATGTAATGTGTGTTTATGTATGTTTGAATAATTTTGTTTTGATTTCAGGATTCCATAGGACAGGGTGGTTTGCCTCTGAGTGGCCAAGGTTCCCCTAGTGTTGGTTCAAAGGTACTGTAATATTCTTTCAGAAACATAAGGCAATGTAAGCTCTAAGGCAAAAAATTATTTTCATAAAGAGAGAAAGAGATCCAAGTCTAACAGATTTTTAATTTACTGATCTTTAAATACATTTCAAATCTTTTTATATATTGGAATTTTAAGCAATTAAATGTCTTATTTCAATATGGTTTTCTTCACAGACTCCTAACAGTATTGGAGAACCATCTGAAGCATCTTCGTTATTTGAAGATATTACCTTGCAACAACGGAATCTGTCTGGATCACAATCCCCAATGCCTATTCCAGCTCATTCAAGTTTATCAGATACATCAAGCTCAAGAACTCCCCTCACAATATCCACTAATTCAGGTTTGTATATTGTCTTATGGATCTTTACCTTTTGACCGACAGATTTAAAAAATAATTTTTTGTAACTAAACACTTTCAAACTTCGGATACTGGTAGAATGTGTCATATAAAACATCTTTTACTCTTAGCATTTTTGAGAAAAACTTATATTTACAAAGTTATTTCACGTTAAAGTTGTCGTATTTCGGTAATTTTAACCAATCAGTGACGTGTATTCAGCTGAATAAAATTACTGCTGTTGTTTGTCAACAAGAACTTCTGGCGGTGTATATTACGTTTGTCACTGTTATTTATGACAACCCTAACCCTAAAACCTTAAAACCTGTACAAACGCACGAACGATGTCATAAATAACAGTGACAAACGAAATATACACCGCCGATAGTTGTTGTTGACAAACAACGGCAGTAATTTTATTCAGCTGAATACACGTCATTGATTGGTTGAAATTACCGAAATATGACAACTTTAATGTGAAATAACTTCGTAAATATAAGTTTTTCTCAAAAAGATGTTTAAATGACACTACCAGTGTCCGAAGTTTGAAAGTGTTTAGTTAATCTGTCAGTTAAAAAGTAAAGATCCTGTCTTATATTTATTACATGATGATAAAGAAATAGAAATGTTCCTTGAAGTTTTTCTTTTAACTATATATATTTACATAATTTCATTCTCATAATAGAATTCATTCAAAATTATTGGTGATATTAGTTTACTTCATTGAAAGTTTGAATACTTTAATAACTCTAATTTCAGCAGCAAATGCTGTGGAGGCGCAATGGCCCAGTGGTTAGGGCAGCGGACTCATGGTCGGAGGATCGCAGTTTCGATTCCCAGACCGGGCGTTGTGTGTGTTTACTGAGCGAAAACACTTAAAGCTCCAAGAGGCTCCGGCAGGGGGTGGTGGCGACCCCTGTTGTACTCTTTCGCTCCAACTTACTCTCACTCTTTCTTCCTGTTTCTTGCCCCCGACTTCCTATGCAACCGCTGAGCCTGGATGCGCATTCATCCATCCATCGATGCTCTTGGTGTTGGGGGTTGACCTGCTTTCTATTCTGCGGGTCTTACGAATAGCAAAGGACCACGTTTTGGACTTCTCCCACTGGGACAAAGACTGCTTTGCTCAATAAACAAACAAACAAGCAACAAATGCTTTATTTTTCCGCATTGTCAGCCTGCCCATCCATCCAGTGACATTTATGAAATAGGATAATCCAGTTTACTGATTTATGCTACATAATAACTTGCTGTGTATATTTTGAATAAGATGCATTAATAATTACAAAGTAATAATTCTTTTTATTTCAGATGCAAATGGCTTGCTTAGTCAAGCATTATTAATGGGCAATTTTGAAGCTGCAGTTGAGATGTGTCTTCATGAAAATCAAATGGCTGAAGCTATTTTACTTGCCATAGCAGGTGGTCCCGATTTGCTTCGACGTACACAGAATAAATATTTCAGCACTAATCACAGTTCTTTGAGCCGAGTAAGCCAACTTTCATATTCAGCATAATGTCACCTGTGCCGGTGGCATATGTAAAAAGATTCAAGTGAGGTCATTGCCAGTACTGCCTGACTGGCCCCGTGCCGGTGGCACATAAAAAGCACCCACTACACTCTTGGAGTGGTTGGCATTTGGAAGGGCATCTAGCTGTAGAAACTCTGCCAGATCAAGATTGGAGCCTGGTGCGGCTGTCTGGTTTGCCAGCCCTCAGTCAAAATCGTCCAACCCATGCTAGCATGGAAGGCGGACGTTAAACAATGATGATGATGATGATGATGATAACATCCCTTAAAAATGGACATTTCTATGTACCAGGGTGCAGAAATCAATATCATTAAAAGCAGTGTTTTGGTAATACAGCAAACATCTTTATTTGGCAACTGTATGTTCAATTGACCTGGCCTTATTTTAAATGGCTGTCATCATCATCGTTTTTTTTTTTTATCCATTTCTCATGCTGGTATGAGTTGGGTGGTTTGACAGGATCCAGCAAGCTGCAGGGCTGTGCCAGGATCTAGTGTCAGATTTGGCATGGTTTCTATTGCTGGATGCCCTTTTTAACGCCAACCACTTTACAGTGTGTAATGGGAGGGGGGGTTGTGCCACTGGCACTATTGAGGTTGCCAAGTAATTTGCTAGACAGAAAAACAAAGCAGGGAAAGGTGTAAAAATATATAAAATATAATTTTTAAAAAACTAGCTTGCTTACCAACCACATGGTTCCGGGTTCATTCCCGCTGCATGGCACCTTGGGCAAGTGTCTTCTACTATAGCCTCAGGCTGACCAAAGCCTTGTGAGTGGATTTGGTAGACAGAAACTGAAAGAAGCCCATCGTATATATGTGTGTGTGTATATATATATATATATATATATATATATATATATGTATGTGTGTGTATATGTTTGTGTGCCTGTGTTTCCCCCCCCCCCACATCGCTTGACAAACGATGGCAGTGCGTTTTCATCCCCGTAACTTAGCGGTTCAGCAAAAGAGACCGATAAAATAAGTACTAGGCTTGCAAAGAATAAGTCCTGGAGTCGATTTGCTTGACTAAAGGCAGTGCTCCAGCATGGCCACAATCAAATGACTGAAACAAGTAAAAGAGTAAAAAAGAGAGAGTAAATGGGGTGAATGTTTGAGAGAGATAGAGCTGGCTTTATGCCAGTTGTTGAGAGGCTAAAGTATGACAGGGTGACAAGCAAAGGTGTCTTGCTATAGAGGAGATACATGGCAATTTTTATTTTTCAAAGGTGGTAAAAATTATATTGCCCATGTCCATTTGGACATTTTACATGAGAGCTGTTGCCATCTTTCGCACATTGTTGAATTCAACATCAAAATTAAATTAGTGTTATGCAGAATTAGGATTATAACCCATGTCCATTTGGATATTTAACATGAGAGCTGTTGCCATCTTTCGCAAATTGTTGAATTCAACATCAAAATTAAATTAGTGTTATGCAGAATTAGGATTATAACCCATGTCCATTTGGATATTTAACATGAGAGCTGTTGCCATCTTTCGCAAATTGTTGAATTCAACATCAAAATTAAATTAGTGTTATGCAGAATTAGGGTTATAACCCATGTCCATTTGGATATTTAACATGAGAGCTGTTGCCATCTTTCGCACATTGTTGAATTCAACATCAAAATTAAATTAGTGTTATGCAGAATTAGGATTATAACCCATGTCCATTTGGATATTTAACATGAGAGCTGTTGCCATCTTTCGCAAATTGTTGAATTCAGCATCAAAATTAAATTAGTGTTATGCAGAATTAGGATTATAACCCATGTCCATTTGGATATTTAACATGAGAGCTGTTGCCATCTTTCGCAAATTGTTGAATTCAGCATCAAAATTAAATTAGTGTTATGCAGAATTAGGATTATAATAGAATAGACCAAAGATCAATTTCTTTCATTTTGTTCACAGTATATATTTTTTTAATTGTTGATTTTTATATACATATATATATAAAATAAATATGCTGATTTGATAATGGTTATTCTGTTCTTCTTCAGTTAATTTCATCAATTGTGACTCATGACTGGACTCATGTCATTCAAACCTGTAACCTGGAGAACTGGAAAGAAGCTCTAGCTGTACTTATAACATATACTTCTCCAGAAGAATTTTCTTTTCTATGTGGTAAGTTATAATTTCAATTATTTACTTGACTTTTCTTTAGTGTTCATGATCATCATTATTGTTTTAACAGTTACTCTTCCACACTTGTTGCGCCTGATGAAACTTGTTTGAGGTAGGTTTTCTATTGTTGCATGCTTTTCCTATTGCCTACCCGCATCTGTCTCCAAATGAGACAATATTTCCTATAGTTCTTCGAAAAACCAGCAACCCAATGGCTGGGCATGTTTTCATGAAAGATTGCAAATAAGTGACACCGTTTGTCTGATTGGTGACTTTGTTTGGTGACCCTTAAAATGTCAAGTCAAAGAAAAACATCAGACACATGCGTGCACTCACACATACACATATATCTCTCCACACACACACACAGAGTGTTTTTTATCCACCAAACTCACTCACAAAACATTGGTCACCCTAGGTCTATAGTAGAAGAAATTTGCCCAAGGTACTTTGCACTAGGATTGAACTCAAAACTATATGGTTACAAAGTGAACTTCTTAATCATATAGCATGCCTTAATTTTTTTTAATATTCTGAAATACTTTATGTTGTTGCAGTTGGTCCTCCTGTCTCCTATCATCATCATCATCATCGTTTAACGTCCGTTTTCCATGCTAGCATGGGTTGGACGGTTCAACTGGGGTCTGGGAAGCCAGAAGGCTGCGCTAGGCCCAGTCTGATCTGGCAGTGTTTCTACAGCTGGATGCCCTTCCTAACGCCAACCACTTTGAGAGTGTAGTGGGTGCTTTTTATGTGCTACCTGCACAGGTGCCAGACGAGGCTGACAACGGCCACAATCGGATGGTGCTTTTTACGTACCACCGGCACAGAGGCCAGTCAGGGCGGCGCTGGCAACGGCCACATTCGGATGGTTCTCTTACGTGCCACCAGCACTGGTATCACAGCTACAATTTCCATTGATGTTGAATGATTTCAAACAAACCTATAATCAAAGTCGTCCTTTCTTTTTAAGATGGTAGGGTGTAGTTTGAGTGAAATTTGACCTGTATAGGCTCTCTTGTTGGCTCATACATCATCCTCAGCAGCATTTAGCATCTGTTTTCCATGCCGGCATGGGTTGGACAGTTTAACAAAAGCTGGCAAGCCAGAGAGCTGCACCAAGATCCAATTGTCTGTTTTGGCAAGGTTTCTACAGCTGAATCCTTTCTTAACACCAACCACTTTATAGAGTGTACTGGGGATTTTTTACATGACACCTGCACAGGTGTTTTTTGTGTGACACCAACATGGGTGCTTTTTATATGACTCCAGCACCTATTTGTAATTGTTTCATATAAAACTTCTAAATTTCCAATTTCAATTTAATTTTCAGATTAACTCTCACAACTAAATTAGATTTTGTATCTCTTCTCATTTTTTTGTTTGCAATAATGAAAATATAATGAAATGTTTTGTTTTTTTTCTCCTTTAGATTCCTTGGGAAGTCGACTTGAAGCTGAGAAGGAATCATCAGTCAATGCTAGTTTGTGTTATATTTGTTCGGGAAATGTTGAAAAACTTGTTGAAAATTGGCAACAAAATTCACAGAATGCAAATGAGCCCTCAGCTCTTCAGGTTAGTATAACTGATAAAGGATTTTATATCTTTTTTTAACTTGTCGGAAATTGCAGGAAAAAGGGAAAATTTTGAAGTTTTTCAAGTTAAGACAGAGAATAATGACATCAACGGTGACTACAAATGTATACATTGACTAATTGAAATATTCTATTTTACAATCTTTTCTTTCGATTTTAGGACCTGGTTGAAAAAGTCATGTTATTACGCAAAGCTGTTGAATTTTCTCAAGGCCAAGAAATACCAATAAAAGAAGGATTAGTTGCTGATAAACTTTGCAAATATGCCTCAATTCTTGCTGCACAAGGAAATTTGAATACTGCCATTAATTACATGAACTCATTTCCAGGGGTAATTATGAATTAAATTTTAAGTAACAGTATCTTCTTTAGTAAAAATGGAACATTGATTTATAGTATTGTTTCTATCTGAAAGTTATCTCTCTATATATATAAACGGCAAAATGTCTGTCTGTGTGTGCGTGTCCTTTATACAAATCCACAATTTTTCAGTTAGAGGGCTCACACTTTCTATGGTCATTCAAAACCGTCCAAGGGTGGTCGTGCACATCTTTACATTTCTCCAGTCACCCCGCAAAGCCATTAAAAAAATCAATAGAAGTGACATTTTTGTGAATTTTCTATCCAAAACCCAATCAAAATGTCCAAAAACTTGATACGCTAATTGAATGCCAGCTAGCTGTATGTGATTGGTCGGAGATTTGGACAGTACTCGAGTGTATGTGCGCACGCACACAGCTGTATATACATGCACTAGCACTATGTAAATTATAAATCTTATTTTAGGTTTTGTTTGTAATTATTTATTCCTATTCATGTAATTTTTTTCTGTTACCAGCCTGCCCTAGATTCGATGAAGGACCGTTTGTTTCATGCTCTCAATGGGAATGTAGCGGGTGTGCAACAACCAGCTTTTCCGTTTCAAAAAGTCGAAATCCTTCCAGAAGGGGCTCAAAGGAGCCAACAACAACAACAACAACAACAGCAGCAGCAGCTACAACAACAGCAGCAACAACAACAACAACAACAACAGCAACAACATCATCAGCAACATCAACAACTACATCAACAACAAAAGCCTTATCAAGCGTCACAACCCCAACAGGCTTATGGACAAGCGCCACAAAATTTGTACCAGCCGAATCTGCAACAGAATCAATCTTTCCAGAAACAACAGGAAGAACAAAGACTTGGATTGAACCCACAACAGGTCAAATTTAACGAGGTTTTACACTTTCTGTTTTTTATTGAATTTAAGTCAGTGCAATATTTGACATCATCGCCATCACCATCACCATCTTCATCATCATCATCATCACTATCATCATTTAATGTTTGTTTACCATGCTGTCATAGATTGTATAGTTTGACAGGATCTGGTGAGCCATAGTGTCACATTGAATTCTAATGTCAGCTTTGGCGTGGTTTCTACAACTGGATGCCCTTCCTAACACCAACCACAGTACAGAGTGTAGTGGGTACTTTTTTTTATGCTATCAGTACTTGGGAAATTGCCAAGTAGCTTGCAAGGCAAGAAAAGTACAGAAAGAAGGCTACAGGAAAAAAAACCCCACCTTAACTAAATGTGTGTGTGTGAGGTTGGGAGTGGGTATTAAAACCGGCGATACCAATGTTAGTAGTATGTTTGTATCATTGGTATTTATAATTGGTGGCAAGCTGGCAGAAATGTTAGCACGCCGGGCGAAATGCGTAGCCATATTTCGTCTGCCGTTACGTGCTTAGTTCAAATTCCGCCAAGGTCGACTTTGCCTTTCATCCTTTCGGGGTCGATAAATTAAGTACCAGTTATGCACTGGGGTCGATGTAATCAACTTAATCCGTTTGTCTGTCCTTGTTTGACCCCTCTGTGTTTAGCCCCTTGTGGGTAGTAAAGAAATAGGTATTTCGTGTGCCGTTACATTCTGAGTTCAAATTCCGGCGAGGTCGACTTTGCCTTTCATCCTTTCGGGGTCGATAAATTAAGTACCAGTTATGCACTGGGGGGTCGATGTAATCGACTTAATCTGTTTGTCTGTCCTTGTTTGACCCTTCTGTGTTTAGCCCCTTGTGGGTAGTAAAGAAATAGGTATTTCGTCTGCCGTTACATTCTAAGTTCAAATTCCACCGAGGTCGACTTTGCCTTTCATCCTTTCGGGGTCAATAAATTAAGTACCAGTTACGCACTGGGGTCGATGTAATTAACTTAATCTATTTGTTTGTCCCCTCTGTGTTTAGCCCCTTGTGGGTAGTAAAGAAATAGGTATTTATAATTGGAAGTAAATTGTCTTTTGAAGTTTTAGTTTTCTGTCTTTCATCAAAACCTGTACCTGAAAGCAATTTTTTTTAAGTTATGAGGAAGTGAATTTTCATATTTTGGCAATTCCTATCATGTCTAAAAGCATTTTAGGAAACAAATGTCACCATTTCAAACTGACATTGAGTCATTAATTAATTAATGATGAATTAACACCTAACAAAATATTGACTTTATTAATTAAGTAATATTGTGAACACTCTTATACATAAAATTTTATTATCACCTTCACAGACGTTCACAATATTCCATAATTAATACAATCCTTTCTACTATTGGCACAAGGCCTGAAATTTTAAGGGAGAGCTAGTCAATTACATCAATCCCCAGCACTTGACTGGTTCTTAATTTATCAATCCTGGAAGGATGAAAGGCAATGTCAACCTCGGTGGAATTTGAACTCAGAACGTAAAGACAGACAAAATGCCGCTAAGCCTTTTGTCTAGCAAATCTGTGCCGGCATGGAACATAGACATTAAATGATGATGATGATTTAAGCATGATAGCAAATGGTAACAATATTTTATGTTTGTTTTATGGTGATTGATAGACTGCTCTACACTTAACATAGAAAAGCAATTAGGTAAGTGAAATAAAATTCTGACAACTCTAGCTTGGATTCTTGAAGAATGGATAACTTATGCAAAAAAAATCACGCTTATTAATTAATCATTAATATCGTTTATTAAATTTATATAATATTGTCCAACTCAATCTTAAGCCAAAATTTCACAAAATAAAAAAAAAAATTGGTGTAGTAGATACACTTTTTAATATCAACACCTGGCACCTGGGGGTCCTTAGTGGACATTTGGGCAGGTCTTTGATCTCAAAATAACTTTCCCCAGTTACAAATACCCTGAAAAGGCAACAACTGCTACCTTTTCTCTTCTGACAGCTAGTAAATAAACATAAACCCCTCAGAATTTAAAGTAATTAACCCTTTCGTTACTAACCCGGCTGAAACCACCTGTGGCTCTGTTGTACAAATGTCTTGTTTTCATAAGTTTTGAATTAAAATCTTCTACCAAACCTTAGTCAAAATTTGTGTTTCTAACACTAGCTTAATGATAATTAAGTTATTCTACTAAATTCTTTGTTATATTTAAAATTAATTGAAAGAAACACAGAGCATCTCAACAGAAATATGGTCGCAAAAGGGTTAAAATATATGATAGAGAAACAATTCTTAACCCTTTCATTACCAACCCAGCTGAAACCAGCTCTGGCTCTGTAGTACAAATGTCTTATTTTCATAAGTTTTGAATTAAAATCTTCCACCAAACTTTAGTCACAATTTATGTTCCTAACACTAGCTGAATGATAACTAAGTTATTTTACTAAAGTCTTTGTTATATTTAAAATTAATTGAAAGAAATACAGAGCATCTCAAAATAAATACAGTAACAAAAGGGTTAAGTAGAGTTTATAGAATCTCTGTTGACACTGTATTTGGTTAATGTCATTTAATATTGTTGATTTCCATTTTGAATTTATTTCAGGTTCAAGCAATCAGCCAGTTTCGAACTACGACTACCCCTAGTTCATATTTTGGACAAAATCAGTATCCTAGTACGAATGGTTCAGCTGCCGCACCACAAATTCCATCTTATCCAACACATATGAGTTCTATGATGGCTCCATCAACTGGTGCCCCAATGTCTAAAGGTAAGATCTTTACTATCTCTCTCTTTCTCTCTCTCTCTCTCTCTCTCTATATATATATATATACATATATATCTTTACTCTCTTTTACTCTTTTACTTGTTTCAGTCATTTGACTGTGGCATGCTGGAGCACCGCCTTTAGTCGAGCAAATCGACCCCGGGACTTATTCTTTGTAAGCCCAGTACTTATTCTATCGGTCTCTTTTGCCGAACCGCTAAGTAAACACACCAGCATCGGTTGTCAAGCAATGCTAGGGGGACAAACACACACACATATATATATATACATATATACAACAGGCTTCTTTCAGTTTCCGTCTGCCAAATCCACTTACAAGGCATTGGTCGGCCCGGGGCTATAGCAGAAGACACTTGCCCAAGATGCCACGCAGTGGGACTGAACCCGGAACCATGTGGTTGGTAAACAAGCTACTTACCACACAGCCACTCCTGCGCCTATATATATATATTATACTAGTGACTTTTATTGATGATAATTATCTCTAAATTGTTTTTATACTAATTACTTTGAAATAAAATCTTGGAGTGAAGCATAAATACACAAAGTTTATTCACATATCAGCCTGCTTGTGTGTGTGTGTGCGTAAATGTTAGTTTTTATGTCAAGTTATGTATGAAAACAATTAAACACTAAATTGAGGAATTACTCAATGCATTTTTAATGGAGCACCTGCTTTTTAAACTTTTACAAGGGCTTACAATCGAACGGAGTTTAGTGTGTTGAAACTTCAGTGTCACAGATTCCTCTCTCTCTTTACTCTTTTACTTGTTTCAGTCATTTGACTGCGGCCATGCTGGAGCACCGCCTTTAGTCGAGCAAATCGACCCCGGGACTTATTCTTTGTAAGCCCAGTACTTATTCTATCAGTCTCTTTTGCCGAACCGCTAAGTGACGGGGACGTAAACACACCAGCATCGGTTGTCAAGCAATGCTAGGGGGACAAACACAGACACACAAACATACACACACACACATACATATATATATATATATATATATATATATATATACATATATACGACAGGCTTCTTTCAGTTTCCGTCTACCAAATCCACTCACAAGGCATTGGTCGGCCCGGGGCTATAGCAGAAGACACTTGCCCAAGATGCCACGCAGTGGGACTGAACCCGGAACCATGTGGTTGGTTAGCAAGCTACTTACTACACAGCCACTCCTGCGCCTCTCTTGTAAAAGTTTAATAAATGTGTGTGTGTGTGTGTGTGTACACATGATGACATGGCCATGTGGTTAAAATGTTTGTTTCAAAACCACATGATTTAGAGTTCGTTTTCATTGCCTAGACACTATTACCTGATGTCTTCAACTATAAGCTATGGGCTACATATGTGTATGTGCATGTGTGCGTGATCAGTGTGGCTGTGTCTGCTTCTCAATGTTAATAAAAGCTGTTATTTCAGAACTAATGCAAAAAAAAAAAAATAGTGTAAGGACGCATGCATATTATTAGGTAAAAGAAGCAGAAGATTTCATGCATATATAAATATCTAAAGGACTTAAGGACTTCCAGGAGAAATTTATAACAAATGGGCCCTATACACCAAATCCTTACCTGTACAGGTGCCGGGTCAACCAAGGGGGGATCATTCCAGCCTGAATGCTACAGAGATAAAAATGGAAGTTCTACAAGGGATACATTTATAGTGCACAAAGCTAAATTTAATAAGCATAGATGCAAAATACTTTAGATTTACATTCTCTTCGGGATAGACTTTGTCAATTAGAACTTGGCATCTTGGAGTCTTTTTTTCTCACATTGCAGACTTGTGGAACTTTTGATTTAACTGATAAGATGTACATATTCCTGGTTTAGTTATACAGCACACTCATTTCATGTTCTGAACCCAATATTGTATATATATATATATATATATATACACACAATATATATATTACGACAGGCACCCTTGCCAACCCCCTTTGCTTGTGAAGACATGTTGGGGCAAGCGAAATCGAAATCGAATTGAACCAGCCAGGATCCCTGGTCTGGTGGTACGTAAAAAGCACTATCCGACTCGTGGCCGATGCCAGCACCGCCTCGACTGGCTTCCGTGCCGGTGGCACATAAAATACACCAATCTGACCGTGGCCGTTGCCAGCCCCGCCTGGCACCTGTGCAGGTGGCACGTAAAAAGCACCCACTACACTCACGGAGTGGTTGGCGTTAGGAAGGGCATCCAGCTGTAGAAACATTGCCAAATTAGACTGGAGCCTGGTGCAGCCTTCTGGCTTCCCAGAACCCCGGTCGAACCGTCCAACCCATGCTAGCATGGAGAACGGACGTTAAACGACGATGATGATGATGATATCGTCATGATAGATCGTTAGCCACTACACACATTTTTTTCTCTGCTTTTTTTCTCTCCTTGTTTTTTCTCAAACCTGATCATGTAGGTTCCCTTGCCTATACTGATATCCAGCGTGTTCTCTCTCACACCTTGCGTAGCAGTATGTGCAGGTCTGTCAGTGGACTTATTCAGCATTGTAGGTCCCAACATCGAGATGGTTGGACTTTTGCTGGAAGGCTGATTTTAGGTCTGTGTGAAAGAACTTCTAGGTGCCTTGCAGGTCTTTGGAGCCATATGAGCCTTCATCAAACTGCTGGCATCAGTTGTTAGTTGTCGGAGCACTGCATCCTTCAAAACTTCCATGGTACACCTGATTTTCTCCCCTCCATACACACGCAAGCATGTATCTGACTCATACACTGTTCACTTTCCAGACATTTGTACATAACTGCATATGCTTTATACACACTTTTGACAAGTTGTGGTGCACCTGAGCACTGTATACAATAATTTCATTATTATTATTATTATTATTATTATCAGCAATGGGGAAACCAAGCTTAAAATGTTTTTACTGTGAAGTTTATCTAAGCAGGGGTCTTTGTCAATCTTGAGTTGACTTCTAACATGTGGAGAGAGGGAGAGAGAAGGATTTTTACAGCTTTCTCTTTATCTTGGGAGAATGGTTCTGGAAACATATTATGTAACCCAAACAACATGATGGAAAATACTTGACTTAACTCTATTTTTCAGGTCCTTTAGCACAAAAATATCGTACCCATTCTGGTTCTGCAAATGCTGGTTATGGAATGGAAAACTACAACCAAACCATTGCCTTAAATCCAGATTATTCTAATAAAAGTTCATACCAACAACAGAGTTATCCTAGGTTTGTATATGGAGATATTTTATTAAAATTTCCAAATTACTACTGTTTATTGCATTTTATTACTACTATACTTTATTTTTATTGTTTAGTCAGGAAAAAAAAGATTATGCTCAGAACCTTGACTGGACCTTACAAATTGCAAGAGAACTCAGATGATTGGGAATTGTGGTTGATGCATGTTCTGGAGAAGCAGACATAGTATAGCTAATGAGAGAGAAAGAGAGTGTGTGTGTGTGTATAACTAGTAGTAGAAAGGAAAGCAGCGAGCTGGCAGAAACATTAGCACGCCGGGTGAAATGCTTAGCAGTATATTGTCTGTCTTTACGTTCTGAGTTCAAATTCCGCCAAGGTCGACTTTGCCTTTCATCCTTTCAGGGTCGATAAATTAAGTACCAGTTATGCACTGGGGTCGATGTAATCGACTTAATCCCTTTGTTTGTCCTTGTTTGTCCCCTCTATGTTTAGCCCCTTGTGGGCAATAAAGAAATAAGAAAGGAAAAGTAAAGAGACAATGTGTCTATGAGCCAGAGATTGGCGTGTTGGCAAGTAAAACTTTATCAACCAACCAGATGACTTTCCTTTGGATATGATTTAGGATATTCATGTGAACGTAGCAGCAGCATCCCAGATTTAGGAGCAGCATTCCATTGTGAGTTTCACTTAAGCCTTGTAGAAACTCAAAAGTGTTTACTCACTCTAAAGAGAAATGCTAGTTTTCACTCCACTTTTTATATAAGTTAACATCGGAAGCTTTTTTATATTTTTAAATTAGTAATAAGGAAAATGTTTCAGAAACATTTGAGCGAGGTCGTTGCCAGTGTTGCTGGACTGGCTCCTGTGCAGGTGGCACATAAAAAGCACCTTTTGAGCGTGGCTGTTGCCAGTACTGCCTGACTGGCCCTCTTGCCGGTGGCATGTAAAAGCACCCACTACACTCTCGGAGTGGTTGGTGTTAGGAAGGGCATCCAGCTGTAGAAACTCTGCCAGATCAGATTGGAGTCTGGTGCAGCCATCTGGTTTGCCAGTCCTCAGTCAAATCGTCCAACCCATGCTAGCATGGAAAGCGGACGTTAAATGAAACAATGAAGTCTGTAGCTTCAAATAGAAACTGATGCAGGGTTGAGGGTGTGGAAAGGTGTTCCTTAGTCCTGTCACAAACAGGCTCACTTCTACTTGTGGCATGATAAAATACACCCAAAGGACTCTGTATGATGAAAAAAGAGCATCTAACCACATAAAAATATATCAAAAAGTGGAATATACAAGCAAGACATGGACTCCACAAGTTGCATTGCAAGCTTCCCGTCTAGAAACTATATGGTCAGAGGTTTGATCCCCTACATGAACACCGTTGGCTGGTGTCCTCTACTATACACATATGCAGCAATGAAGTATCACCACACTTTCAGCACACAGAAAGTGTCATATGTGGTACCTTGTATGGTTATAGCCCCTGTTCAGACGCCATATGGTTGAAGTCATTATCTTCATTAATTATCAATGAACAAACTTGATGGCCCAAAGCATCTTCTGTTTCCTTCCTTGTTTTTTTGGCAGTTGCTCAGTCATTATCAAAGTTTACAGATTAACTATCAAATGTGTTCATTTTGTAGCTAACATGCTAGTAAAGGCTATTTATATGTGGGTTCTGTGATAAGTTGATATAGGATTTTGGTGGAGGGGTTTTGCTGACAATGTCATGGTTAGTAACAATGCCTTTTTGAGCAGGAGTTGTCTAGAGGACATAATTCTAATTTCATGCAGTTGATTTACTTTTCTTTGGTGTTATATAAGGACATAACCTTTTCTCAGCGGAATTGTACTATACAAGACTTTGATATAAATTTTATTAAAGAGTTGTGCCAGTGGCATGTGTAAAAAGATTCAAGTGAGGTTGTTGCCAGTACCGCCTGACTGGCCCTCATGCTGGTGGCATGTAAAAGCATCCACTACACTCTTGGAGTGGTTGGCGTTAGTAAGGGCATCCAGCTGTAGAAACACTGCCAGATCAAGATTGGAGCCTGGTGCAGCCATCTAATTTGCCAGACCTCAGTCAAATCATCCAACCCATGCTAGCATGGAAAGCGGATGTTAAACGATGATGATGATGTGAGTGCTTAGAAAAAAAAAGAAAGACTACATAAATTCAAGAATTTACCTGTAGACTATTTTTATAATTTTTGCTTATTCATTTAGAAAAAAAATTAGAACTTTCTGATTAGATTTTGGGAATGAATTGATTCCTTATATTACAGAAATATACAAGAAATCACCTTTTTATTTCTCTGCATTTTAATTAAAATTGCACCTTTCAGTAATTAAAACAATAATCTCTTCTCTTCTATATTTTAGTCCAAATTCTTACCAAACTTCAAATACTTATCATCAACAACAACCAATGCAGCCATCCAATGTATACAATCCAAATTCGGCACCAGGTAAAATATTTAATTTTGTCCTATGTAATAATATGCAAGTGTTGTATCATAATAGTTTTGACAGGGTGCATGTGTTAATGATTACATAACAGGGTGGATACTGGTATCTTGAGATACATCATGATTTTGATTCATATCATTTGAGTGTTACTTTTTCTCAGAGATTGTTTATTTTTCAACTTGCTTAAAACCAGAAACCAGTGAAGAAAATTCTATGAAATTATGTAGCATACTGGTATTGTGTAGAATGCATCGCTTGACCAGTTTCTTCCAATTCTAACATTGCATCCACATGTTTCAGTCTTAAATTATAGGTGAATAGCTTAGCAAGTATGGTTTGGTTACTAGCATAATATTGTGATATCCATGATAGACATTAACAGGCAGAACAAAAATATATGGGAAAACAAGCACATTATCAGAAGTCTACAAGAACAAGTTACAACTTTTATGTAGAATCAAGATCTGAAGTTGGGGCTTCTACATTTGTCTCTACTTACTGTCTCAATGATTAACCATGGCTCAATGGTTAGAGCATCGAGATTATGATCGTCAGGTTGTGAGTTCGATTCCTGGACCGGGCTGCATGTTGTGTTCTTGAGCAAGACACTTTATTTCACATTGCTTCAGTTCACTCAGCTGTAGAAATGAGTTGTGATGTCACTGGTGCCAAGCTGTATTGGCCCCTTTGCCTTTCCCTTGGATAACACTGGTGGCGTGAAGAGGGGAGGCTGGTATGCATAGGTGACTGCTGGCCTTCCACAAACAACCTTGTCTGGATTTGTGCCTCGGAGTGTAACTTTGTAGGTGCAATCCCATGGTCATTCATGACAGAAGGGGGTCTCAACTGTCTTAATTTAAACATATACACTCAGATCCCCATCATTTCATCTTGTTACATATACACGCCAAACCTTCATAAAAATTTCAACCCAAATATATTGAGAAATTAGTAATTATTTTATGCATTGAGACATAAATATACTCAAACTACAAAACAGATCATTGTTGTCAGTTGTGTAAAACATTAAAAAAATTGAATAAATTTATAATTTACTTTACAAATGTGCTTAGCTTTCTAAGCTAGCAAGGATTAGATGTCTTAATATATATATATATATATATATATATATATATATATATATTATTCAGCCAAATACCCTATATATTGCTAACCCTTACCTGTTTTTCAAGTAATGGGTCCTTTAATCCATACATCCTCAAGAGCACAGGTCCAGCAAACTTGTTAAGAGGAAAAGAACAAACCTTGAGGATTATAGCTCAGAGCTTTTTCATTCAAAGTTCACAGGATATAAATTTGCACCCACTCACACACGACAGGCTTCATATAGTTTCTGTCTAGCAAATTGACTCAAAAAGCATTGGTCAGCTCTGGTCCACAATAAAAGACTCAGAGGATGTTACACAATTGGACTGAAGTCAAGACCACATGATTGTTGGTTGTGAAGTGAACTTCTTAACCATAAGTCACATCTGCACCCAAACCAAATAACATCAACAAGTAATCATTTGTCTGATCTCTGTCTTTTAACTTGCAGAACATCAATTATACAATTAAAGTAGTCAACTTATTGAAACCCAAAAGCAAATTGTCACAAAAAAACCATTTGTTTTTCTTGTTAAAAACATTCATACTGAAAATGTTATAGTAATTTAATGTATTAAAAGTTGTTTATACATTGGCAATTTTAGACATCTTTTCATTTTGATATTTCTGCTTTCTAGTGGCTCCACAAGCTTCTGCTCCAATGGGAGATATTCCTTCCTTCCAAGAATGAAACCTAACACACCTTGGAATGATCCACCTGTGTTTAAAGATAATGTGAACAACTCACGTGTAAGTCAATCAAATCTAAAATGTGACACTGGTCTCGTATCCTATTTTGCAAAGCATTTTGTGTTTTTTCTTTTCTAATTATGTATTTAGTTTTTGTTGCAGAAAGTTCTTTTATAATGTGATATAAAGGTTCTTGACAAGAATCTTTTACCAAAATGTGATGGTTCTTAGATTGCTTGTTTATATAGTAAAAAACACTGCAACACTTTTCACATCTCAACTAGACCTTTTATTATTGATGTAACAATTCATTTTTCTCTTCATTATCTTTCATGCTGTCATTTCAACAAATCAATTGAGAAACAAAAATTAAATGTTTGTAATTTCATTATTTTGTCATCTCATCAGAATTTATTCATTGAAATTGCTATTAACATATTCTCAGAGATGTTTTGTTACAGATAACTAACACTAAATTAGTATCGTCATGTATATTTATTCTGATGGTTGAATTACAAATAGCTTTTTGTATTATGTTTGCTTTAGGGATTTACAAAAGTAACTTCTTACTTTTTCTGCTAAAAATATGTAGTAATTTTAATATTTTTCCTTCAAAACAGCTAGTGAATTACTATGCAGTCATGAAACCTACCAGAAATAGTAGCCAAAAGCACATTAGATAACAATTACACCAGTTATACTTTAGTCTGAAATAAAGATTGGATAATTTGGGTTTGAATACCTTTGCTCGTAAATTTACTGGATCAATAATTGCCTCAGATTAAATAGCTTTTTTTTCTCAGAGCTTTTTAGGAATTTTGATTGTAAAAGATCACCACATTGGGTTTAGCAGTTTCTCTCACACCTTATTCAGAGTTACATGTTATAATATGTGATTATCATTTTTCTGATCTCCAAAATAGTAATAGCCCTTTGTACTCTAAGCACAAAGCTTGAAATTTTGAGGGAGATGGCCAGTTGATTACATCATCCCCAGTACTGAACTGGAACTTATTTCATCGAACCCTGAAAGGATTAAATACCAAATTGACCTTGGCAGAATTTGAACTCAGAATGTAAAGCCAGAAGAAATGCCACTATGCATTTTGTCTGGCATGGTAACAATTGTGCCGGCTTTCTGCCTTCCACAAAATAGTAATAATAATAAATAGTAATGAGCTTATTGTATAGTACTCAGGTGCTAAGTGCTTCTTTTACTTTGTTGCTCGTGTAAGCCTGTTGATATAATGAAGGCCGAAATTTATAGATACATATACTACTAATGAAAATAACATAATACAATAACTTAAGATTCATCATCATCATCATTTAACGTCCACTTTCCATGCTAGCATGGGTTGGACGATTTGACTGAGGTCTGGCGAACCAGACTCCAATCTGATCTGGCAGAGTTTCTACAGCTGGATGCCCTTCCTAATGCCAACCACTCCGAGAGTGTAGTGGGTGCTTTTATGTGCCACCGGCACGAGGGCCGGTCAGGTGGTATTGGCAACAGCCATGCTCAAATAGTGCTTTTTATGTGCCACCTGCACAGGAGCCAGTCCAGCGACACTGGCGACGACCTCGCTCGAATGTTTCATGTGCCACCAGTACAAGTGCTAGTAAGGCGAAAAGCCGAAATGATGAAATATAGTTTCAAGGTAAAAGTAAATTTAAATTGCTGTGTGTCATGTAACCAATGTTACTGGGAAAACTCTTTGATTACCTCAATTACCATTATTATTAATTTCTTACTGAAGTACAATATTTATAGAGGAAGAGAATACTTTTTTGCAAGGATAATAGCAGAGTCTCTCTCTTATTCTTTGACCTTTGTCTACTAACGTGGATTACAGTTATATAAAAGTTAAAAGCTTGATATTTTTTATGGCATATGATTATTACTTTTATAATAGTCTGTGTTGTTTACTGTTCCTTACAAACTAAAATCACAGAGGAAAATTTTTTAATATTTAAAAAAAATTTTAATTGTTATGATTTCATACCATTTTACTAACAGACAAGTTTGAAAATGTTAACTTCACCTTGTTCTCTTGAATTTTTCTCTTGATTTGCACTTGTTTCACTGAATTGAATTTGGATTGTGTCACAAATCACAACACAACACAAAGCAACATGTCATAAACTGAATTAGATCAATAAACACCATTATGATAATGGTTGTGTGTTACACTTAATAAAAATTATGTTAACATGTTTTTTTTTTTCAAAGTAACATACGTAGATTAAGGAAAAACTGCAAATTAATCTGGTTATTTCCTTGGCGAACTTCTGTTTAGAAATTCTTATATTTGAAATAATAGAACATTTTTCAATAGATAGTATATGAATAACATTTTAATAAGAATCATGCTGAACATCATTGTAGACTAAACATTTTTTTTTCCATATCTGTTCCAGTGTTTGGGGGTGAAATATTGCCCGAGAACTTTTCGTAGCAGTTTAGAATGTCTTAAGATATCTATTTTACTTGGGGCAAATGTTAGAACAAAATCCAATCTAAAACATTTGCAGGTTCTGTAAATATTTAATAGATAAAGGTGAGATGAATCACTGATAAAGAAAGTCAAAGAAAGGCAAAAATTTTTCATTTATTTACCTTAACTTTGATAATAATTCTTGATAATATAAAACAGATTTTACCAGTTTGTTGACAAAGAAAAAAAACTATTGAATATCAAGAATTTGTCTTGTAAAATTATAAATCTACTTTCCAATAGGAATAGAAATTTTATGGTACTACAAATTTATAAATATGTATAATAATGTATATATTTTATAGCTAAATATGTCATAATATTCACTACTGGAGTGGAAAAAATTCACTTCAGTAGATGTAAAGTATGTTGAAAAATGTGTATACCTGAAGAACACTACAAATGGAAACGACAAAATTGAAGTTTAGTTTTGAACTATTTTTTAACTTTTAAACCACTGTTAAGTTATTGTTTCAACTGCAATGGTTCGAAGCAGTGGAAATAAAGCAAACGATTGAAAAAGAACAAAATATAAATACACCGTTAGCAGTACTATAAAATATTTTATATTTAAATATTCCATTGAGTTAAGAGTAATCTTTATAATTAACTATGAATAATCTAGAAAATTAAACAAATAGCTAATATTTACTACAATTAGATGGAGTAAATATTGTCCATTCATAAAATAATTCTTCATTAAGGATACATATATATATATGTACTAGATTACCTATGACCTGTTGGGTCACCAATAATTCAAGGTACCCAAAAAAACTGCATATCTCGGGAACCTGCGGTCCAATTTACATGAAACTTGTTTTATTCTGTTTGCATTCCCATTTCAATGGTACCTCACTTTCAAAGTATTTTCTCATTATGCACCGGTTTGACTATTAAATTACAGACAAGCAAGCATGCAAACAAGCAATCATAACGGTACCTGAGAAAACCATGTGTCTCAGGAAACTGTGGTCTGATTTACATGGAACTTGTCTTATTCAATTTGTAGTCTCATTTCAGGGGGACTACACAATAAAGGGCAATAACTCCAGGTTTCCACTGCTTCAATTTGTGGAAACAAACCCACAAAAACCATGTATCTTGGGAATCTTTGGTCCGATTTATGCAAAACTTATTTTACTCTGTTTGTATTCACATTTCAGGGGTATCTTACTTTCAGAGGCTTTTCCCATTATGCGCCAGTTTGGCTGTATTAAGCACGCAAGCAAGCAATCACAGACTTTTAGTATTATATAGATGTATATATCTCATTTAACATTTCCAAATAATAGACAAACTAATTGACATGTAAATAACAGTTAATGATTTTGTGTATTTTTTAAAAATTTTAACAAAAGAAAATTTATTTTATAAAACTATTATATTATGTTTTCAACAATTGATAAAATAATTTTTCCTGCTTGTTATATTATTTTGCAAATGTTGCTTAATGCAAGCTAGAATGTGGTTATTAGTTACCTCTGCACTTAATGCCTGCGTTGCCTTAAGGTTTTATACAATATTTCCCTTGTGAGAATGTGGTAGTTACATTTGTATTGAGTTATCAATCTCAATATCTGTAACCATTTTTTTTCCCTAAGTGCTGGATCGAAGGAAAGGGCAGCACTTGTGGCCTTTGCAGGGCCTTCTAGACTGGTGAGATTGATGCCATTAATGGTACTCTTAAAACTTTGTATGTTAAACACGTGCTGGAAAGATAGAGCAGGAAGGGCATTCGGGAGAGGTTCCAAAGAGTTGATGTTCTGGGATGGAAGGACTTGCATAGTGATTAGTGTGAAGCTTAGGGAGCTGAACACAACAACAGTGATGAGGAAAAGAGAGGTGAGCAGAATAGGAATGCTTGAGAGTTGGGGGCATGAGCCCAGGCAGCTCTGAGGAGCAAAAGCCAGATGGTAGCAGTAGAAGAGAGGGGGGTAGACAGCGTGCCTAAGAATCAGTGGTTGGAGCATGTCTGTGAGTAACTCTATGTCAGTCAGTCAAGGGCTCTTTTCTAGATGTACTCTGGGTTGTCTCATTACTATTTTGGTCCATGACTGCTAGCTTTGCATCAAAGATAGTGTGTTCAGAGCAGTTAATGTTTATTTGGATATATGAGAGTAGGAAACAAAGCCCTGATGATTGACTTCAAATGATATAAACAAGAATAATACATCATAGGATGGGGATAAGCCAACTGCAATAAACAGACTGCCAACTTAGAAACATCAAAACCTATATAATATTTATAGAAGACATTAAAGGAGATATACAGCTCTGTTATGAATAAAGACTGAAGATTGTGATAGCATGCACACTGCCAATAAACTAGTTGACATTTTCTGGTTAGCTTTAGATGGGAAATGATAAAAAGAAGATGTAGTGATTTGAATAGGGTAAAATTAATCCATTTCGTGTATATAAATATACTTTGTTTTGGAGTTGATGTACAAAATAATGAAACTATAAAATATATAATTAACCTTGCTCAAATCATATAACGACTTGTGTGTTTGTGTGTGTGTGTAATAGTGGATTTCTATTAACAAAGATTCTGTTATTCAATCAACCAAATTACCAGCTCCTGAATTAATGTGTAATGGACTGAGTATTCTAAACATGTGTACCCTTATTGTAATTCTCAGGCAGAGCCAGCATGACACAGGGTGTGACAAGGCTGTGCCTTCTTGAACTGCTGAGATAATCCACCCAATAGGCTTCTACAGATATAGTAACATATGATCAAGAGGCCACATAATGGAATTGAACCCAGGACTTTGTGGTGGTGCTAAGAACTTCTTAATCATATTATACCTCTGTGTGTGCGTGTGTGTGGGTGTATTTATTTATTGGACTTGGTGAGAGCTTATGGTGACTGGTGTATCTCAGTTGTTCTGTTACTGATTATCATTTGATCTTTCTTAATCTAAGTAAATCTTCACTCCAACATAGGGTGTATTTATATATATATATATATATAGGGAGAGTTTACGAAAAAAAACAAAAGACGAAGACAGGTGGTGTACAAAACAAACAGATGTATTAGTATAACGCTCAGGAATAGAAAAAGTCTTTTACATTTCGAGCCTACGCTCTTCTACAGAAAGGGACACAGAAAAAACAAGGAGAGAAAAAAAGCAGAGTAAAAAATGTGTGTAGTGGCTAACGATCTATCATGACGATAGATATATATATATTGTGTGTGTATATATATATATATATTATATATATATATTATATATATATATACATACATACATACACAATATTGGGTTCAGAACATGAAATGAGTGTGCTGTATAACTAAACCAGGAATATGTAGATCTTATCAGTTAAATCAAAAGTTCCACAAGTCTGCAGTGTGAGAAAAAAAAGACTCCAAGATGCCAAGTTCTAATTGACAAAGTTTATCCCAAAGAGAATGTAAATCTAAAGTATTTTGCATCTATGCTTATTAAATTTAGTTTTGTGCACTATAAATGTATCCCTTGTAGAACTTCCATTTTTATCTCTGTAGCATTCAGGCTGGAATGATCCCCCCTTGGTTGACCCGGCACCTGTACAGGTAAGGATTTGGTGTATAGGGCCCATTTGTTATAAATTTCTCCTGGAAGTCCTTAAGTCCTTTAGATATTTATATATGCATGAAATCTTCTGCTTCTTTTACCTAATAATATGCATGCGTCCTTACACTTTTTTTTTTTTTTGCATTAGTTCTGAAATAACAGCTTTTATTAACATTGTTTATCTATAAATATTTCATAAGACTTTCTAAAACTCTTCTTTTAATGAATCAGTTTCTTTAAATCCATTTTGTTATTTAACATTCTCTGCATGAAACTCAACAAGCATGTTTTCATTATAAATATTTCATATTTAATTCTTCTTTTATGTTTAATATTGTTTATGTCTGAGGGTAAGTAAATAACAAATGATGTCACTATATACACTATACACTGAACTGAAAAAATATTGTTTCTAGAATCTTTCTAGAAAAGATTCTAGAAACAAAATGTTTAATCTCTGAATAATGCAATCCTTGATTTATGCAAACAAACCAAGAATATTTGATGTTATGCATTAGTAAGATTTCTAGTCATCACTTATTTATAAAGCCATCAACCAACTATGATTTTTAAAAATTCATCATCATCAATCATCATCGTTTAATGTCCGCTTTCCATGCTGGCGTGGGCTGGATGGTTTGTCCGAGGACTTTCAAGCTGAGAGGCTGTACCAGGGTCCAATCTGATCTGGCAGAGTTTCTACAGCTGGATGCCCTTCCTAACGCCAACCTCTCCAAGAGTGTAGTGAGTGCTTTTTACATGTCAACCAGCACGGGAGCCAGTCAAGTGGCACTGGTACCAGCCATGCTCAAATGGTGCTTTTTGCATGCTACCAGCATGGGTGGCACTGGCATTGGCCACACTTGAATGGTGCTTTTTACATGCCACCAGCACAGGTGGCAGTCGGGCGATACTAGCATTGGCCATGCTCAAATGGTGCCAGTCAACTTATACAAAATGGTAACTGAAAGATACTAGAAAGTTACAAGAGCAAAAAACTCTATGTAGTCACTGGACTTGCTATGAATAGTTGCCAAATCTCCTTCAAACCTCACTCTGCTTTCTCAAACGTGGAAGGTAACATTGGAGAATGTACTCCTAGCTATACTATGAGGCTGAGAATATGCATGGTTATGGCTCAATACTTTTGATCATTTGTCTGTTCAATCAAAGCTGACTTAAAGCTAATCAACAATAATAACCAAAGATTAACCCTTTCATTACCAACCCAGCTGAAACCGGTTCTGGCTCTGAGTACAAATGTTTTGTTTTCATAAGTTTTGAATTAAAATCTTCCACCAAACCTTAGTCACAATTTATGTTCCTAACACTAGCTCAATGATAACTAAGCTATTTCGCTAAATTCTTTTGTTATATTTAAAATAATTGAAAGAAACACAGAGCATCTCAACAGAAATACAGTAACGAAAGGGTTAAAGCTAATCAACAATAATAACCAAAGATTAAGTGGGGAAAAAGCACTTTTGAAGAAAAATAACTGCTGATGAGTATGCTCTTTGATGTTGTAAACACAGAAAATATAATCCTGAAAATAATTTCAAATAAAATTTGTATGTTTATGCCTATAAGTGTCAACTTTACTGATACTCTATCACCGCTACCTTCAACATCAATCTTATGTGAAACAACAAAGAAATCAAGAAGCCATGGTAGCCTTAATGTGGTTGTTAGAGATATCAATCAATCCAATCCTTTTACATGGGACTTGATTTGTTATAAATAGCAATCAGATTTCCCTGCCACCTTGAAAATAAAAGGAAGCATACGTCAAATAATGTTCTAGATGTAATGTATGGAACATTTTTAATCATAAATTTGCTCCATTAAAAACATTTTTAATCATAAATATGGTCCATTAAAAACATTTTTAATCATAAATATGGTCCATTAAAAACATTTTTAATCATAAATATGGTCTATAGCCCCGAGCTGACCGGAGCTTTGTGATTGAATTCGGTAGGTGGAAGTTACTGCCGTGTGTGTATATGTGCGTGTAGGTGCTTGTGCCTCTCCCAAAGAGAGAGAGAGGGGGGTCCATTAATAACATTTTTAATCATAAATCTGGTTCATCAAGAATACAGAATAAATTGATGATAGTTTCTTTAATGTTTCAAGTTTTCTAAACTGTATGTGATTTCTTTTTTTTTTTTTTTGTAAAGTTTCTGTTGTTATTATGAACCAACAAAGTCATTAAACCAATAAGGGAACTTCTCTGTGGTCACTTGTGCTGCTTTTTTATTGTATTTTGTGACTGTCAGAGGTTGAAGGACCAGCCCACCTGACATTTGGAAGGTCTCTGAGACTGAAACCATGGCCCAAGAGTTACCCTCCGACCAGAGACATGTAAGCTAAATGCTTACAACAGAATGGACTCTGCTAAAGCACTTAAGGACCTAGTGGTACTATATTAAATTTTCAGCCAGATTCTGCATAGTTTCCATCCACCCAGTTTCACTCACAATACTTGGGTTGACCCATGGCTGTGGTAGAAAACACTTGCTCAAGGTGTCCTGCAGTGGGATCTAGTCTAGAGCCTTAAGAGTGTGAAATAAACTCATTAACCACATAGTTATATTTCTTAGAAATATAGCAGTTGTACTTAATCTGGTTTTCCCACCATCTTAAGAAAAATGTCTGTATGATTGCTACTTCAGAAGCTTGATAAGACTATAAATAGTATCTCTATTATTTGATATGCTATCTATAGATAGCATATTTCTGAAGCTCTAGTATGAAACCTTGTAGAAACATCTTAACAACTATTTCATATCTTTAACAATGCCATGGGAAGTATTTCATTTCAGTGACCAGGTTGTAGGTGTATAAGAAAACATTTTGACATTATATAGCATACTGTCAACAAAACACAAAATTTCATATAGTTTGTGTGTGTGGGCGTGTGTGTGTGTTGACTTTTCTCACAGTGTAAAACATTTTAGTTTCAACACATGGTCTCATAGCAAGCCGTTTGTCAAGCATTTAAAATGCCAACAGTTTTATAATTATGTTGGTGTGTAGTCAAGTCTCACAACTGGTTCTAGTTGTGGGAATATTTATTTTACAACTGTATCTAAAAACAGCTCTTTAGTAAAATGTTTAGTTTAAGCCATTGTGGTTTTAGCCTTACGACTGCTTTTATCCTTTTCTGCTTTAGCTTGGAGAAGGTGCAGTGCCCATGATTTTCCCAGGCCCTCCAAGCTGGTGAGATTCATATGAATCCGTCTGAGCATTAATAGACTGATATCTAAGGGAATAATGTAGATGGAGAGGAAATTCCTAATGATTGGTACTCTACAGAAGAAGGATTGGTTTAAAAGGGCTAATGTAAATAAAGTGGGGTTGGATTTGGCAATAAGATGAGAGCTCAGGTTCAGTCCCTCTCTATAGCATCTGAGGCAAGCTTTGAAGGGGAAACTGGCTAGACAGGAAATATGAAAGACTCAAATGAATTGTTCTTGCAATTCAAAGGGTTTGTCATGCTAATTTAGTCTGAGAACTATGTTAAGAGTACATGTGCTTTTTGAGTACTCAGCCTTTTACATGCTAATTTAATGAGTAGGTAGTTCAGTTGTTCAAATAACTGAGCACTCATCATTAAAACTGATGGAGGACCCTTTGTGCTAGTTCAGAGGACCAGAGGGCTTTCAAAACAACAACAGAACAGGCAGTGAGAGGAGACAGGATGTCTAAGCTCCACTACAAAAAGACTTTCCGAGATACCAATATCTTTTTGCCTTAAAAGATAGAACATTAAATTGACATGTTATTCATATTGACCTGCGAGTATCCTTCTAAAACAATTGTCAAGACTGACGAAGGACAGTGGTGCTACGACTATTGATAAATTTAAGCAACTAATAATGTAACAGGATATGAGCCATTGTCAGTTTCTATAATAACGAAATTATTGTATACAGTGCACAGGTGCACCACAACTTGTCAAAAAGTGCATATAAAATATATGCAGTAATGTACAAATGTCTGGAAAGCGAACAGTGTATGAATCAGATATATGCTCGTGTGTGTATAGAGGGGAGAAAATCAGGTGTAGTGTTGGCAAATCTCAGGGGCCTGGAAGTTTTGAAGGATGCAGTGCTCCAACAACTAACAACTGATGCCGGCAGTTTGTTCCATACTTCAGCAACTCTTAGCGTGTACACAGTACAAGTTGTAGACAATCACTCACTCGTTTGTTTTACATTTACAACCCACACACAAGTACATGCCGAGGCATTGCTTTACAGCTGGATGCCCTTCCTTTCACCAACCTTTCTCTTTTTTTTTTTTTTTTTTTGGTAAGAAGTTTTCATTCCACTTGTCTTCAAGTGCGGGGCTGCTGTAATATTTGTTGACACAAAAATGTGAACAAACATCACTGTCCATAGCTTAGCACTGTGCAGAATGCAGACATTCAATTGGCATGCACATGTATGCAGTACACTCTGCAAGGTGGTGGGCATTAGGCAGGGCATTCAGCTGCAAAAGCCATGCCGAAACAGACAGTGGAGCTTGGTGCAGTCCTGTCAAACCATCCAGTCCATGCCAGCATGGAAGATGGATGTTAAATGATGATGATGTGCATACATACACACACATGAAAGGCTTTGTGCAATTTCCATCTACCTAATTCATTCCCAAAGGATTGCTCAACCAGGGGCTACAGTAGAAGACATTTGCCCAAGGTGCCATACTCAAGGACTGAACTCTAAACCTCATGGTTTTGAAGTGAACTTCTTCACCAAACTGCCAAGCCTGCTCCAATCAATGATGATAATTCATATTGATTAATAATGCTCAACTTTATATCAATATAAAAAAAGAATGTGTTTCTTTTTACAAATTATTTTCTGCCTTTATTTCTTTCATTAACTATGTATTCACCAAAGAGTGAATATTTGAACTTTCTTATAATGCTAAAATTCATTAACCATTTAACAACTATCACATTGTATTAATATGATATGGTTTTCATATTCAGTCTCCTGTAGGTGCACCAAACGTCATATATTTGATAGAGACTGAAAATTAGTTCAGCTAAAAATCGCCTTTTAATATCAATGGTTTCTTCTACCTGCAGACTTACCTGAATTAAGCTTATGTTATTTTTCGAAAATTACCTGTAGAGCTGCTGTTAATCTTTGCTTATGTAAATTGCAGCAATTTGAATCTCCAAATGCAATTCCCAATCAAATGTATGGAATTCCTGGAAACACTGATCAACAACAACAACCTGTCAACAGTTATCCAAACATTTACAACCCCCAGGAACATCAGCCTCAATTGCCGGTAAGATATCTTTATATATAAAAGAGAAGTTGTGTGTCTGTCTCCTACAATTTAGATTCCTAACTACTCCCACATTTTGCAGTGCAGTTTAACCAAAGCCGGGTATCTTATAGCCGTGATTCATATCGAGCCCTTCTGGGTATTAGCGCGCGTTTACGATTTAAAAGAAAATTTACCATAATTTTTTTCCATTTTAATGCAATTTTTCGCTATTATATAAGGGAAGTAACTCTCTAAAAATGTCTGCGATGAATCAACGATTTAAAAAAAAATTTACCATAATTTTTTTCCCATTTTTAATGCATTTTTTTGCTATTTTTTGGCTATAACTCTCTAAAAATGCTTATATAGTTATTTCCCTTACAAACCCGAGCAACACCGGGCGATACTGCTAGTTTAATAATATTTTACTTTTATGATTTCACTTATAAATTTAAACACCTGTATGTTTTTTTATTAAAACTTATTAAAATATTTTACTGTTTGTAGCAATCAGCACCTGTAGTTAACCAAGCTCCAGAACCTGTACCTGAAGTTGTAAAAGGACCGTTGCCAAATGAACATCAAATTTTACAAGACATATTTGATGCTTTGGTTGAAAACTGTTTAAAAGTTGCATCAAATGCTGTAAGTAAAACAATGAAACATCCTTACTCTTTACTCTTTTACTTGTTTCAGTTATTTGATTGTGGCCATGCTGGAGCACCGCCGTTAGTCGAGCAAATCGACCCAGGGAATTATTCTTTGTAAGCCCAGTACTTATTCTATCGGTCTCTTTTGCCGAACCGCTAAGTGACGGGGACATAAACACACCAGCATCGGTTGTCAAGCAATGCTAGGGGGACAAACACAGACACACACACACACACACATACTCATATATATATATATACATATATACGACAGGCTTCTTTCAGTTTCCGTCTACCAAATCCACTCACAAGGCATTGGTCGGCCCGGGGCTATAGCAGAAGACACTTACCCAAGATGCCACGCAGTAGGACTGAACCCGGAACCATGTGGTTGGTTAGCAAGCTACTTACCACACAGCCACTCCTGCACCTATTTCATAATTTTTAATCTAAATATGCACTGCAATACAGACTTATTCTTTGTAAGCCTAGTACTTATTCTATCGGTCTCTTTTGCCGAACCACTAAGTTACGGGGACCTAAACACACCAGCATTGGTTGTCAAGTGATGATAGGGGGACAAACACAGACACACAAACATATACACACACATACATATATACGATGGGCTTCTTTCAGTTTCCGTCTACCAAATCCACTCACAAGGCTTTTGTCGGCCCACGTCTATAGTTGAAGACACTTACCCAAGCTGCCACGCAGTGGGACTGAACCCGGAACCATGTGGTTGGTAAGCAAGCTACTTACCATCACAGCCATTCCCGTGCCTATAGTAATATATAGTAATAATAATCTAACAAGTTCTGAGATTCTTAATTTTTTTTCTTTTTTTAATTATTTTAACAAAGCATGGTTTCCATTTATTTACTTCTTTCCCTGATATTTCATGATGTCGGACGTCCACTTCACAGTTTTTTAAATGCTGATTTTTTATCTCTTTTTCGTATTTAGCAAACTAAAAGAAAACTGGAAGATGTAGTTAAGAAACTGGAAGCTTTATATGACAAGCTAAGAGAAAATTCGGTATGATACTTTGCAGTTTTATAACTCCCCTCTCCCCCCTCTCCCTCTCTCCTTCACAGACTTGTACTTTCATCATTATCATCATCATCATCGTTTACCGTCCATTTTCCGCCCTAGCACGGGTTGGACGGTTCGACCGGGGTCTGGGGAGCCAGGGGCTGCTCCAGGCTCCAGTCTGATCTGGCAGTGTTTCTACAGCTGGATGCTGCCCTTCCTAACGCCAACCACTCCGCGAGTGTAGTGGGTGCTTTTTACGTGCCACCTGCACAGGTGCCAGAGGGGTCTGGCATCGGCCGCGATCGGTTGGTGCTTTTTATGTGCCACTGGCACAGAAGGGCTTAGCCGTGTGGTTACTTCGTTAATCTGAACTCTCGTTGTACTTTGTATTGCAATTATCATTAATTTCAGATAATTGTTTTAACTTCAGGCTTCAATTTCACCAACTGACCTTTTCTTCTTTGATTGAAGTAGCTCTGCAGTGATCTTCAGAAAAATTATAATTCCTTGATCAATTGGCCTCTTGTTTATAGATGAGGTTAATAGTCTAAAAGCATAATCTTTTTAACAATACCTAATGTCAGTCATTCGATGATCTTTAACCCTTTCGTTACCAACCCGGCTGAAACCGGCTCTGGCTCTGTATACAAATGTCTTGTTTCCATAAGTTTTGAATTAAAATCTTCCACCAAACCTTAGTCACAATTTATGTTTCTAACACTAGCTTAATGATAACTAAGTTATTTTACTAAATTCTTTGTTTATATTTAAAGTAATTGAAAGAAACACAGAACATCTCAAAATAAATATAGTAACGAAAAGGTTAAACTTCTAATTTTCTAGTTATCATTGTATTGGTATTACAACAGAATGTTTTGTCACATATTTCTGTAGCTGTAATCCAGAACATTTAACTTTGATATTAACTTATCACTAAATATACATAATATGGAGGTGCAATGGCCCAGTGGTTAGGGCAGTGGACTCATGGTCGGAGAATCACAGTTTCGATTCCCAGACCAGACGTGTGTGTTTATTGAGCGAAAACACCTAAAAAGCTCCAGGAGGCGCCGGCAGGGGGTGGTGGTGACCCCTGTTGTACTCTTTCACCCCAACTTTCTCTCACTCTTTCTTCCTGTTTCTTGAGTAACGCTGTGATGGACTGGCGCCCCGTCCAGCTGGGAGGTGGGGGAACACGAACCTGGCTAGGCTTGAAAAGGGCGCATAAATAAAAAAAAATATACATAATCCCTTTTGATTTTCTTTTCTATTGCCATCTTACTTAGCCTTTCACTTGTAGCATCCACCATTTTTTGTAGAACTAAAAGATGTAATCAAGAACATTTTTATGTGTCTAGGAGGAAGTTTAATATTTTAGTTGCTCTTGTCTACTTAATTTTTACTGGTATTCCGTTGGTGATGACAATGAGGGTTCCAGTTGATCCGATCAATGGAACAGCCTGCTCATAAAATTTATGTACAAGTAGCTGAATAATCCACAGACACGCGTACCCTTAATGTAGTTTTCAGGGAGATTCAGTGTGACACAGAATGTTACAAGGCTGGCCCTTTGAAATACAGGCACAACTCATTTTTGCCAGCTGAGTAGACTGGAGCAACATGAAATAAAGTGTCTTGCTCAAGGAGACAATGTGCCACTGAGAGATGAACTCACTATCTTACAATTGCAAGCCAGCCACCCTAACCACTAAGCCACGCGCCTTCTACCTAACTAAGGAATGAATAATATATTCTATCCTTCATTATTGAATGGTTAACTTTCTGAAAGATCATCTGGCTATAGATTTGCTTGAAAAGGTTCCCTGGTAAGATTCCAGAAAGGCATCTACTCATGTCTGTGTAATATTGTAAGAATAGCTGAAAACAAAATTTTATCATTACTCACCAATTTGATTTTGTTGACAAACTTATGAGGATTAAACCTCAGTTGTCCCAAACTGCTGACTTCACCATACACACACACACACACACACACACACACACACCACACACACACACACATATATATATATATACAACGGGCTTCTTTCAATTTCCGTCACCAAATCTACTCACAAGGATGTGGTCGGCCCAAGACTATAGAGTAGAAGACACTTGCCCAAGGTGCCACGCAATGGGACTTAACCCGGAACCATGTGGTTCACAAGCAAGCTACTTACCACACAGCCACTTCTACGCCTGTTCTCCATATCTTAATTGTTTGGCATAAAAAAGAGACCAACAGGATAAGTACCAAACATAAAAAATTATTATTGGGGTTGATTTGTTCGACTAAACCCTTCATGCATGGCTACAATCCTATGAGTGAAACATCATCATCATCATCGTTTAACATCTGTTTTCCATGCAAAAATGGGTTGGACGGTTCCACCGGGGTCTGGGAAGCTAGGAGGCTGCACCAGGCTCCAGTCTGATCTGGCAGTGTTTCTACAGCTGGATGCCCTTCCTAACGCCAAGCAATAAAAGATAAAAGAAATGCTGGTACACACATTTATGCACACTTTGTTGTCTTTCTTTTTTTTTTTTTTTTCAAACATTTTTTTCATCGTCTTTTTAAGTAAACGTTTCCATCTTTTCTATTGTTCGTTTCAGCTGTCCCAGAACATCATTCAAGGCTTGCATCAAATTGTACAATCATTGCAACAATATGACTACGACACAGGACTACAAATCCATGCTCACATGATTAAGCACGGAAACTTTTCTGAAATTGGAAGCTTTATGCCTAGTTTAAAAGTGTTAATGCAAACGGCAAACAATCTCCAAGTACAATGAACAATGGGTGATGTAAATCTCTCTGTTGCATTTATTCTGATTATTCATAAGTCCTTAACTACAAGAAAAGAACTGAACATTTCTCTGAAATCGTGTTAGCAGTTTCTTGCGTCTACACAACTGCTAAATACTGGAAACTCGGGTGGGTCAGCAGAATGTTAGCGATTTGGATACTATATATATATATATTCTTTTGACATCATGATTTATTAATAAAATGTCACGTTTTTTTTTTTTTTTTTTCAAACAATTCTCAAGGAACCTTCATTAGAATTTAATTAAACATTTATATGTTTATTTATTATTATTATTATTATTATTTTAATATTTTTTTTTTGCTGCTAATTCTTAAATTATACTTCATTTGATCTATAGTATAATTCTTCTAATTACTGCATGCACTTTGCCGCCTGTTTTCTTGTCCCCCAAACAGGATAATTTGATCACACATTGATAAAACTTCTGCTGATAACTCAATAAATTTTAATATTTCAACAGAATTTACTTCTGTTAAAGGTTTTACTTGTTTCTTTATTCCTATCTTGTTCTGTTCATGCTTCTAATTAACTTGTTAAATATCCTCTTGTTTACTTAGTTATGGCTTCTTAAGCCAATCATCCTCATGTTCATAGATTAAATATCTCAGTAATAAAAAAAAAAAAATTAAGAAAATTTCTGGGAACAGGGCAGAAAAATATCTATCTTTATTGTACAGAGCAGTTTGACTTTTCTTTCCTGAAGATAAAATCATTAAAATTTTTTTTTTTAATTATATTTTTAGTGTCAACAATCAGAACTTGATAATAATGCAAATTTGACTGAATATTATTATTATTATTATTATTAGGTGGCGAGCTGGCAGAAACGTTAGCGCGCCGGGCGAAATGCTTAGCAGTATTTCGTCTGACGTTACGTTCTGAGTTCAAATTCCGCCGAGGTCGACTTTGCCTTTCATCTTTCGGGGTTGATAAATAAAGTACCAGTTTCACACTGGGGTCAATGTAATTGACTTACTCCCTTTGTCTGTCCTTGTTTGTCCCCTCTATGTTTAGTCCCTTGTGGGCAGTAAAGAATTTTTTTTTTTTTTTTTTTTTTTGTAAATTGTATATTATTAGTCAAATTCTATAATTATATGGTAAATTTATATTTCATTGTGTGTGTTACACTGAATACTGGATTAAATTGTTTTGAAATGATCAAATGTATAAGTTCAACACTTAGAATGTTTCTAACTTGTATAGTTACAATTTATGATCAAAATTTCTGTAACCATGTTTTTAATCTTTCCTATATAGCATCTTAAATAAGTTTAATTTGTCTCCAAACTTGTCATCAGTGTAAAATACTAAATCAGGCTTGTGTGTAAATTAGTTACTTAAACAATAACATATCTGTATACAAATCTGGCACTTTAAGCATCCAATTGAGGCTTTGTGTAGAAAAATTTATTATAAAAGACATATTTAAAAGACATTTAAAAAAAAAAATTCTTATTGATTTGGTGTTATTTTAAGTTCAGGCAAATACTCTTCATTGAAAAATGTTGTTATCTTAGAAGAAGGCGGCAAGCTGGCAGAAATGTTAGCATGCCGGGCGAAATGTGCAGCCATATTTCTTCTGTCGTTTACGTTGTGAGTTCAAATTCCGCCGAGGTCGACTTTGCCTTTCATCCTTTCGGGGTCGATAAATTAAGTACCAGTTACGCACTGGGGTCGATGTAATCGACTTAATACCTATGTCTGTCCTTGTTTGTCCCTTCTGTGTTTAGCCCCTTGTGGGTAATAAAGAAATAGGTATTGTTATCTTAGAAGTTAGGTAAATGATAAATCTGTCAGAAAATAGAATAGCGATTTTTTTTTTTTTTGCATAAAATTTTTTTTAGAAAAACAAAAAAAAGCAAATCATGATGCATAAGGTGTATAAATGTACAGCAAGTAAAAAAAAAAAAAAGAAAAATAGTTCTTTTTCTTTTGAGAAATTGGGAAAAAAAAAACAACAAAAATTTGTTTTCAGACCAATATTGAAATATTTATTTTTGTATATTTTTTCCAGGAAATAAAAATTGTTTTCTGATAAATTTAACTTCTTCCCAAGTGTTAAATGATTGTCTCATTTGTACTCATTAAGAATAATGCATTGAAAATGTATGGAATAAACTTGTAATTGTATTACAGTTAATTAACACATTATAAATGTGCAATAAACTTTGTTCAATAAACATCTGAAGCTGTTTTTCTTTGTTTATCAAATTTAAGGTCAACAACTAATAAATTTATTTTCTGCCAGTAATAATAATTTTCTCGGTTATTTTACTCCCGTAACAAATAATCAGGGATTAGTGTAGGGTGCAGGTATGGCTGTGTGGTTTAGAAGTTTAATTTCCAATCACACGGTTTTAGGTTCTGCTCCGATTGTGTGGCACCCCAGGCAAGTGTCTTCTATAATAGCCCTGGGTCAATCAAAACCTTGTAGTGGATTTGGTTGAGGGAAATATGTTAGTGAGTGAATGGTCATGCTTAGAAATATGTGAGTGAGTGAATGGTCACGTTTGGAAACCAGTAAAGATTGGTGACAGAAGGAGCATCGACCATAGAAAATCTGCCTCAGTGATGAGGATTATACTTTCTTGAACTATAACTAAAGCTTTCCTACATTGTAAATGTTTCGATTTCTACTAACCTCATCTTAAACAATAACTCTGAGCACCTTTTCAAACTCCACCCATCTAACACCCGTGGACATATTTACAAAGTCAGAAAACAGCACAGCTCCCATGACTTCAGGAAACATTTTTTCACGCTGAGAGTTGCTGAAGCATGGAACAAACTGCCGGCATCAGTTGTTGGTTGTCGGAGCACTGCATCCTTCAAAACTTCCATGCTTTCTGAGATTCGCCAACACTACACCTGATTTTCTCAAAACTTCTATGCTTTCTGAAATTCGCCAACACTACACCTGATTTTCTCCCCTCCATACATACACAAGCATGTATCTGACTCATGCATTGTTTGCTTTCCAGACATTTGTACATTACTGCATATACTCTGACAAGTTGTGGTGCACCTGAGCACTGTATACAATAATTTCATTATTATTATTATTATTTAGAGATGACATTCATCTGTCCATGGCCAAATGGATAAGCAGGTGATATTACTTGTTGTTCATATCCAGTTTGTTACTATGTTAGATGGTAGGTATCATCTGCAACAGGATGAGGAAAGACTTCCGTCCTTTCCCCATTTTCTTCCAAATTTGTTTATTTAAAAAAATTTTTTTTCCAAAAATCCCCATTTTACGATATGGAAAATAGCCAAAAATTGGCATTGTGAAAGTTTTTTGTCCCTAACTCCTTCAATTTTGACTTTTTTCTGCAACACTAACCCTAAAACCCTAACCCTAACCCTAAAACCGCAAGTACAAAAATGTTTTGAAATTTTTGTCCGAACCCTGATGTCTGTATTTTTCCGCATATTTAGAAAAGAAAAAATTCTTAAAAAAAATTTCACAAAGGTTTTTGGAAAATTTTTTCAGAATCATAATCTCCATATTTTTCCGCTTATTTTGAGAAAAAAAATTCTGAAAAAAGTTAAAAATGAAGGAAATGGGGGTGAGGTGGGGTGGGATGGTAATTTAGAATTGTCAATTTTTGCCATTTTTTTGCAGATTCGTATTCCCCGTAGCCAAAAAGAGGGTTTGACAAAAAAAAAAAAGGAAAAAGAAACGTTTTAAAAAAGGGTGGTTTTTTTGGTAGGGGACAGGCGGAAGTCTTGCCCTGGATGGATAATGAACTCTCAATAACATCACCTTCTTCAGATACTGACCAGCTTTTAGAATGATTAAAGGGCTTTCATTACATTTTCTCCATTAAATTTTTTTCCAATAAATTAGGAGGTACTCAGACAGCAATTCACATATCCAAGTGTTTTTAAATGCCTTATATATTTCCTTATTACCCACAAGGGGCTAAACACGGAGAGGACAAATAAGGACTGACAGACGGATTAAGTCAATTACATCGACCCAAGTGCGTAACTGGTACTTAATTTATCGACCCCAAAAGGATGAAAGGCAAAGTCGACCTCAGCGGAATTTGAACTCAGAACGTAACAGCAGACGAAATACGGCTAAGCATTTCGCCCGGCGTGCAAACGATTCTACCAGCTCGCTGCCCTTTTAAATGCCTTATAACTCTCATGAAATAAGTGGAGTATTTGCGACATCTTGTATTGCGTAACCTAGATTATTTTTTTATTAGAGTTTTGATTCAATCAACAACAAACTATAGGCTTTCTGCAATACTCATGGTCTTCTAGATCAAAATTTTCACTCTTGGTTCTAGCAAACTACTTACAAACAGTTCTCACAGTTGTGGCACCATCTCCATAAACTTCATATATCCTCTATTACCCTGTTTATAGAGTGGTGTTTCCTTTTTTGAAATAAAAGAGCATCATACTCTTTCTCTTTTACTTGTTTCAGTCATTTGACTGCGGCCATGCTGGAGCACCGCCTTTAGTCGAGCAAATCGACCCCGGGACTTATTCTTTGTAAGCCTAGTACTTATTCTATCTGTCTCTTTTGCCGAACTGCTAAGTGACAGGGACGTAAACACCAGCATCGGTTGTCAAGCAATGCTAGGGGGACAAACACAGACACACATACACATATATATATATATATACATATATACAACAGGCTTCTTTCAGTTTCTGTCTACCAAATCCACTCACAAGGCATTGGTCGGCCCGGGGCTATAGCAAAAGTCACTTGCCCAAGATGCCACACAGTGGGACTGAACCCGGAACCATGTGGTTGGTTAGCAAGCTACTTACCACACAGCCACTCCTGCGCCTATCATCTTCACTTCTAATGTAAAAACAGTAGAAAAATCTATCTATACAGTAATCATATAGAAAGATGTGTTGAAATGTCACCTTTCAGAAAATATATGTATCATCATCATCATCATCGTTAAGCATCCACCTTCCATGCTGGCATGATTTGAACGGTTTGAGTGAGGGCTGGCAAACCAGAAGGCTGGACCAGGCTCCAATCTGATCTGGCAAGGTTTCTACAGCTGGATGCCCTTCCTAACACCAACCACTCCGAGAGTGTAGTAGATGCTTTTTACGTGCCACCAGCATGAGTGCCAGTGAGGTGGTACTGGTATCAACCACACTTGAATGGTGCTTTTTACGTGCCACCTGCACGGAAGCCAGTCAGGCGGCACTGGCAACAGCCACGCTCAAATGGTGCTTTTTACGTGCCACCAGCATGGAAACCAGTCAGGTGGTACTGCAATGACCACGATCAAATGGTGCTTTTTGCATACTACCAGCATGGAAGCCAGTCAGGCAGTACTGGCATCGGCCTCAATGTATATATATGTCACATACTCCTGTCATGTAAAAAAATAATCATGTTTAAACACCAACCATTGAAAAATAGTACCAATATTTGTTCCAATCTAATATAGTTGTGCACCTGAGCACTGTATACAATAACTTCATTACATTGATATGTAGAATGACTAGGGGAAATAACCAGGAATATCTGCTGCATGAAAACGAAACTGTAAAGTAGTCACTAGCATGTTTAATGCAGCATATTGCAAAACTATTGTTGGAATTATGCATTTACTGACAGAATCATTTTCTGATTGTTAGTAGTTAAGATAGGGGAGACAACCCTGAGATTTTGGTTAAGTCTCGAATGCAGTTAGGAAGTTTTGATCTGAAGAAATTCAATGAGAACTACATACTCTTTACTCTTTTACTTGTTGCAGTCATTTGACTGTGGCCATGCTGGAGCACCGCCTTTGGTCGAGCAAATCGACCCCAGGACTTATTCTTTGTAAGCCTAGTACTTACTCTATCGGTCCCTTGCTGAACTGTTAAGTTACGGGGACATCAACACACCAGCATTGGTTGTCAAGCGATATTGGGGGGACAAACATATACATACATACACATATACACATATATATATATATATATATATATATATATACATATATATATATGACGGGCTTCTTTCAGTTTCCATCTAACAAATCCACTCACAAGGCTTTGGTCGGCCTGAGGCTATAGTAGAAGACACTTGCCCAAGGTGCCACACAGTAGGACTGAACCCGGAACCATGTGGTTAGTAAGCAAGTTACTTACCACCCCTTTTTTTTTTTTTAGTATTATTATACTTTGTCACAAAGCATAGCGTAAGAAATTTGCATCCCATTTGTTTGACATCCGAAGCAAGTGGCTTTTGATATAGCAATAGACTGGCCAAAACTTTGAGGGGATTACGCTGATGGAAACTACAAGAAACCCATCTCACACATATATATATATATATGTATGTATATTTATGTGTGTTTGTGTCTCCTTGTCTCGACATCATGAGATTGTTGCAAATGAATGCCATTCATTTTCGATATTCTGTGAAAACTTTTGTCTGGCCATGGGAAAATATTACCTTGCTTGGAAACAGGTGAGGATTGGTGACAGGAAGTGGGGTGAAAGTCAATTATAGGCGTAGGAGTGGCTGTGTGGTAAGTTGCTTGCTTATGAATCACATGGTTCTGGGTTCAGTCCCGCTGTGTGGCACTATAGCCTCGGGCCGACCAAAGCCTTGTAAGTGGATTTGGTTGACAGAAACTGAAAGAGGCCTATTGTATATATGTGTGTATATATATATATATACACTCTCCCTATATATATATATATATAGGGAGAGTTTACGAAAAAAACAAAAGACGAAGACAGGTGGTGTACAAAACAAACAGATGTATTAGTATAACGCTCAGGAATAGAAAAAGTCTTTTACGTTTCGAGCCTATGCTCTTCTACAGAAAGGGACACAGTAAAAACAAGGAGAGAAAAAATGTGTGTAGTGGCTAATGATCTATCATATATATATATATATATATATATATATATATATAGCTTCTGCACGCAAAAATTTTTTTTCTCTCCTTCTTTCTGTGTTTTTTTTTCTCTGTGTATCTTTCTGTTGAAGAGCGTAGGCTCGAAACGTTAAAGACTTGTTTTATTTATATTTCCTGAGCGCCATACTAATACAATTGTTTGTTTGTATTCCACCTGCCTTCGTCTTTTGTTTATTTTCCGTAAACCTGCCTTCGTCTTTTGTCTATTTTCATAAAGCTTCCCGTTATATATATATATATATATTTAAAAAAGGAGATGTGGAACACGAGTTGTGATATATAAAAAAATGAAATGAAGAAAATGCTGACAAAATAATTTAAGTAAGGCAGAGTGTATTTAATTAGGTGAAAGTTTTTACCGGTTGCGCATTTGTTATGCTTATCAAAAGATATTTTTTAAGAGAGATAGAGTTCCTTTCTGATAGATTTTTTTCTCTTATCTGAATTTATGTTGGGTTTGCTGTCTCTTATATGTGAAAAAAGAGGCTCCAGAGTTGTTTAAGATTTGCTTGGTTTCGCGCCTAAAATTTCTTGTGGACAATGGTCAATACAATTTTGATTGGTCATTATAAAGGGGTCACATGAATGTTTGAATGGAAGTTGGTGTTGGGGTAAGAAAATAGGCTCCAGAGATGTTAAAATTTGGCTAGTGTCGCGCCTAAAATTTCTTATTGGTCATAATAAAGAGGTCACATGGATGTGGTCATAATAGAGAGGTCATGTGAATGTTTAGAATGAATGTTGGTGTGGGTGGAGTATGGAGTTTTCGAAAATAGCATTGTTGAAAATTCTTATTGTTCAGGCTGGTCAGTAGACGTCATGTGGAAATTTTAAATAGCTTTTTAGTGAGTAGTTAAGGAGTGTATTTTCCGCTTGACTGAATTTGAGCTGGATAAGTAAGTTCATTTAGGACAGGAAGAGCTATATGTATGTATGTGTGCGCGTGTGTGTGTGTGTTTATATGTATGTTGGGGCGCGCGCGTGTGTATATGTGTGTGTGTGTGTGGGTACAATTTTCAATATTTATAGTTCTGCTGGCCTTGTGCCTGTATCGGGAAGCAACGTGTTTGTGTGAAGTTAATATTTACAGTCATTTCCAAAAAATAGTGTTGGATGTTTTGCACCCGTATCAAATTATGTGTATGTGTGGAACCATATATTTGCGTGTGTCATGGTGTTAATATCTGGGTAAAAGTGTGTGTAGCGTGTGTGCAGGTGTAAGTGTGTTTGTTGTGGGTTCGTGTTAGGGGGATGTGTTTAGAAGTGGTCTGTATTTATTAATAAGGTGAGATTCCATGGTTATTCGCTGGGTATGAGTGGCATTGTCTTTAAATTTGTAGAGGGGAAAGATTCTAAAATTGGGATGAAGTTGTGCGGCACAGGTATCAATATGTGCACTAAGTGCTATTTTTCTGTATTCCTGTATTTTTATTTGGGATCTGTGGACAGTCATGCGTTGGCGAAGGCTATTTTTAGTTTGGCCTATGTAGTGTTCATTACAGCCCGAGCAAGTTAAGACATATACTAGGTTTTCTGATGCGCATGTGAAGTTGTGTTTTACTGTGAAACGTTGTCCTTGTTTAAAAAGGAATTCCGGACCTTCTATTAGGTTGATGCATATACCACAGTTGGGTCTATTGCATTTGTTTACTGTGGGTTTAGTTGTTGTGGTTAGCAGTACTTTGGCATTTGTTAGGATGGTTTTCAATGATTTGGGTTGCCTTTTGCTCTTTATGATTTCGTGTGTTAGGAGGATTTGGTTCATTCTATGGTCCTTTTTTAATACAGGAATGTTCTGGAGGATGGTGTCAAAAGCTTCATTGTTGAGGGGGTTGTGTGTAGAGATGTATGATAGAGTATGGGGTTTCGATGTAACAGGTTTAGGGCGTCTAAGTTCCTGTGTGCTGAGTTTTAGGGCACGTTGGATCCCATTGTCAATTAGTGACGTGGGGTAATCCCTGCTTGTTAATGTGTCCTTAAGTTCTTGTAGATGTAAGAGACGGGTGTTTTTATTGGAGACTATAGTGCAAATTCTCTTGGCTAAGTTGTAGGGAATGTTAATTTTAACGTGTCTAGGGTGGCATGAATTGAAAGGGAGGTATTGCTTGGAGTCTGTGGGCTTGTAGTATATGTCTGTTTCTATTTTTTTGTTGTGAATTTTAATGAGGATGTCGAGGAAGGGAATTTGTTGAGGGCTGTATTCCATTGTGAAAATAATGTTTGTGTTGAGCCCATTTATAAGGGTGTGAAATTCTTTAAGCTTCTCGATGGTTTCGGGCCAAAGGATGAAGCAGTCATCAAGATATCTCTTCCAGTTCTTCTCTATGTGTGTGTGGAGAGTGGTGCCAAATTGGTTAAGAACGTTATTATAGGTGATTTCCAGGTATCCCATGACTAGGTTGGCGTAAGTGGGAGCTGTTTTCGTTCCCATTGCCGTCCCTGATTTCTGTCTGTAGAATTTGTTGTTGAAGGTGAAGAAATTATTCTCTAAGATGAATTTGAGTCCTTCTAAAATAAATTCCTTTTTGATGCGGTGTGGGAGTTCGTTGGAGTAATTATCCAGCCTATCTCCTGGGGCTACAAGCTACAGTAGCATCCACCCTTAGTGGTTAACCACATTTAAGTGGCAAACATACTTCACATTGTCATGCAGCTACTGTTTATACCTGGTTCAGAGATTTATTATATATATATATATATATACAATGGAATTTTTTTTTACTTTCCATCTACAAAATCTACTCACAAGGCTTGATTTGGCCCAAGGCTGTAGTTAAAGACAATTATCGAAAGTGTCACACAGGAGGACTGAAACCAAAACCATGCAATTGGAAAGTAAACTTCTTAACCAAACACATCTGTTGCAGATGTGGGAACAATATTTCATTGTGAGTCACAACTGAGCTATGATGTGGGTTAGTAGCTGTTGGGGTTTGAAGTACTTTCTAACCCTGAATGGAAAGGCCAACCTTTGTAATACAGTCTTTACTATGTTAAATATGTTCCCCAATTTGAAATATACCCACAGTGCAATTTCTTGTGGTGGCCACCGGTATACACCACAGTTAAGAGAAATAAAATAAATCCTAAGATATCCAAACTACACTGGAGAAGGCTAGCCACTGGATTTGGTTAAAAAGATACGATGAGCGATGGCTAGAAGAATATTGAGCTTTATTTGATAACCAGCTGATCTAGCAAGTGGGGCTTCATATCAGTGAGGGGGGCCGGTGCGCATTGATGCCGTCAAGAGGTAGGCCCTGAAACGGCGCGCATTCTCTCCTGATTACCCCATACACTTGCTGGCTTCCGGTATGTGGAGTTTTTGACTGGTAGCACTTACATGTGCAAGTTGTTTGCAAGACATCTGAGTTCAATGCTCACTAAAGGTGATATTTCAAAGACAAATAGGAGTCATGATCTCAAAGGGCTCAGTTCCCTTAGACGGTCTGGACCTAAAAGACCAAAGTGCTTGATGAAAATTCTTCCTCAAAAGATTTATCTTGCTGTCTGCTCTTCTAATGACCTTGAAGGTTCTAATCACATGATATATCTAGAGGAGGAAAAGTATAAGAGTATTTTTCTTGATATGTGTAGTGATTGTGTCTGACTCATAGCTAATGATATTGAGGTACTGAGGTGATTCAAAGCATGTTTGAGGGGCAGGGATAAGCAAAATTTCGAATTAGATAACATTTAGGAATGATACCATCTGCCACTACTTAATCACCATTTAACTACATTTTTATCTCTCTCTCCACCTACGTCTGACTCTGGCTCTCTGACCCCACCCCTCCTCCTCTTTATAATATATATATATGAAAAAAAACAAATATATATATATATATATATATATATATATATAACTGTACAATAACTATATAATATATATCATAATGATATTTAATCTCCGATTTTGAAGCGACAATTTTTAAATATAAACAAATGACCGAAAACTGATGAGCTAACCTCAGGCTGAATTGAACCCACTAATTGTAGCTGTCATGGCTCCTTGCAAATCTGATTGGTCAAACACTCACCCATCAATTTCAGTCAAATTTAGTTAATATATATTTAAACTGTCTGAATACTACATCATCAATGTCCATATATATATATATATATATATATATATATATATATATATATATATAGGTGTGTATGTATGTATGTAAATATATCTAAATATATATACTTTATTAATAAAGCTGCAAAGAATGTGACTCGTGTCTGGCCAACCAAGATCTTTCTTTCTTGGCCTGACTGCCAGCCACCAACACCTCTTGTGTCCATCTCCCATGTTCCTGCCTTTAGGCTTTCACTTCATACGCACCAGCTCAATTTAATTCATTCTCAGTCAAAAGACACCTGTTGTTATTTTCTTGTTGGTTGTATTTGTAATTGCGTACATGCTCTCCGTTTTTTTGTCTTTGTTGTCGTACACATTTACTATCTTTCTTACCAAAATATCTAATGCTCTTAGCTTAGATTGTTTTGAGGGAAGCCAGATCGAACTGTTCCATGTGTAACAGCCTGAAACAGTAAGGACTTCTGGTAAACTTGACTGATGAAAGAAAGCCACAAATGACCCGTCTTTTTTTCCTGTCCTTCTAATTGTTGTTTCTCTTGTCCGCCTTTGTATCATTCATCTGTACGAATGTTTAATTGTCCTCTATTGCATTTTTGTTCCATTATATATATATATACACACAAAATTCAGGAGAAATGAGAGGTAAAAAATATTCATTACCTCTCACTTCTGCATAATTTGATTAATTATTATGTGTATACACCACAATTGTGATTCATGGATTTTCTGCTCTACTGAGTTTCATTAGAAGCCCATTGCACCCACCAAAGAAATATATAGGTCTCACAGAGGGAAATTTTAAAGCCAGGTTCAACAATCACGGAAAACAATCAAATTTTCCAGTCATATATGGTCCTTAAAAGAAAAAGGTGCCAGCTAGAAGATTCACTGGAAGATCTTGGCCAAGTGTAAGCTTTACACCAACAGCAGTGGAAAGTGCAGTCTTTGTGATATGGAAAGATGGCTCATCTGAAAAAGTTCTTAAGACCCTGCTACATGTCTAAATTGAAGAACTGAAATTTTTGGGTCATGTCCACATATGGAAAAACATTTGCTACGTTTTTGGAACCCACCCCACAAGATCACAGATAGAACCTGCTTTTTATATTATGTCCATGTACAAGCCTTCCATATGTCTTGCCATTTCTTATATATTTCTTATATATATTTTATTGCTTTATATATTTTTCTGTATATTATTTTTCACCCTTTATAATTGTGTAACTATATACGCATGTATATATTATATATTACCAGCATCGCCTTACTGGCACTTGTGCTGGTGGCACGTGAAAAACAACATTCGAGTGAGGTTGTTACTAGTGCCGCTAGACTGGCTCCTGTGCATGTTGCATGTAAAAAACAGTATTTGAGCGTGGCCATTGCCAGTACCACCTAAAAGCACCCACTACACGCTCGGAGTGGCTGGTGTTAGGAAGGGCATCAAGCTGTAGAAACTCTGCCAGATCAGATTGGAGCCTGGTGCAGCCATCTGGTTCGCCAGACCTCAGTCAAATCGTCCAACCCATGCTAGCATGGAAAGCAGACGTTAAAAGATGATGATGATGATGACAATGACATATATATATATATACATATACATACAGTGAGAGAAATGGAGAGAGAGAGAGGAGGGGAATAAAAACTGCACAGAAGGATGGCAGAGGAACACACAAAAAAAAAACACACACAGGATGTGGACATGCTCATCCCTTATCAATTATCACAATTTTGCACCAACACACACACACCCATACACATACATACACATACAATCATATATATATATATATATTATATATATATATATATATATATATATATATATATATATATTATACATAATATATACTATATATATTTATAAATAAATGTATATTATATATATATATATATATATATCATCATCATCATCATCATCGTTTAACGTCCGTTTTCCATGCTAGCATGGGTTGGACGGTTCAACTGGGGTCTGGGAAGCCCGAAGGCTGCACCAGGCCAGTCAGATGTGGCAGTGTTTCTACATCTGGATGCCCTTCCTAACGCCAACCACTCCGAGAGTGTAGTGGGTGATTTTATGTGCCACCGACACAGGTGCCAGACGGCCACGCTTGGATGGTGTTTTTTATGTGCCACCGACACAGGTGCCAGACGAGGCTGGCAGATATATATATATATATATATATATATATATATTGTTATATTTCGGAATGGTCATATTGCCAGTTTAGCCAATAAAAACACACGCACTATATATTTGGTGTTATTTTGCTTCAGTGTTATTTATTTTTTACATTAATCTTAATCTTATTTCAGCCAGAGTTCTTTCGTCACACTCCTGTGTGTCCTTTGTTTTCTTCTTTCATATTTGCGTCTCTCCTTACTAAACAATATCTGTTTCAACACACGACTTCACATAAAAAATCAGTGGTCCTTTGTTTCCTTCTTTCTTATTTGCGTCTCTCCTTACTAAACAATATCTGTTTCAACACACGACTTCACATAAAAAATCAGTGGTCCTTTGTTTCCTTCTTTCTTATTTGCGTCTCTCCTTACTAAACAATATCTGTTTCAACACACGACTTCACATAAAAAATCAGTGGTCCTTTGTTTCCTTCTTTCTTATTTGTGTCTCTCCTTACTAAACAATATCTGTTTCAACACACGACTTCACATAAAAAATCAGTGGTCCTTTGTTTTCTTCTTTCTTATTTGCGTCTCTCCTTACTAAACAATATCTGTTTCAACACACGACTTCACATAAAAAATCAGTGGTCCTTTGTTTCCTTCTTTCTTATTTGCGTCTCTCCTTACTAAACAATATCTGTTTCAACACACGACTTCACATAAAAAATCTTGCACAACAAATATTTAAACGTATATAATATATATATATATATATATATAATATATATATATATATTATATATATATATTATATATGTATGTATATGAATAAAGATTATTTACACACACCTATGTGTATGTATATATATATATATATGTATGTATTATGTATGTATGTTTGTACAAGAGTGTGTGTGTGTGTATGTTTGTGAGTGTGTGTGTGTGTGAGTGTGTGTGAAAATATATTACTTCCATTGTCTGCAAAGCATATGATCTTGCATTTAGTGAATAAATAATGTTACCTCTTATCTGTATATATATATATATTTGCTATAATGATAAAAGGTGACTGAAATATTTTATACTTTCAACATCCTGTTACTGCAATTTACAGATAAAAGTCAAGGAAAACAAATCATGTGGTATTTTTCATAAATTCCCATGAGTTCTGATATCTTTTCTTTGTCAATTCCTTTCTCCCCCATTTCTCGTCTCCTTCTTTTCTCTCTCTCTCTTTTTCTTGTTTATTTTATTTTTTGTGCGGGTGGCACGTAAAATGTGCGGGTGGCACGTAAAATGTGCGGGTGGCACGTAAAAAGCACCCACTACACTCACGGAGTGGTTGGCGTTAGGAAGGGCATCCAGCCGTAGAAACACTGCCAGATTTGACTGGGCCTGATGAAGCCTTCTGGCTTCACAGACCCCAGTAGAACCGTCCAACCCATGCTAGCATGGAAAGCGGACGCTAAACGACGATGATGATGATGATGATGATGTCTTGTTGAGTATTTGTACACCTCATTCAGAGGAAGTCGTATGGCTCAGTGGTGTGGGTATCTGGTTCGTGACTGTAAGGCCATGAGTTTAATTTCCAGCGGTGTGTTGAGCCCTTGAGCTAGACACTTTATTTCATGTAGCTTCAGTCCACTCGGCTGGCAAAAGGAGATTGTACCTGTCATTCAAAGGGCCAGCCGTGTCACATTCTGTGTCATGCTGAACCTCCTTGAGAACTATGTTAAGGGTATGTGTGTCTGTGGAGTACTCAGCCAGCTGCATGTATATTAATTTCATAGGTCGTTGCCAGTAATTCGAGCAAGGTCGTTGCCAGTACATTCAAGTGAGGTTGTTGCCAGTACCGCCTGACTGGCCTCCGTGCCGGTGGCACGTAAAAAGCACCCACTACACTCTCGGAGTGGTTAGCATTAGGAAGGGCATCCAGCTATAGAAACTCTGCCAGATCAAGATTGGAGCCTGGTGCAGCCATCTGGTTCGCCAGGCCTCAGTCAATGTCGTCCAACCCATGCTAGCATGGAAAGTGGACGTTAAACAATGATGATGTTGATGATGATGATGATGAGCAGGCTGTTCCGTTGATCAGATCAACTTGAATCCACACTGTCATTGTAACCAATGGAATGCCAGTACATCCAGAGGATAAAGACTTCATTCCATTCCAACTTGTTCAGTTCACACTTTTATTTAACATGAATAATTAGAGACATCATCATCATCATCGTTTAACATCCGCTTTCCATGCTAGCATGGGTTGGACGATTTGACTGAGGACTGGCGAACCAGATGGCTGCACCAGGCTCCATCTGATCTGGCAAAGTTTCTACAGCTTGATGCCCTTCCTAACGCCAACCAATCCAAGAGTGTAGTGGGCGCATTTACGTGCCACCAACACGAGGGCCAGTCTGGCGGTACTGGCAACGGCCATGCTCAAATGGTGTTTTTTATGTGCCACCTGTACAGGAGCCAGTCCAGCGGCACTGGCAACGACCTCGCTCGAATGTTTTTTCCTGTGCCACCAGCACAAGTGCCAGTAAGGTGGTGCTGGTAACGACCACGCTTGAATCATGCTTTTTACCTGCCACCGGTACGGAAGCCAGTTAGCTGCTCTGACATCGATCACGCTCGGATAGTGCTCTTAGCACTCCACTAGCACGGATGTCAGTCATTGAATTTGATTTCAATTTCGATTTCACTTGCCTCAACAGGTCTTCGCAAGCAGAGTTTGGTGTCCAATAAAGGAAAGGTACGCATAAGCGGTCTGGTTACACCCCTGGCATAGGCCATGAGGTTATGGTCTCACTTGGCTTGCCGGGTCTTCTCAAGCACAGCATATTTCCAAAGGTCTCAGAGGTAATTTGTATTATATTTATTGCTTATAGCCACTGACTGGCTCCCGTGCCAGTGACATGTAAAAAGCACTATCGGAGCATGATTGATGCCAGGCCCGCCTGACTGGCTCCTGTGCCAGTGGCACATAAAAAGCACCCACTACACTCTCGGAGTGGTTGGTGTTAGTAAGGGCATCCAGCTGTAGAAACTTTGCCAGATCAGATTGGAGCCTGGTGCAGCTGCTGGTTCTGCAGACCTCAGTCAAACCATCCAGCCCATGCCAGTATGGAAAACGGACGTCAGATGACAACAATGATGATGATGTGTTACCCCATCCTCCAATTCACCAGATATTGTTCCTTCAGATTTCCACTTATTCAGGTTTCTACAGAATAGTCTTAATGGTAAAAATTTCAATTCCTTGGATGACGTAAAAAGATACCTTGATGAATTCTTTGGCATGAAATCACCTCCCATCTTTATAAATTCACTATGGGGAACCAAACAGGAAGCACTTAAACACATATGCCCCCTCAGAAAAGGGCTTGCTGTGATTCCACAAAAAATGGTGAAGCTGTCAACAATCTGGACCATTAATTATACAGATTAACAAATAAGCTTTCTTTTACACTAGAGATCAAAGTAGTTTTTTTGTTTTTTGTTTTTCTTTCTCAATGCATTTTAGATGCTGATTCAATCAAAAGCGAAATATTAACTTGCTTTGGAAACAAGTGAGAGTTGGTGACAAGAAGGGTATCCAGATGTTGAAAATCTCCCTCAGAAAATTCCATCTGGTCCCCAATGAAAAAATTGATAAAAATCATTCACAAAACAAATAAATAAAGTCAAAATTTGAACTACTGAAATTCCTATCACACTTTATATCTGAACACCTTGAAATGTCATCTGACACAATATAGGTTCATATATAAAAGTGTATGTGTGTGTGTGTGTGTGTGTGTGTGTGTGCGTGTGTATGTGCGTGCATGCATGTTATATGTCCCCACATGTGTTGTAGTGTCCCTCTCTGTGCAATGTCTTTATGGCAATCTAAAAGAGATAAAGAAGCTTGCTTCTCAGCCACATGGCTTGCGGTTCAGTTCCACTGCATGGCACCCTGGGTAAGTGACTTCTACTATAGCCTTGGGTCAACCAAAGCTTTGTGAGTGGATTTGGTAGATGGAAACTGAAAGAAGCCTGTTGTATATATACAACAGGCTCCTTTCAGTTTATATATATATATACTGTTGTGTCTGGGGAGAGTCATTTTCTTTTTGTGCCTTATTATTTAAAACACTCACCGGTAAAATTTCCACTTATTTTTTATTTTTATTTTCCTAAAATTTTCAAACAAACAAAGAAAAAGGAAAGCAGTGTAAATAATGGACAGAGTCAAGACTATTGAAAAGGTTGCAAGACGCAACGAAAATTTTAGGAAAATAAAAATAAGAAATAAGTGGAAATTTTACTGGTGAGTGTGTTAAATTATAAGGCACCAAAAGAGAATGACTCTCCCCAGACACAACAGAATATGCTTCAACACATGAACTCACATAAAGAATCTTGCAAACCAAATCCCAAAATGAAACATATATATATATATATATATATATATTATATATATATCATCATCGTTTAATGTCCGCTTTCCATGCTAGCATGGGTTGGGCGAATGGCTGAGGGCTGGTGAACCAGATGGTTGCACCAGGCTTCAATCTTGATCTGGCAGAGTTTCTACAGCTGGATGCCCTTCCTAACGCCAACAACTCTGAGAGTGTAGTGGGTGCTTTTTATGTGCCACCAGCACGGGGCCACTCAGGCGGTACTGGCAATCGTTTACACATGCTTGAATCTTTTACACATGCCACCAGCACAGGTACCAGTAAGGCGATGCTGGCAACAATCACGCTAGAATGGTCTTTTATGTGCCACCAGCATGGAGGCCAGATAGGTGCTCTGGCAATGATTACGCTTGGGTGGTGCTCTTAATACCCTACTAGCACGGGGCTCGGGTGCCAGTAAGGTGACTTTTAAGTGCCACTGGCACTACACACAATGGGATTCTTTCTGTTATATATATGTGTGTGTGTTTGTGTGTGTGTGTGTGTTTGTCCCCACTGCCATCACTTGACAACCAATGCTGGTGTGTTAATGCCCCCATAGCGTAATGGTTCGGCAAAAGAAATCGATAGAATCAGTACTAGACATACAAAGTATAAGTCCTGGGGTTGATCTTTGTAACTAAAACCTATTAAGGTGGTGCTCCAGCATGGTCACAGTCAAATGACTGAAATTGGTAAAAGAATATTTATATATAGGTGCAGGAGTGGCTGTGTGGTAAGTAGCTTGCTTACCAACCACATGGTTCCGGGTTCAGTCCCACTGTGTGGCATCTTGGGCAAGTGTCTTCTGCTATAGCCCCGGGCCAACCAATGCCTTGTGATTGGATTTGGTAGACGGAAACTGAAAGAAACCTGTCGTATATATGTATATATGTATGTGTGTGTATATGTTTGTGTGTCTGTATTTGTCCCCCTAGCATTGCTTGACAACCGATGCTGGTGTGTTTACGTCCCCATCACTTAGCGGTTCGGCAAAAGAGACCGACAGAATAAGTACTGGGCTTACAAAGAATAAGCTCTGGGGTCAATTTGCTCGACTAAAGGCGGTGCTGCAGCATGGTTGCAGTCAAATGACTGAAACAAGTAAAAGAGAGAAAAAGAGTAAAGAGTATATAAGTATGTGCATATATATGTGTGTGTGTGTTACTTTCTCTCAAATCACACTTACTACAGTCTTTAAAAAATGAAGGACACAATGTAATTGATGGTCATGGTTGGAATGCCTTTAATCCTAGGTCTGCCGAACCAAAACTAAACGTCAGTTTAAACAGTAATGTGTAAGGGAACATCTATGTAGCAACTAGTGGCAGAATTTCTGAGTGGCCATCATGTCTGATAGAAAAAGCAGGTAAATCTTAGCCCAATTCACTCAAATCTGAAAACAACGGACACAAATACACAGGCTTTTATAATAATAATAAAAACATTGTGTACAGTGCTCAGGTGCACTACAACTCATCTAAAGTGCATATATAATCAGGTGTAGTTTTGGCGGATTTCGGAAAGCATGAGGGCCTTAAAGGATGCAGTGTCATGGCAGTCAACAACTGACGCAGGCAATTTGTTCCATGCTTCAGCAACTCTGAACGCGAAAAAATGTTTCCGAAAGTCATGGGAGCTGTGTTGTTTTCTGACTTTGTAGGCATGTCCACGTGTGTTAGACACATGGAGATCAAAAAGGTGTTCAGTGTTGTTGTTGGTGAGGTGGTTGATAACTTTGTGGGTGTTTACCAAGTTATCATAGGTTTGTGAATCAACCATACTCCGGGGATCAACTTCACTACAGATTAACCAGCTAAATGCAGAGCCAGCGTTCCCTCAAACCACATGCTACAACTTTCAAACTACAGAATATAGTTCCTGCAAAATTCCGCCGAGATCGACTTTGCCTTTCATCCTTTCGGGGTGGATAAATTAAGTACCAGTTACGCACTGGGGTCGATGTAATCGACTTAATTCGTTTGTCTGTCCCGTCTATGTTTAGCCCCTTCATCATCATCATCATTTAGCGTCCGTTTTCCACGCTAGCATGGGTTGGACGGTTCAACTGGGGTCTGGGAAGCCAGAAGGCTGCACCAGGCCCAGTCTGATCTGGCAATGTTTCTACGGCTGGATTCCCTTCCTAACGCCAACCACTCCGTGAGTGTAGTGGGTGCCTTTTACGTGCCAGACGGGGCTGGCAAGGTGCCTTGTGGGTAATAAAGTAAATAGAATATAGTTCCTGATATACCTGCAGAAATATGGATGGAAGGCTTTCATAGTGGGTCTACTCAAGCTAGAAATAACAAGAAAAATTTCCCCCTAATTACTCATCCTACAGTCTATCAAAAGGAAGGTCAACATGTATGAAAACCAATGTCAGTGATAAAGGAATTATCCTAAGATAGCGTGTTTGCGCTAGTATGTGTGTGTGTGTACTCGCGTACACACACACACATGAGCTTTAATTCAACCTGTGTATATTTTATCGTTTAGTTTTAAATTCATTTCATACCCTTATCAAAATAATCTGATAAAAAAGTAGGTCAACATGACATGAACGGAGCAAAATTACCGCCATACGGACATTATTTTGGTATCTTTGAGAAAATATATAAAATCTATAATAATTCTATTTGCTTTGTGTACTATTTTGAATTTCCAAAAATTAAAAATAAATTTGCATATTTCAAAAATAAGATTTGGCAATTTTCGTTTTATAGATAAATTATACGAAAGTAAACCGGATATTGATAATAGTTGTTGACTAAATATATGTAACAGGTGCCCTTTGATTCTGCTTCAGATCGCATCGGTGTTGCTTGCTGTCCTCTGAATCTACCCCTGCAATATGTCTCAAACACACAAATTCCACGTGGATATGACCTGTGATGGCTGTACGTCAGCTGCGAAGAGGGTCCTCTCAAAGGCCGAGAATATTGAGAAAGTTGAAGTGAGTTACGAGACGAAAACTGTATCAGTTACAACTACACAATCGGCTGACTATATTTTGGAAGTTTTAAAGAAAACCGGGAAAACTGTCACACATGTCGAAACACTGTAGAATGTAACTGGATCTGCCGACCGCTCTTGTAAGAACCAACATTCATTCGCTTCTTCGTTCTGTTTGGAATAATGATTTGTTTTAAAAGCCTCATTAATTGGTATAAAAGCCTCACTAATTGGTATATCCAGGCAACACCTACCACGACTTTACCATTCTTTTTTTTCTTTCAGTTCGTGTATATACCGTCTTTTGTTTATACATTGGACTCACTGAAAATGTTTCATACTACGTAGAAAAAAAAAACATTAAAAAACAAAAATGAAAGTGGTCTTTACATGGTTAAACCAATGCATTCGATAATGTATTGTAAATCTCGTTACATTATTCTATTTGACTTCAATGCTTGTATCTCATCGATATTTTTATGTCCAAAATATCCAAAATAAAAAAAATAAGATTTTATTTAGTTTTTTGCTTAATTTTTCAAATCTCTTTTTCAGTTCTTATGGTATGAGCCCGTTTGGGTAAAATTACAGATTAACACCCGCTAAATCTGTAATTTTACCCTAGTTTGTGCCAATTATATTGCATTATATCATTTTTTCATTTTGTCCTATATTTTTCTTGGATTTCCCAGTTTTGTTTCCCCACACACTCCCATTTTTTGCCAACGTGTAACCGAGTTATTTCCTTTCTTTATATGTTAAATGTGAGATTGTTTAACTTGATGTTTTTATTTTTAAAGCACACATGAGTTAGGCGACAATTTCTTTTACAGGTCACATGAATTTTCTCTAGTTGTGGCAGTTAGCATCATTAATTGGCCTTAAGTGATCTTTCTGAATCTTAAAATGCTCGTCTTCATTAGCAATACTAATTAAAATCCTATTTGGAAGTCAAGTTTGTTTTGTATTCAAACTATACAGACATGAATCTACAGATTTTTTGGAAGCTAATATGTTCGCTGGTATTAAAACTTTTTCTGTTGCTTCGTCTCGCCAGACCAAGAGCTGTAATTAGATTATTTATCAATAACCTCAAAGATATCGGACACCTGGCAGCAAAATTTAATGGGCGTTTTAAGACAGCAGGAGTGATTTCAACGAAATTCAGCTAATTCTTGCAGGTCGAGCCACTATAGAATTTCCCGAGTCGATTCGAAGCTATTGATATTTTCTGTGACAGGTTGAGCTACCAATGAAATAAACTGCGGAGATTCTTTTATCTCTTATATGTTTGTCATTGGACTGCAGCACCGTCTTGGATGTAGTTTAATTTGCTTCTCGTCGATTGTAAACCTAGATCTTATTTCGGTTAATATCTAGATCCGCACCCGGATCTAGATATTAACCCTTATTTCTTTATTGCCCACAAGGGACTAAACCTAGATCTTGCGCGTGAAAACAAGTGCTACAGAATATAAATCTTTGTTTTTCATAACTCGTGACAAATTCTGTTTATTTCATTGCTTTGGTAATTAATCTTCAATAGAAGAAATTAACTAAAGCTTGCTGAGTAAGTGTTTTCTGTATCATCTTGAAGCAATACTTTCTACGAAGATGTGAACATTCCGCCCCGATGAGGAATTGCTTGCACTAAAGACATTCTTTCGATATAACTCGACAAAATCAAAACATTTCACTTTCAGTATTTCTGTGGGTTGTGGAGTATAGATATAACGAAATTATGCCAGCAATGTCTCATTTTAAACTTGAAGTAAAAAAAGCCTTGCATATTTGTTCTTATCTGCTTAATGTGTGTATGTAAAATCCGCGAATTTCCAAACAAAACAGAATCGAACTGTCATTTGCTTCCACGGAAATACCCGATGTGAAATGTTTTGATTTTGTCGAGTTATATATCGAAAGAATGCCGCACTAAAGGCAATCTAAGTGATCAACCCGTCTTTTACAATGTTTTAGCTCTGAACTTGGTGTGTCTCAGTATGTGTGTGAGCCCACCAAATTTTTCTTTTCTTCGTATTAAATTCCGATATAATCGTTATCTACATCATCTGAGGGGTATGTGCAGAATATTTCATTAAAAAAAAAAAAACTATTTTTCTTGAAGTATGCAGAAACCGCTGACTTAGAATTTTCGTTACCTTCAGAAAACTTTTTACACAAATTCCAATATAATCAGAATCTGTACCGTATGAAACATCCAGTTTTCTGAAAGTCTCGGGGAAACAAAATCGGTGGAGGGGCCACATTTGTGGGGGTATGCCTGAAATTATGATTTTGTAGGGCTAATGCAGTTTCGCACCTCTCTTCGAAAAATGTATTTAAAAAAAAAAAAGTTTTCGGATTCTTACGTTTTAGATGTTGGAGATTATGAATATGCAAAAAAAAAAAAAATTATCCCCTCCCCCAATTAAAATTGTCGATTTTGTTTACTTTAAAGAGATCGTACCGAATTGACGAACATAAGCAAATCGAAATTAAATACAGACGAAAACATTAAAGTGAAAACAATTTGCGTTTTACTTGAATTTGCCCTAAATAATCGTAAATAATAATTTAATGTAAATTAATTATACTCTATTTTATGAGAAACATTAATGTTTAATAATTAATGTTATAAAGTTTAATAAGGGGCTCAAAATTCACCCCTCCTCCAGTTTTAAATTTTGAATTTCATTCATATCTATCTCTTTTTTCTTTCTTTCCTTTCTTCTTTCTTTCCTTTCTTCTTTCTTTCCTTTCTGCTTTCTTTCCTTTCTGCTTTCTTTCCTTCCTTTCTTTCCTTCTTTCTTTCCTTCCTTCCTTTCTTTCTACACATATCTATATGCTTATTGAATTTAAAGTTTTGAAAACGTCATTTCTTGCTTATTCGAAATCTGTCATCTAAAACAAAGGGAAAGAAATTTCGGAAAAGTTCAAAATTTTGAACTTGGTTAAATTTTTTTTTTCCTATTCGTAATCTCTGACATCCAAAATGTTAATAACGAAAAAAATTTTTCTTAAAAAATGCATTTTTCAAGGAGAGGTGCGAAATTGCATTAGCCCCAGTTTTTGAATTACATTGGTTGTGATGACTATCATTTATCATAGTCCTCCAGGCAATAACGGAGGAATTCAAGACAGGATGCCCTTGGGAGCTCCTCTATGCTGATGACCTTGCTCTAATTGCTGAGTCGCTATCAGAACTGGAGGAGAAGTTTCAGGTGTGGAAACAAGGATTAGAATCGAAGGGCCTCAGAGTCAATCTAGCTAAAACCAAAGTCGTAATCAGTAGGAAGGTAGACAAATCACAAACACCTTCAGGTAGATGGCCCTGCTCGATCTGTAGAAAAGGTGTAGGTAGAAACTCTATAAGATGCACCAAGTGTAAGCTATGGACACATAAGAGATGCAGCAATGTCAAAGGAAGGCTAACTAGGAAGATGGTTTTTGTATGTGGCAGATGCTCAGGAACAATAAACACTGAAAATGCTCTGAGACCAACTTCCGTCACTTTCCAGGGAGAAAAACTAGAAATAGTTGATAGTTTCCGTTACCTAGGTGACCAAGTCAGCAGCGGGGGCGGGTGTGCTGAAAGTGTAACTGCTAGAGTAAGAATAGCTTGGGCAAAGTTCAGAGAGCTCTTACCTCTGCTGGTGACAAAAGGCCTCTCGCACAGAGTGAAAGGCAGACTGTATGATGCGTGTGTACGAACAGCCATGCTACATGGCAGTGAAACATGGGCCGTGACTGCTGAGGATATGCGTAAGCTCGCTAGAAATGAAGCCAGTATACTCCGATGGATGTGTAATGCCGGTACTCACACTCGGCAGAGTGTAAGTACCTTGAGAGAAAAGCTGGACCTAAGAAGCATCAGTTGTGGTGTGCAAGAGAGACGTTTGCGCTGGTATGGTCATGTGGCGAGAATGGATGAAGATAGTTGTGTGAAAAAGTGCCACACCCTAGCGGTTGAGGGAACCTGTGGAAGAGGCAGACCAGGAAAACCTGGGACGAGGTGGTGAAGCACGACCTTCGAACTTCAGGTCTCACTGAGGAAATGACTAGAGACCGAGACCTCTGGAAGTGTGCTGTGCGCGAGAAGACCCGGCAGGACAAGTGAGTCCATAACCCGTGGCCTTCTACATGGGATGGAGCCAGCCTACGTATGCATACCTTCCCTTCTTGGGACACAAAACTCTACTTGTGAAGACGTGATGAGGCAAGTGAGGATCAGAATCGAAATCGATCAATGGAAATTGCGGATGTGCTACCAGTGCCGGTGGCATGTCAAAACTCTGCTTGTGAAGACCCGTTGAGGCAAGTGACGATCAGAATCGAAATCGATCAATGGAAATCGATCAATGGAAATTGCAGATGTGTTACCAGTGCCGGTGGCATGTAAGAGAACTTTCCGTTTCGCGACCGTTGCCAGCACCGCCCCGTTTCGTGTCCGTTGCCAGCCTCGCCTGGCCCTCGTGCCGGTGGCACACAAAAAGCACCATCCGTTCGTGGCCGTTTGCCAGCTCTGTCTGGCACCAGTGCGGGTGGCACGTAAAAAGCACCCACTACACTCACGGAGTGGTTGGCGTTAGGAAGGGCATCCAGCCGTAGAAACACTGCCAGATTTGACTGGGCCTGATGAAGCCTTCTGGCTTCACAGACCCCAGTAGAACCGTCCAACCCATGCTAGCATGGAAAACGGACGCTAAACGATGATGATGATGATGGTTGTAACGATGTAATTGGCAAAGAAACTGACAGTGCAGCTAGCAATTGCTGCATTCACATCTAATCGGAATGATTGTGTGTGTGTATGACAGTATTTTCAATGACTTAATATTTCTATATATTATACATTTGATAAATGGTCTGTAAAATATGGAAATATGTGTAGAGGAACTTTCAAAATATCTTGTAATTTTGTATTCATTTCAAATGTGTGTGTGTGTAAAAGATCACCTCACAAAAGTTTGGCACAGACATCTGCAAAAATACATACTCATGAATACTGTATCTGCATTTTAAATGGTTTCTGTGATTCTTCAGTCTTTCCACAAGTAAGTACTGTTGTTGAGTCCTAGGGGACACACAGGGTCAGTACCTCAGTTCCCATGGCACATAAGTGACCAAGATCACATTTTCATTGAACAGGACACCAATCCATCAATAGGGCGACCTATTTACAGCTGAGTAGACTGGAGCAGTGTGAAATGAAATATTTTGCTCAAGAATCCAATGCACCACCCACTCTAGGAATCGAAACCACAATCTTGTAATTACAATACTGGTATGGTAGGTCATGCACCTTCTCTTCATCACATCAGTTAAACTAAATTATTTGTCAAGGAAATTTTGTTTATAAAAATATGACTTCAGGGGGAAAAATGGAAAACTTAATTAAAAATAATTTTTCAATTTGTTTTGTTCCATTCTTTAATTAAAAATATTAAATCATTTTTGCTTTTCATATATGTGTCCCTTCTTGGGACACAAAACTCTACTTGTGAAGACCTGTTGAGGCAAGTGAGAATCAAAATCGATCAACATCAATGGAAATTGCAGTTGTGATACCAGTGCCGGTGGCACGTAAAAGAACCATCCGAATGTGGCTGTTGCCAGTGCCACCCCGACTGGCCTCGTGCCGGTGGCATGTAAAATGCACCAATCCAACCGTGGCCGTTGCCAGCCTTGCCTGGCACCTGTGCAGGTGGCACGTAAAAAGCACCCACTACACTCATGGAGTGGTTGGCGTTAGGAAGGGCATCCAGCTGTAGAAACACTGCCAGATAAGACTGGAGCCTGGTGCAGCCTTCTGGCTTCCCAGATCCCCGGTCGAACCATCCAACCCATGCTAGAATGGAGAACGGACGTTAAACGATGATGATAATGGAGTTTATGATACTCAGCAAGTTAGATATGATTTACTTTTTTACTAGTGTCTTTTTTTTTCTACTTTTTAGCTAAGTTTTACCATGTTCCATGGTTTAACATCATCATCATCGTTTAACGTCCGCTTTCCATGCTAGCATGGGTTGGACGGTTTGACTGGGGTCTGGGAAGCCAGGAGGCTGCACCAGGCCCAGTCTGATCTGGCAGAGTTTCTACAGCTGGATGCCCTTCCTAACACCAACCACTTCGTGAGTGTAGTGGGTGTATTTTTTTACGTGCCAGGCGAGGCTGGTGACGGCCACAATCGGTTGGTGCTTTTTATGTGCCACCGGCACGGAGGCCAGTCGGGGCGGCGCTGGCAACGGCCACGTTCGGATGGTTCTTTTACGTGCTACCGGCACTGGTATCACAACTACAATTACAACAGGATCTGACTAATCCAAAGACTGTATCATGCTTTTTCTATAGCTAAATGCCTTTCCTAACACTATGTTACGATAGTTATTTTCATGACACCTAGTGAGGTTACTGTGCAGCTTACAAGACTATGGACCCCATTGGTGGGAATGGCTTTTTGCTTGGAAGCGATAGGGGTGGATATGACAAGGGAGCAGTTTTGAAATGTTTAAACTTATCCTATAATCTAGCAAAGTAACAAGAATTATTTGGATACAAATCTTCTTTGTCTCCTCATTAACCCTTTAGCATTTAAACTGACCATATCTGGCCAAAATATTCCACCTGTTTTCTTTTCTAACTGGTTTGATCTGGCCTCTCGTACCTACTTGACAATGTTATTCTAAAAATAGTCACATTGTCAAAATCTCAAAACTATGAGATAATGCATGATTAATTCAAAATAATCCTTTCTACAATAGGCACAAAGCCTGATATTTTTAGGGAGGGGATTAGTTGATTACATCAATCCCAGTGCATGACTGGTACTTTATCGACCCTGAAAGGACGAAAGGCAAAGTTGACCCCCAGCAGCATTTGAACTCAACGTGATGACAGATGAAATACCTATTTCTTTACTACCCTCAAGGGGCTAAACACAGAGAGAACAAGCAAGGACAGAAAAATGGATTAAGTCGATGACATTGACCCCAGTGCGTAACTGGTACTTATTTAATCGACCCCGAAAGGATGAAAGGCAAAGTCAACCTCGGCGGAATTTGAACTCAGAACGTAGCGGCAGACGAAATACCACGAAGCATTTTACCTGGTGTGCTAACAATTCTGTCAGTTTATCACCTAGGTTAATTCAAAATAATGATAATATTATATTCAACAGTGTAATCTGAATGCTAAAGGGTCAATAAAGAAGTGCAGATAAAAGTATTCCCTAATATTGTTTTTGATGGGAGGGAGTTATTAGCTGGTTTGAGAATTACTGATTTCAATGAAATATGTTTTTTTCTTGTAATCTATTGGGTTGTCCGGAAAGTTCGTGCCGATTTATAGTAGCTTACTTTTTGACTTATTTTAGAATATGGTTGAGTCCATAAAATAGGATTTGACTACACCTCCATTTAGAGCACAGTTTAAGCTATCTTTTCTTCCTATAACCTGTGTTAATTCTGTAACCCTTTATAATGGAAGATAAGAAAGTTCATTTTTGGCACTTGATGCTTTGGGAACCAGACAAAAATTGCTGCAGCTCGGCTGGGATGTGTTACCCCACCCTCCATATTCACCAGATATTGCTCCTTTGGATTTCCACTTATTCAGGTCTCTGCAGAATAGTCTTAATGGTAAAAATTTCAATTCCTTGGATGACGTAAAAAGATACCTTGATGAATTTTTTGCCATGAAACCACCTCAATTCTGGGAAGAGGGTATTTTCTAGCTAAAGGAAAGATGGAGACGCTTTGTGCAACAAAATGGTTCATATTTGGTTGATTAAAAATGTAATGGCAAGTATTTATTGACCTTTTACTTTCCTTTAAAAATCGGCACAAACTTTCCGGACAACCCAATATTTTCCAAACTACAATTGTGACTTTCTTTCAGTGACATTGTTTTCTTTTCACTCTGGCTATGATCTTTGTATCTTTGATTATATTCTCTTTGGACATTAAACTCTGTATTTCTTTCTTCCTTTTCCTCCTCTACCTCCTATAGAAATAATGAAGTTACTGCTAATATTGATATAGCAAGACATTTTAGGTTAGGTCAATAATAAAAACAGGAAATGTAATATAAAAAAAAAATCCAAGTTGACTAAAGGTAGACCTTCTACATCAACATGTTACTAACCTTTCAATTGCTATGTCTGAAACATCAATCAAAATCCCAGTTGTCTCACAGCATAGATGCTGTCAAGGCTGTATGGTTAGAAAGGTCACTTTGTATCTATGTGCTTTTCTGTTTGGCTGTGTCAACTTGAATAAGAGAGTCTTCAATCAAATCTTTGTGAGTGAAATTTATTCTTTTCTACTCTAGGCACAAGGCTTGAAATTTTTGCGAAGGCCAGTCGATTATATCGACCCCAGTGTGTAACTGGTACTTATTTAATCGACCCCGAAAGGATGAAAGGCAAAGTCGACCTTGGCGGAATTTGAACTCAGAACGTAACAGCAGACAAAATACGTATTTCTTTACTACCCACAAGGGGCTAAACACAGAGGGGACAAACAAGGACAGACAAACGGATTAAGTTGATTATATCAACCCCAGTGCATAACTGGTACTTATTTAATCGACCCCGAAAGGATGAAAGGCAAAGTCGACCTTGGCGGAATTTGAACTCAGAACGTAACAGCAGACAAAATACGTATTTCTTTACTACCCACAAGGGGCTAAACACAGAGGGGACAAACAAGGACAGACAAACGGATTAAGTTGATTATATCAACCCCAGTGCATAACTGGTACTTATTTAATCGACCCCGAAAGGATGAAAGCCAAAGTCAACCTTGGCAGAATTTGAACTCAGAACGTAGTGGCAGACGAAATACCGCTAAGCATTTCGTCTGGTGTGCTAATGTAATGACAAAAACTGTGGATGCCAGTCAGAGACTTCCTGCTCTTGGGTGGTCATCATTTCTCACCTGATTTAACACCACTTCTCACAATTGAGAGTTTTCTTCTTGGGTGGTCATCTCCATTTCTCACCTGATTTAACACCACTTCTCACAATTGAGGATTTTAACTGAGTTTATTCTGTTGCAAAGATTCAGGTCAAGGTTTTCCTTCCTCTAAGAAACATTATCTACATATAAAGTCCTTAGTATCTCTGTCTGTTCCCAATGCATTCTCAAATGCCTCAACCAAATCAAATCAGATTTTACATGGTAATACTATCACACCGCAGAAGTGTCATGTAATTTTTTGGGGATTAAAATAATGCAACATTGGCACTGGTTCTGTATCATATCTCAAAACTTGAAAAATAAAAGTGAAACCTTCAATGGAGTAAGTTATAAATAGTTTCACTTTTAATAGTGCCACTATGTGTATATGTGTGTATATATATATATATATATATATATATATACACACACACATCAGGCTTGGAAGAACGGTGGTAGCAGGGAATTGCATCAGACTGCCAGAAGAGAAGCTAGGAGACAGGTTTATTTAGCCAGATGGTAAGCAGATAAGAAAAAATTTGCCAATGTACTGTGCCATAAGGACCAAAGACTTGAGGTATTTCGTGTTGCAAGACAGTGTGTGAGAGAGAATTGTGATGTGGTAGGAGAGAAATGTGTCCACATGGATGATGGCTCTCTTGCACTAAATGGGGCTGCAAAGAGAGAGGTTTGGAGACACCACTATGAACGGTTGCTAAATAAAAAAAATGAATGGGAGAAAGAGAGTCTGCCGAATGTCAACTCAACAGAGGGACCAGCTACCCGAGTTGACAGTACCTTGGTAGATAAAGCAATTAAAAGTATGAAGACAGGGTAAGTCCCCGGCCCATCAGGAATTACTGCCAAAATATCTGGCAATATCAGCTATAGCCTGGTCACCCGTATAGTTAACTAGGTGATACACGAAGGAGTTATACCCAATGACTGGTGTAGCAGCATAATAGTCACCTGCTACAAAGGTAAAGGTGACGCTTTAGATACAAATAATTACAGAGGTATCAAGCTGTTGGACCAGGTAATGAAGATCATGGAGAGAGTCTGTTTAGATGAGATGCAGTTTGGCTTCGTGCTTGGGAAAAGCACCACTGATGCTATATTTCTGGTAAGACAGCTGCAGGAGAAATACCGAGCCAAAGATAAACCTCTGTACCTGGCTTTCGTTGACATGGAGAAAGCCTTTGACAGGGTCCCCCAATCCCTTATCTGGTGCTCAATGAGGTAACTAGGGATAGATGAATGGTTAGTGAGAGCTGTGCAAGCCATGTACAGGGATGCTGTCAGTAAGGTGAGGGTTGGCAACGAGTACAGTGAAGAATTCAGGGTAGAAGTAGGAGTCCACCAAGGTCCAGTCCTCAGCCCCCTCCTATTTATCATAGTCCTCCAGGCAATAACAGAGGAATTCAAGACAGGATGCCCCTGGGAGCTCCTCTATGCTGATGATCTTGCTCTAATTGCTGAATCAATATCGGAACTAGAGGAGGAGTTTCATGTATGGAAACAAGGTCTAGAATTGAAGGGCCTTAGAGTCAACCTAGCTAAAACCAAAGTCCCAATAAGTAAGAAGACAGGCAAACCACAAATCCCTTCAGGTAGATGGCCCTGCTCAATCTGTAGAAAAGGCGTAGGTAGAAACTCTATAAGATGTACCAAGTGTAAGCTATGGACACATAAGAGGTGCAGCAATATCAAACGAAAGCTAACTAGGAATATAGTTTTTGTATATGGCAGATGCTCTGGTGCAATAAACACGGAAAATGTGCAGAGAACAACTTCCACCACATTCCAGGGAGAAAAACTAGAAATAGTTGATAGCTTCCGTTACCTAGGTGACCAAGTCAGTAGCGGGGAAGGGTGCACTGAAAGTGTAGCTTATAGAATAACAATAGCCTGGGCTAAGTTCAGAGAGCTCTTACCTCTGCTGGTGACAAAGGGCCTCTTGCTCAGAGTAAAAGGTAGACTATGAACAGCTGTGACTGCTGAGGACATGCGTAAGCTCACAAGGAATGAAGCCAGCATGCTCCGATGGATGTGTAATGTCAGTGTGCATACTCGAAAGAGTGTTAATGCCTTGAGAGAAAGGTTGGACCTAAAATGTCTCAAAAATACCTTGGGTCCTATATGCAAAGTTAAGTCTCTCATAAACTAATTTTGTTCCTGACGATCTTTTTCCTGAATATGTCCTGCTGAAATTTGGTAGCGTTTACTATTCCAGTGCTCATTGTACACAGACAGATACGGTGCTCACTTTTTTGGTTGTCAACGTTTTTGGATTTGGTTTGCAAGATTCTTTATGAGTTCGTGTGTTGAAGCATATTCTGTTGTGTCTGGGGAGAGTCATTTTCTTGTTGTGCCTTATAATTTAACTCACTCACCGGTAAAATTTCCACTTATTTCTTATTTTTATTTTCCTAAAATATTTTTCGTTGCATCTTGCAACCTTTTCAATAGTCTTGACTCTTGAGAGTGGAAATTTTACCGGTGAGTGTGTTAAATTATAAGGCACAAAAAGAAAATGACTCTCCCTAGACACAACAGAATGTTTAGAGTTGTTTCCCTTAAAGTTGTAAGCCGGCAAAAACAAATTCAAGAAAACGTATTAGTCTACTTAATATCCCAACTTACGCCAATATTACAAAGAAGCATCCTGTATACTAAATATAAGTGCAGTGGGATTTTACGAATGTAATATTGTAAGTTGAAAAGCTTCGAATAATTATAATTTTTCATGCAGTTAGTTGGCAAAAACTCTAAGGGTGGTGAAACTCTATAAGATAATGCAAAGTAGAGTGGATCAGATTTTTAAAGTTAAATATTTAGAGTAACGATTATTCTCAACGAAGTAAATTTTATTATGTTGGCAATTAGAAATAGAAATAAAGCTACTGAATGGCATACATGAAAATTCTCTGAAATCTCGCTCGAAATTTGAACCGGGTAATAATTGTTAGCAACTATCAGTCAAAGGGAGATAATTTTGGGAAATTTAAAATTAGCAAAAGCGAAGTTGTTTCCCTTATATTGGCATTTATACAGTCAGCCATCATTTTCGATTGAGAAGGACTTGACAACGTAAACTATGATTCTATTGATAGTTTTAAGTGTCTTTGTAGTCGCAAGCAGACAGAGACGCCTTCTTGTCCTCCTTACCTTTGATCCAGGATGTGACAAATGATAGGAGGAGAGGTCTGCACCAGCACCGAACTTGTACCTATTTACAGTTGACTGGAGCCACATAAACGGAAATACCTTGTTCTCGAACACAACGCACCAACCTATGAAGGAGTCGAACCTGCGACTTCATGATCATAAACCGAACACCTTAACTATGTCACGTGTCTTCACCAGTAACCAGGATGGGGAACCACGGATGTCATATTTCTAGAGGGACAACTACAGGAAAAGTTATGTAATAACAAAGTGACACAATTTTCATTCATTAATTGAAGGTCATGTCGACATGGTCCTACTCTCTGCAGCGCGGGGAATGGGCCTTTAGTTTAGGGCTGGTGATAAATTTAGAGAAGTATTGAGACTACAAGCGAGTGTTTACAGAAGCCCTGTTCTCATCTCATCAAGCTGTTCCTTGAAATAAAGAGGACAGATCCTGTACATTATAGATCTCTATTGCAATCAGACCTGGACACAATGCAGCAGTGGATCATGGACTGGCAACTCAAGCTGGCTGTGGACAAATGTACCACCATGCATTTTGGGAGGAGAAACCCAGCGTCCACTTACTCCCTCCACAACACTAATCTCAAAAAGTCTTCTTGTGAACGTGACCTGGGCATTATTGTCGACAGCGATTTGCGTTGGACAAAACACATCGCTAAAATTACCAAGAAGGCTGAGGGTGTCTTAGCATCACTCACCAAGTCCTTTGTGAGCCGCTCTCCGGCTATCTATCTGAGGCTTTATATAGCTATGGTGCGACCTCACCTGGAATTTGCATCACTGGTCTGGAACCCCTATCTGCCCAGGATATTAATCGTCTGGAAACCATTCAGCAACGTGCAACCAAGAGAATAACCTCCATCAGGCATTTGCCAAATTCTGAACGCCTTACTTCCCTGGGCATGGATACATTGAAACTCCGACGTCTGGCAGCTGACTTGGCAGACACCCATAAAATTATTAACCATCTTACAAAACATTTTTTCACGCTAAGAGTTACTGAAGCATGGAACAAACTGCCGGCATCAGTTGTTAGTTGTCGGAGCACTGCATCCTTCAGAATTTCCATGCTTCCTGAGATTCGCCAACACTACACCTGATTTTCTCCCCTCCATACACACGCAAGCATGTATCTGACTCATACACTTTCCAGACATTTGTACATTACTGCATATACTTTATACGCACTTTTGACAAGTTGTGGTGCACCTGAACACTGTATACAATAATTTCATTATTATTATTATATTACTACTAGTTCAGCACTGCTTGTTCTTTTAAACTTTTGATGCACTCGATTAAATGTGGTGCTCCAGCATGACTGAAACAACTAAGAGAAGTATCTATAAAACTAGTTTTTAACATTGAATGGCTATGAAGGTCCACCAGAATATTACTTCAGTAAATTATAATAATTAGTTTTTGGCCATTTCATCATAACAGTTTTTGGCCATCATCATCATCATCGTCGTCGTCATCGTCGTTTAACGTCTGCTTTCCATGCTAGGATGGGTTGGACGATTTGACTGAGGACTGGTGAGCCAGATGGCTGCATCAGGCTCCAATCTTGATCTGGCAGAGTTTCCACAACTGGATGCCCTTGCTAATGCCAACCACTCTGAGACTGTAGTGGGTGCTTTTACATGCCACCAGCACGAGGGCCATTCAGGCAGTACTGGCAATGGCCACACTCAAATGGTGCTTTTTATGTGCCACCTGCACAGGAGCCAGTCCAGCGGCACTGGCAACGACCTCGCTCGAATGTTTTTTTCGTGTGCCACCGGCACAAGTGCCAGTAAGGTGATGCAGGTAATAATCACGCTCGAATGGTGTTTTTTACGTGCCACCAGCACAGAGGCCAGCTTGATGCTCTGGCAATGACCACGCTTGTATGGTACGCTTAGCGCTCCACTAGCATGGATTCTGTAAAATACATTTGAAAAAAACTAATTATAATTAAGCATCATGTAAAATTACAATGTAAACATTAAATATTCTTTAAACATAAGCAACAAGATTACGTTTCAACAAAACAGTAGCAAATAAGTAATTAGAAGAAATATTTACAAATATTTATGGAAAAGAAGTAAATTTTCAATAAAATTTACGTGATCTTTGATTTTAATTATAAAAGATTACATTGTATAGATAAATATGTTTTCGTCTTTAATTGTTTTAGTATATATAAGTAGAGACATGTCTGTGGGGTTACAAAATTTGTTTTATTTTCAAGTGGTTTCACTTCCAGTTCCACCACTTGTAGTTTTGGTTAAATGCTTTCTAGCACAAATTGTTTTATTTCATTTTAATATCCATATTTCCATGCTTGCATGGACCAGACAAAATTCAAAAAATAAAACAAGAAAACATATATAGATGCATGCAAGCAAGCATGCATACGTGCATGCATGAAGGAGTACTGGTGAAATGTCCCATTGAAAGCCTCAATAAAATGTAAACAGTAGACCTGACATAGTTTTTTGGGACAGAAAAATGAAACTGTGTACAGTTGTGGAAATCGGCTGCCCAGCAGATATTAACATAATTGACATTTCCCTGTCATTTGTTTCGCTCTTAAACACGATCCTCAACTTGGGCCTTTTCTTAATTTCTTTCCATAACTTTTGATCTGGAGGTGAGAGAAAAATAATTAATGGTGCAAAAGAAAGATCTCAACGAGATCTATTCATCGATATAATGGGTTTAGCAGTAAAAACTAACTGAGTAAAACACAAAACAGACCTCAATGGTGTTGCGAACTGTTAAAACTGTTGTATCTCGAGATCTGCTATAAATTTCGAGTGTGTGTGTATTTTCGGCCTCTCTTTGAATAGGGACAGACTTCTGATGAAATATGCCCTTCCTTGTTAAGGCGATAGGATGTGATTTGAAGGAAAGTTGGCTGGTATTGTAGTTTCTTGTAGGTGCACAATGGTCTGTGGTTGCTGTTACTGTTGGCTCTCTGGCCCATGGTTTTAACAGAAGGTCAAAGGACATAAGACGTGCCTTCAGACTGGCAGATGTAAGGGAGATAACTTCTATTTTCTAAAAGAACGAAAAAAAACCCACGAAACCTTTAGAACAGAAATGGGAAATATTTTAATATAATAATATAATGAAATTATTGTATACAGTGCTCAGGTGCACCACAACTTGTCAAAAAGTGCATATAAAGTATATGCAGTAATGTACAAATGTCTGGAAAGTGAACAGTGTATGAGTCAGATACATGCTTGCGTGTGTATGGAGGGGAGAAAATCAGGTGTAGTGTTGGCGAATCTCAGGAAGCATGGAAGTTTTGAAGGATGCAGTGCTCCGACAACTAACAACTGTTGCCAGCAGTCTGTTCCATGCTTCAGCAATTCTTAGCGTGAAAAAATGTTTCCGAAAGTCATGGGAGCTGTGCTGTTTTCTGACTTTGTAAATATGTCCACGGGTGGAGTTTGAAAAGGTTCTCAGAGTTATTGTTAGTAAGATGGTTAATAATTTTATGGGTGTCTGCCAAGTCAGATGCCAGACGTTGGAGTTTCAATGTGTCCATGCCCAAGGAAGTAAGGCGTTCAGAATATGGCAGGATTGAATTAGAAGAGCAGAAGAACCCGCGTAGAACGTGTTAGTGCTCAGAAAAATAATCCTTAATTTTACAAATTCAAAGGATTAAATCATTTTTCTATTTGGAATTTCAGAAACTTCGTCAGTACATGGTTTCAAATTTGTGTGAGACAAGATCTCATCTGCTGGAAAATGGTTCCCGACACCCGCTTTTTTTTCTTTCTTTTTTTTTTTTCTCTTAAATTTAAATCGTGAAGGAATGGATGTCGCAATAGGAACAATTGTCCATCTTCTGTTCAATACTGTATCAACCAAAAGTTAATGTAGGGTATTAAATAAAAAAAACCAATGTAAAACACAATAGGCTGAACTAGCAATATACAAGATGGAATACAATAGTCAACATCAAGATATTTAGATAGACAGACATTGATAACAACTTTACTCATTAAAACGTATATACATAGACACAAATGAAGATGTAATAATAAAATAAGTTCTTTCCAAAATTCTGACGACTTTTTCTCAATATTCAAATCTGTACATCACACCTAACACTCTACACATATACACAAATGTATGCGTATATCGTATATACATACGTACGAACGTACGTGTGTGTGTGTGTGAGTGTGTATGGGAGGGTGTGTGTATTGAGAAAAAGGAGGTAGTCAGAATTTTGGATAATCATTTATTAGCGTTTTCGTTCATTTACGAACTCGTGAAGACAAAATCAAAATTGATCCAAAATTTTGAATGCCTCCTTTTTCTCAATATACAATATCTGTACACCACTTCAAACACTGTGTGTGTGTGTCTGCGTTTGTGTGTTTGTGTGTGTGTGTGTGTGTACACATACATACAGAGAGGTGGGGAGGAGGAGATACAAAGAGAGAGAGATAAAGAATGGTGAAAAGTTCCCACGTCCATTACCCAAATTCAATTCCACTGTAGATAATTCCATTATCTTCTAATGTTAGCATTCTAAATTTAATTCGTTTCAGTTGAGTGAACATTAAAAAGGAAAATAGAAAATAATAATGATTCTCTCTCTCACTTTTTCTGCCTCTTTCTTTCTTTCTTTCTTTCTCTCTCTTTCTCTCTCTCTCTCTCTCTCTCTTTGGCTGTGTGGTAAGTAGCTTGCTTACCAACCACATGGTTCCGGGTTCAGTCTGATTGTATGGCACCTTGGG